>NC_135504.1:36219919-36519919 GCF_052857255.1 Amblyomma americanum
TCTGGAGCAAGCGCCCGGGATGTCTGCAAAACCCAGACAGCCACACACGCTCACATCTCCAGGGCTTATGTCCGGGTCCACACCCGGGTCCGTGCAAGGGTTGTACAGGCCGTAGTTCCCAATGTACGTGACGTTCGGGTCCGGGTTCCGAGGCCGGTACCAGCGCGCCTTCATCGTGAACGAGATGGAAAGCGTCGAGAACACGCCGCTGTCCCAGAGAAGCTTCATCAGCGACGCAGACTCATTCTGCGACAGGAGCAACGAGAACATCAGAATTGGGCGACGATTGTTTCAAGTTCGAGTCACGCTGAAAACAAAGTGTAGAGAGAGAGAGAGGAACAACTTTATTGATTCGAGCTCGACGTCTGCTTAGACGCCGTCGATGGGAGTGGTTCCCTCTTCACGGGACCCATATGCTTCCCCAGCCGCCTGGCCCCTGGAGATCAGGACGAGCTGGTCTTCCACGGCGGGGCTGGTTAGCAAGGTCTCCCATCGCTCGGTAAGGGAGGGTGAGGGATGGGGTGGGGTAGTGGGGCAGGTAAGAGGTGGGGGGATTTCCTTGTTGAAGTTGCATACTCCAATGACATGTTGGAGCGTGCCTAACTGCGCCTTGCAGAAATCACATTCCTTCTCGTACCTTTCCGGGTACATCTTGTTTTGAAGGTAAGGGTGCGGGAAGGATCCTGCCTGTATCTGCCTGTAGATCGCTTGCTGTTCTCTGGTAAGCGATTTGTGAGGATCGGGGTAACGTCGCCTCTCCGTCTTGTAATAGTTCGTAATGTCCTTATAACTAATAATGGACTGTGGCTCACCTTCCTCTGCCCGGTATTCCATCTCTCGGGCGAACTGGTGGGCAAGTTCGTTGCCCTCCAGCCCAGAGTGAGCCGGTGTCCATATCAACTCAACTTTCCTTTCAGGAACGTCGCGTTTACTTTTGAGAATTCCTAGGGCCGCAAGGGACACCCACCCCTTTCTGTAACTGTTATACGCCTTTTGCGAGTCAGTGACAATTCTTCCCACTTTGAGCTGCGTGAGTGCTAGCGCTATCGCGGCCTCTTCTGCCACCTCTGGAAAAGACGTCTCAATAGAGGCGCAGGTTACGAGCATATCCCGCGTCGTAACTGCCGGCGTGGCTTTCGATGAAAACTTGAGTAATGAAGCGTCTGTGAAGAGAGTGACGCCCTGTTCTTCTTCTTCTATTGGATCTAATGTCTCCGTCAAAGCCGCTATACGAGCCGCTCTGCGGCCGTCGTTACGACCCGGCCTCATGTTTCGGGGCAGCGGTTTACTGTAGATTTTATGCGCCCACAACCTGGGTAACGGTCCCGTTTCCTTCCGGTCTGCCTCTTGCCAGCCCAACTTGGCAAGAACGCGACGTCCCGCCGAAGTTTGACTGAGCCGGACTCTTTGATTAGACAGATGAGCTGCTATTAACTCTTCAACGTTGTTGTGCTTGGCCATGCCGAGAAGCTTGTCGGTCGAGGAATGCGTCGGTATGCCCAGCGTCATCTTGGTTGCCTTGCGTATAATAACGTTCAACTGGTCCTGGTCTTTCTTGAGTAACTTCAGGTACGGCGCCGCGTAAACGATGCGCGACGTCACGAAGGCCTGGACGAGCGTCAGTGCATCGTCGTCCTTGAATCCTCTTTTTCTGTTCGTTACTCTTCTGATCATGTGCGAAATTTGTTCCGTTGAAACCTAGATCTTCTCTATCGACGCCCCCGCCTTGCCGTTGTTCTGGAAGATGACACCCAGAATACGTGCTTGCGTGGTTGGTGTTATGTTCACCCCATCGATGGTGATGCGGATGTTCTCTTGGTCTTCTTGCTTTTTTCTGGCCTTGATGACGAGTAACTCCGACTTCTGGGGCGAGCATCTGAGGCCGCACGATTGAGCGAACTCGTGCACGGTCTTTGCCACTCTCTGAAGGGTCTCCTCCATCCAACTCTCCAACCCTGCCCTCGACGTCCACACGGTGATATCGCCTGCGTAAAGAGCATGATCTGTGCCCTCTATGTCTTGAAGAAAAGTCGGGAGAGGGAGGAGTGCCAGGTTGAAGAGAAGTGGCGAAAGAACCGACCCTTGCGGGGTGCCTCTGTCTCCCAGGGCTATTGGTTTCGACTTCTCCTCTCCAATTTTGATTGTTGCCGCTCTGTTGGTTATGAAATCCTGCACATACTTGAAGGTGCGCTTCCCGCACCCCGTTTGGCGCAGGTTACGGAGGATACTTTCGTGTGTGACGTTATCGAAGGCCCCCTTTAGATCGATCGCCAGGATAGCTCTTGGCGTATGAGGCGTCGCTTGCTTGCTTGATAACTAGCTCGTGTAGTTGCACCAAGACGTCTTGCGTGCTCAGGTGCCTCCGGAATCCGTACATAGTCGGTGGTAGCTGATCAGTGACGTCCAAATGTCTCTGTAGTCTCTTGAAAACCATACGCTCGACCACCTTCCCCACACACGACGTGAGGGAGATGGGGCGCAGGTTGTCGACGTGGGGTGGTTTCCCCGGCTTGGGAATGAAACGCACCTCCGCTTCTTTCCATTCTTTTGGTAACGAACCCTTCTCCCAGGACGCGTTGGCGAGGTTTAGCAGTTCAGCTCGGCTTTTGTCTCTCATATTTTTTAGCATCTTGTATGTAATGCCGTCAATGCCCGGCGCGCTGCCTTGATTACTTTCATCGATGGCCGCAACCAGCTCCAGCTCGGTGAAGGGTTCGTCCATCTCGACGTTGCTTTCCCCTTCATACTAGTGAGTCGGGTTACCGCTCTTCTCGGTCTTGAGGTATTTACTTGTGAGTTCACTAATGAGCTTCTCCCCGTCCCCGTCGTAACTGTTGATCGTTCTCGTGAGGTCTCGAGCGCATGCGCTCTTGCTTTTTAACGGATCTATGAGGTGCCGCAACAGCTTCCAAGTCTTTTTTGTAGACAGTGTGCCTTGCAGGTCGTCACACATCTTCATCCAATTCTCCCTGCATAGCTGCTCCGCGTACTCGGCCGCCTGCTTGTTGAGCGTATGTATACGTCTGCGAAGCTTCTTGTTATGTCTTTGCCTCTTCCACCTTCGAGTAAGACCGTGCCTGGCCGCCCACATGTGGCTAAGCCTGCTGTCTGTGAAGGGAACTTTCGTAGTCGTAGTAATCTTCTGCGTAAATTTCTTTACAAACTCGCGTTGCTTTTTGGCCCACACCTCATACGTCTTGGTGTCTTGGTCCTCGTTCGCGCCTTCACTAGCTGCGCTTCTACGTAACCGGTCCCAGTCTGTGATGTTGGCTTGACCCAGTTTCGTCTTGATGTCGGTCCCCCCGAGGGTTACATAAATGATGTCGTGATCTGAGCCAAGATTTTCCCCCGTGGTATGCCAAGTAACGTCGAGGTTCCCCCGAATTAACGTCAGATCAGGAGCGGTGTCTCTGACCGTGCTAGTGCCTGTCCTGGTCGCTACGCCCGGTTCATTAAGCACCTCCATGTCGTGATCCTCTATAGCTTTTACCAATTGGTTTCCTCTTATGGACGAATATTTGTAACCCCACATCGTGTGGGCAGCGTTGAAATCTCCTAGCACTAAAAGCGGTCTTGTTCTTGCTTCTTTAATGCAGTCTAATATGGTGCCTTCAAAGTCAATGACCCTGCTGGACGGTCGACAATACGCATTCAGGACGAAAATGTTCTTGTCACCCCCCACTCTTCTGCTGTGTATTTCGATAAGCGTATGTTCGCAGCCTCGCTGAGTGGTCACGTGCTGTGTAGCTGCCACCTTGCTGCGGACCAAGATCGCAGTACCCTTTTCGCTGGGGTCGGTATACGTAATGTATCCCGCGAGCTTGGCCCGGCCGTTGGTCTCTTGTAACGCTATGATTTCCGGTTTCTGGTCCAATTTATCTACGTAAAGTTGTAACTCCCCTATCTTGTTTCTAATACTCCTGCAATTCCATTGAAGTAACGTCGCTGTATCTTTTCTGCTTTCCTTTAGTCTTCGTCATTTTGCACTTTTTGAGCGGTATAATTGCGCACGGAACCAACTTTTCGCGGCCTGACCCGTAGATTAGGTCGTGGTGACTTCATCTTAGCAACCGTGAGATGCTTATTTTTCGCATCTAATGTCATGACTCTAACGGAGAGTTGGCTGCATTTGGCCTCCACATTATCCATTCTAACTGTTAGGCTGTTCACTTGCGCAGACATTTGAGAAACTTGGCTGGAGATTTGCGTAAGCATGCTCATGACTGACTCCATTGTCGGAGGAACAGCAGCCTCGACCTTCTCTTCCTCCATGGCAACAGCTGCCGTTTCTGTCGGTGGAGCTTTCGTCACAGACTGCGTCAACGCCGGTGGCGTGGTCGGCTTCGTCGCCGCCGGAGCAGCGCTGGTGGTGTCTCTCTTGGGTGCTTTCCTTTTAAGCACACTGACATCATTATCACTGTTCGTTGTTCTACTGAGCGTCTCGATGCGCTCCATCATAGCCTGAATCTGATCGTTTTGGCTCTTGATTTCATTATTCTGCCTCTCTATCATCTGTTTGAGTTCCAGACAGTGTCTACACTCGTTGTCTTTGGAAGGGTGGGAGGAGCGGAGGGGAGGGAAATTGCTATTGCCGAGAGCGACGGGAGACGCCCCTGCCCAGCCCACCTGTTTCTCGGCGCCGTTGCTCCGCCGGGTCTTCGACTTGGACCGCGAACGAGATTCGCGCCTGCGAGCCCCAGCTGCCGATGGTGACCTGATATCGCTCTTGCTTCTCCCTCGTCTTGTCTGGGAGCGGCTGCGACGCCCGTCCGGCGCCTGCCACGCTGGCCCCCTCGGCTGCTGCTGCTGCTGCTGCTGCACCTTTTCGCGTTGCTGGCGTTCCCAACGCCGTTTTCGAACGACGTATAGTGTCTTGAATCTCGCTTTACACTCCTTGTCCGCGGTGAGCTGGTTGCCCCCGCAGAGGCTGCACTTGGGGTTAGTGCAAACGTGGCTTTCTTCGGGATTCTTCATGCCGCAACCACGGCATATCTTGTCTTCGGGATTAGGACAAACGTCCATCCGGTGACCGAGGCGACCACACAGGTAGCACATATCGATCTGCTTGCGATACAGCGAACACTCGACCAGCAGGTTGCCGTATCGGATGTAGTTCGGGACCTTGTCGCCGTCGAATGCGATGACCACCGTCGTCGTCTTGCCGATGCGGTTGGCTTGCAGAGCAGTCTTGAACGATGTAGTCGTTGATTTCTTGAATAGTGTCCGTCATCGGAACACCCCTGATGACGCCCTTAACGGTGCCGTGGGGGGCGGTCTCGTAGCCGCTTACGTCGTGTGCCATGCCGCTGATAGTGAGGTTTCTGACTGCCGAGTAGCGGTCGGCGTTCTCTCGGTTCGGCGTACTGATAACGACTATGTTTTGCTGTTTGTTCGGGCAGATAACATCTTGCGTCACCTCCTCGCCACTCACGTTCGCAGCTGCGATGATGGCTCGGCTGATCTCGAATCTAGATACTTCCCCAAGGTTCAGGCCTCCCCTGGGACGCATGACGATCTTGATATCTTGCCTCGGCAGCTCAGGCATTCTCGCTGCCTTGAGTAGCTTGCTCTTGAAATTTTTCCGCTGCGGGCGACGATGCCCGGCAGCCGCCGGCCCCCCGTTCAGCGGCGTTAGACTTAGCTCGCTCTCTTGCTCCTGGGTCTTCTCTCCGGCGACACGCCAGCCAAACTTCTCGGAAGCTTCCTCCGGCGTGATATCTTCGCCCTCCCCTTCGACACGAATAGCGGATGCCATTTTCTTGAAACACTTCGCCTCTAGGGCCTGAGTGAGGTCGATGACCCCGCCGGAGCACGCCTAAACACGGGCGCTAGGCCCTGCTATGTTTAGGTTTAGCTCGCAACGACACGGTGCTCATAGAAAGGCCCTTCAAAATTGGAAAAAAAATGGTTTCCCACCTCAAATTTGGTATCCACACGGTCCTTGTAACGTCACAGATGCTGTTGTGCGAGAACTTGCATGAAGTGGGGTGAATGACTACGCCTTTTGCCGAGAAATCGAGGAGCACATGTGAGACACGTCCAGAGACGCTTCCGCGACGCGCGCCTCTCTCACAAAGTGTAGACACTCAACCCACGCGATGCATGCCACTGCTGGAAAAATGCGTTCCGTATGAATACCTATCAAGACTCTGATATTGTTGTTGTTGGCCTATGGTGCAGTGGCATATACCCGAAGTGGGGTCGAAATTTTAGGGAGCCCTTCACTACGGCGTCTTTCATAGCCTGAGTTGCTTTGGGACGTTAAACATTCATAAACCATAAACCAAATTTACTTTATTCTACCCTAGGGCCCAACAAAATGTGACAATTCGGTTTAATGCGAGGCGTGGATTGTAGCACAATCCTTAGTGATAGAGAATTGTGAGACATTGCTCCCACCAACGGTTTCTAATTTTGAAAATTCCCGATGTCACGTTTAACAGTACCTCTTGCTGGGCTAGTTGGTGTAACATTGTATAACAAAAGATACAGCGCTAATATTGACACAAACCACACAGAAAGACCAGACAGGACGGGCGCTGTCCTGTCTGGTTTTTCTGTGTGGTTTGTGTCAATATTAGCGCTGTTTTTTATCTTTTGTTCCCGATGTTACAGAGCCGGCTCAGCCCCTTCTTGAGGGGTGACAGTGGGCAGTTTGATTTGAAGCGTTAGGGACAACGTGGGGGCAGTGGGAACCTTGGGGACGCGGTGAGCTTTGTGAATGGCGCGAAAGGTGCGGGGAAGGAAGGGAGTGGACATGAGGTCATCGGTTATGAGTTGCGGTGTAGGATTCCGTGGGTCGTGCGAGGATTGCTGTTGGCGTCTTTTCTTAAGGCGCATTTATACTCTGACTTCCTCGGCGCGCGGACGAGCGCCGGCGGTGGTCAGTCACGTCAGGTTGTCGACGCCACGCCAGGAGCGAATTCGGCCCTCCTACAGTCCGACCGCTTCGGAGCGGCTCAGCGGCTGCGCCAGAAGTAGCGCATGCGCAAATCGCTCCGAACGTTCGATACGCCATCTCTCGCAGATCTGCGAAGCAGCGACGCCCCGACTAGAGGCGGAACCGGTCCGGCTGGCCTGGCGGCGGCTGCCGCACTCGGCGCGAAATAGACATGCTCCAACATTCTCCAAGTCTCCGCCAGTGCGGTCACAGTGCGCCGAAGCCGCCGAACGCGTCGGCAGTCAAGCGCAGTTGGACTGTAGAGGGTGTTGGTTTGGCCGCGCCGCGCGCGTTACGTCGGAGTATAAACACACCTTTTGTTTTAGTTTGAATGAGCTGTGGGGCGAAGGAGTATGCAGGTGGCTCCGAAACATCAGTCGTATTTCAAATTTTTTTTATAAGAATAACTGGGTTGGAGAAATCTCTCACAATTTACTATAAGATATTCTCTAGCAGACAGGCAGTTCCGGCAAATGAATTTTGAATCTGTAGTGAGTGCGGTAGTGGGCGGTATAGCAGTGTGCAGTGTGCTATACCTTCTTCAGAATTTAATGATAAGGTTGGTCAGCGTTAATACAAAAATATTTCTCAAGTATGGGTGCTACAATGGGTGCTACAATGAAGGTGGATGATACAATGAATGGATAGAGTTTTGCGGTCCTCGTTGACACAGTTCTTTGACCATGCCTCATTGTCTGTGCAACTGTTTTTCATGCCTTCGGAGACATGCAACAACTTCTTATAGAACTATAGCGAACAATAACTATCACCAGCGTGACTACGCCCAATCCAGGGCAAAGGACTGTCCCATGTGTCTCTCCATTTAACCCTATCCTTTCCAAACTGCGGCCAACCTATGCCTGCAAACTTCCTAATCTCATCCGCCTGCCTAACATTTTGCCGCCCCCTGCTACGCTTGCCTTCTTTTAGAATCCACTCGGTTACTCTTATGGACCAGCGGTTATCTTGCCTTCGCATTACATGCCCTGCCCAAGCCAATTTTTTCCTCTTGATTTCGACATGGACGTCATTAACCCGCGTTTGTTCCCCTACCCACTCTGCCCGCTTCCGGTCTCTTAACGTTACACCTATCATTGTTCTTTCCATAGCTGGCTACGTTGTCCTTAACGTAACTTTAAGTTAAGTACAGTAAACAAACAAATGGTGCAAAAGATACCTGCATCAATAACCCCGCTAATCTCAAAGCTATCGTGCTAAACACCAGTATATCGTGCTAAGCACCAAGATAATTTAGACAAGCCAACGAAAGTTGACAGTTTCTCAGGACGCACCTATTACAACGCGATTCTTGAAGTGGTGACTACGTAACTTCCAATGCCACTTAGGCTGCAGAAATGATGCAACAGGCCGTAACGTAAAGATTTGCACCATGACGTCCACGGGATCTGACGAGGATACTTGTCAGAGAACTTACCACGGAGTGGAAGTAGCGTGACGTCACGCGACTCGGGAAGTTGTATATGGACGGCGGCATTATGAGGCAGTCCGGCCGGTCGTGGTCTTGAAACAAGAGGTGGCTTATGGCTATGAATATGTGGGGTGAGTACAAGTTTCTGCGAAAAAAAAAGAGATGAAAGTTAGGCTTGGCGTCGACGCCCCACTTCACAATGGCAGAACAAAACAGCGTTTAGAAGTAGATAGTGTACCTGGTTTGATTTCTGCGCACGCATAGGCACCTTTGAGCAAATATGCAGGGTGTTTCACCTATGACTTTCCACAATTTTTAAATATATGCCTTTTGAGTTAGAAATGCGCTTTTTTCGACATAACATTGTCACCAGTGAAGTCGTCAGAATGCAGGTAAGGCGTGCTAACTAGCAGGCTGATTGACTGAAACTGAATTGCTAACTTTTTAACCATTATTGTTAGCCTCCTTAATTATTGACAGGCGTGTAGCCCAGCGTAAGAGCATCAAAATCAGTGGTTGGAATTTTGCATACGCTGTTACGCGCGGCGCTGTGGCCCCAACAAATTTTGGCTTTTTCGTCGAGTTATACGTGCACTTGAGAAGTTATACGAGTTGTGCGTGACTGGAGTCATTATCTCTTCTCGCAACCAATCTGGCACCAGAGCCGTGAAGTACGGCTCGGGTAATATTATACGAGATGACCTACGGGCCTCAAAGATAGCCATGGTCGGACACAAACACGACACGCAGTTCGCAAGAATACAGCAGCCAGGCGATCACTCACAGCAGCTGCTGCCGGACCTCCGTCCACAGTCGCTCGTGCACCAACATTCCTATAGCAGAGGAGGGCTGAATGACAGTGTAGTTCGGCTTCCCATGCCAGTACTGGTCGATGTCCTGCACGACACCACAGCGGCCGAGAGCGGAGAACGCGTTCTAATTGCAGAAGCTTCATACATCGTGTGAGTCTGCATCTGCAAGGTCACTCACAGCAAGCATATGCCGATCATGTACTATATTTTCTGAGCGAGTTTTCGTGCATTTTCTACGCTAAAATGTACACTTCCTATGCAAATTTTATATTTATAATATGGATCGCGTATCGTGTACGGATCGCACGCAAACATGCCTTCCTTACCGTGTTCTGAGCACTGGAATCATTTCCGACTTTGTTTATTTTGAGAAGAATAATTAGCCAGTTCAGTTCATGCACAGCATTCCAGGACAACAATTTTGAGAATTGAAAACGTGTAAGGTACTGTCGTAGAAAAATTGAAGGTAGTGGCCCATTCTTCTGATATGTATCAAAATATTTTTTTTGAAGAGTTTCCATCGATCGCATCGAACATTTAAGAATGCCATAGAAGACCAATGAGGGACGCTTTTAACGATAGAAAGAAACGTTAATAGAAAAATACAAGACTACTGTCGGGTGATCTGCGGATATATTGATTGTTGCAGTGAAATATTACATTATATAAAAAAGTGCCTTCATAAATGATTTCTCGCTCAAAAATGCTTTTGTCCGGAATTGGGTATAAAGCGTTCTAATCAGTAAGAATGCGACGGCCCTTGTTTTTAGCTGCTACAGCACTGCGGATAAGTGAAGCAGCGAAATGGAAGTTGAGTAGGGGCCCGCTTTTTCAGGCAAGTCTGCGTGGCAAGACCGATTTAGGAAACATTCCGCTTCTTTAATGGGCCTTAACGTCCCAAAGCGACTAAAAGTATGAGGGATGCCGTATATTGAAGGGCTTCGTATGATTTCGACCGCCTAGGGTTCCTTAACGTGCAACTGACATCACACAGTACACAGGCCTCAAGAATATCGCCTCCATCGAAATGCGATCACCACAGCCGGGATCGAACCAGCCTCTTTCGGATCATCTGCCGAGCACCATAACCACTGAGCCACTGCGGCGGCTTGATTTATGAAACAGTGGTGGCTCAGAGTTACGGTGCTCGGCCACTGACCCGAAAGACGCGGGTTCAATCCCGGACGCGTCGGCCGCGTTTAGATGGAGGTGAAGCTATATAGCCCCGTGCACTGTGCGATGTCAGTGCATGTTAAAGAACCCCAGGTGGTCGAAATTATCCGGAGCCCTGCACTACGGCGTCCCTCAAAGCCTGAGTCGCTTTGGGACGTTAAGCCCCATACAGTACCACCACCAACATTTAGGACAGTTATGCCATGCAATAACGCGGAGGAATTGCATGACACGTTTGCCGGGAGAATGATCATGGCATGGGGGATATCTTTTCGCTATCCAGGAAGTCATAAGCTTGGAAACAAGCGCTGAATTACCGGGTGAGGAAAGGCGCCATAGAGAACCGCGTACTTAGAAAAGAAGGGCTTGATTCTAAGCATGTGGTTTTCGAAAGAAGGGTGCGGGTGACTCAAGCCAGAGTTCGCTTATCTTGAGGTTTCAGAACTGTTCTGGAACACAAAATAAGGACGTGGCGAAGTCTGGAGGGTCAGGAGAGCTTGTACTTGTCCTGTCTTCCACATGTCCTTGTCCTGTTTTGCGCTATACTTCTGATAGCTGGCACGAAATTGTCTAAACAGCCAGATTGGGTATTTGCCTGAAGGACAGTTCCTTGGTTGTGCTAAAAAAACACCATGCTAGGATCCACGCTTGAGTACAAATGGCTAAAGGCACAACACATTGGCCCTGGAAATGGTATTGAGCAGACAACGGCTGGGAAAAGAGGTGCTCGTTATGACATACATGAAGGAAGTCAACAGTTACCGATGCCATAGAGCATAGGGGATTTTTTTTCAATGTGTAGTGTTGATTAACTCGACACTAACAGTATAATTATTTTATCTCCAAAGATAATTGATACGAACGAAGAAGTACTGCGGTATGTAGAGTGTAACGTCCCGATGCTGAAGAGACGCACCGTAAAGGAGGCTGCGGTATTATTTCGAGCACTTGGGACATTTTACAGCGCACTGAGACCACACAGCAGGTAGGCGTTTTAAGGCGAAAACCTTCAATGGCTCATACTCCAAGTCGAGATCCTGTCCGTCCGTGACATCCAAATCCTGGAACAGTGCCAGCTGTGACCCTCCCCCGCCCCGGCACACACCCTCCTCGCCCTTCGGCGAAAGGTAGCGGCGCCGAAGCGCATGCGCAGCTGCGCATATCAACAGTGACGTCACCCGCACGGGCAGGAGGAGCGAGCACGCACTGCGACGGCGCCACGGCGCCCTTCGCCAGACGTGTCGTTGCAGTCGAGTGAGTGAATCGGATGGCTCCCAAGCGGCCCAGCGGTTCCGCACCAAACGGTTCGGACAAGCGCAGGAAGGCAGATTCCCCCAACACCAAATGACGGAAGGTCAATGAACGAATGCGTCAACGGCGGCTCGAGGATTCTCCTGGGACTAAGGCGAGAAAGGCTGAACGGAAGCGCTTGCGACGGCGCTTAAGCTTCGCCTGGAACAAAACCAAGGGAGGCAGAAAGAAAGCGCCAACAGCGACTGGCCATATCACCAGGTACCAAAGCAAGGGACGCGGAACGCGGACGCACGAAGCGGCTCGCCACATCGCCTGGGGCGAAAGCGAGAGAAGCGGACCGAAAGCCGCAGCAGTGGTTATCGTCCCAGCCAGGCCCAAGCACATCTAGCGCCAGCACCTCGCAACAACAGGAGAGCCGTGTGTCAGCAGTGCCGCCGAGTATATCTGTACACGGCGGCCACAAACTGCTCTAAGAAGCACTTTGAACAGTACGAGTTTGGTGCAACTTGCTCTGTGTGCGATCGACTGTGGTTCACGAATGACCTCAGCAAGGCGCCCCCTACTTTTGCAGGAGCATTTCCCGAATCGTAACGGGACGGCATTCGCGGCCCAAGCAGCACAGGTAATCGGCCCAATATTGCAGCAGGATGCTCCCATCCTGACCCTTTGTAGGGCCGGACTTTGCAAATACGGTTCCAATGTTGGGCCAATTACCTGTGCTGTTTGGGGGCGTTCCGGACGTGTCTTCACTCACTGCGTGAAGGGAAGATTCCATCATACTCTACAACCAGCGACTATGTCTACCCACCAATGCCACCCCACCTGCCTCGTCTAAACGCAGTGAGTGCAAATTTCATTCATGCAGATCAGACGATTGCTCCACCACACTTCGGGCCAGCTGTCGATCACAGGCCCCGTAGTGGATGTCCCCGTCAGTGTCCCCGAGACCGTCGCAATGCTACCCAGCAGCATGCGAACGATCTCACGCCATGCACAGACAAAGTCATGGAAATAGTCTGGCCACAGGAATTCGCCGAACACAATTTAGAATTTACAAAGTGTCATCCTAATCTTTTTTTACATTTAGCTTCGAGCAAAATGAGGCCGTCATGGCTGGTATTCGAACCTACAGCCTCCAGGGCACCGCATCTAAGCCACCGGAGCCGGTGGCCTTGAGGATGGGCAGGGTATTCAATATCTCCTCTCTGATTATTCAGGAAACCACGTGCAAAACGCAAAAAATTCAGGGGGCACTTTGCTGACCTGAAGTGCGGTGAGGCGAAAGCCTTCAGCGCGGTGTTGCTGCTTGCGTCACTGATGTGTGGTTAAGCTGTTGATTAAGTACACAACTGTTTGTGAATCTTAAATGCTGGAGACGCTGGAGGGCGTTTGGGACGCATCCGTCTGACTCTACACTTTTCTGCAAACACTCTCCAGCTTCCTAGACAAGGAGAACTACATATGCGTTGGCAGGAAGTAGCGTAGTCGAAACCTCCGTAATGGCTACCTGCTCTAGACAAGCAACCTCATTTAATCCATATTATCACAAGACACTTGCCAGCAAGTGACTTGGGATTGTAGCGCAATCGACCTATCACCGTTCTGTATTTTGTTGCCAAGCCGGTAATAAAGGAAAAAAAAGAAGTAGCGTAGTCGTTAGCACGCTCGCCTGCGGAACGGAAGGATGGTGACTCGGATCCCATCATGCAAAAATATTTTTTATTATCGAGTTGAAGAGCGTAACGGACGGACGGACGGACGTGAGCATGAGCCATTAAAGGCTTTCGCCCTAAGAACCTCAGCTTGAGTTCCGTGAGGCTAAAACAGCGATGCTCTTGCCTTCAGGATAGTCAGGGCATTGATGATATCCTGTCTTCTGGTGCCGGGAGGCCTCATACTCAGGATGCCGTACTGGTAGATTTGACGGCTCCAAGTAAAATCAAGGTTACTCCTGAACTCGGGAGTAGGGTAGTCCGCCAGAAGGGTTCCGTTGCTGAAAAAAGTAAAGAATAGTCTTCGCATAGACAGGAATGTGCGTGATACAGAGCAACGATTCAGGACAAAAAAAAAAAAGGAAAATGCATCAAGCCTCCTATTAAAGCGATAAAGCGCGTCCGACATTCTTGGACAAAAAATTCTGCGAGATATGGTTATGGAGATGTCGAAGGTAATGCTCCATTCTTCCGATTTCTAGCGATTTTTTTGGTTTTAGAGTGCTTCCTTCATTCGCGTCGAGCAGTTAAGACTGCTATAGAAAACCAATGTGTAACGCTTTTGACGACAACAAAAAAGTTAGTAGGAGAAAATTTCAAGCCTGTTGACAGGAGGTCTGCAGATATATTGATTGTTAGGGTGAAATCTTACAATAGCTGAAAAACATTGCGCTCATAAACTGGTTACCGTTCAAAAGTGTTTTTGTCCAGAATTGCTTGGTATGAGTTTCTCGACAGAGTGACTGTCAAAGGTAAGCCGGAAACCCTATTGGCCGTGTCGCAAATCATACATGGATGATATGAGCACGTATGCCAGAAGAAAGCCAAGGCTTGAAGAGCGCGATGTAGATGCTTCTTTCGAAATTCTGAGGCCACAGAATCGGCTCTTAATCAATGTATCTTGGAACCTACAGCCTCCAGACGCTTAATTGAAGATTTTGGGAGATATGATCGCGACAGCTCTTTCTATACTGCATAACTGTAGAGCTGTTGCTGCCTAGACTTAAGAATAATCCTATGCATTGATGTATGGATCCTACAGAAATTAATGTTAAGTTTAGAGGTTGCAAATAGATATTATGAAATCTAACTGGAATAAATAAGCTTTTGTTTTCAATTGCCTCAAGTTCAGCAGCAAAATGTTTAGAATTTAGGCTAGTTAGGTGTAACTCATTCAAATCGAGTTGTATTAAGTCTATTCAGTTAAATCAATTTCACAGAAATAAACAGGATAGAAAATGTCACAAAATTTAAATTTAAACAAAATAAATTTCTAAACGACAATTAGATTAGAACTTAATGCGTGCGGGAATGAGGAACATAATTTTTTAGATCGCAAAAAGAATTAAATGATGCATCTATAAGAGGAAAAAAAAATTCCTGAAGAGGGAACCGAGTAGCAGCAGCCTTTCATTACCAAGAGAGAATCGCGCGTCACACAACCTGCCAAAAGGATTGTGAGCGAACTTCCCACGATGGCAGGTGGCAGTTAAATTAATTACTGGCCAAGAGAGGTTGCTCGAGAAGAGCAACCTAGGTCCCCCAAGTCCCGTCGGTGGCTATGTTTTAAACAGCCATCTGCCGAGGCAGTGGCGCATCGCTTAATTTCTTCATCGCTGCGCCAGGAATGGTATGAAGACTCCAAGCGATCTGTGAATGCAGTGAAGAGAATTAGTAATTCCGTATATATGGACATTATTCACTAACGCTGTCGCGACATACCCTTAAGCTGGAACTTAAGTATCCGCTCCAGTTTTTTTTTTGTACCGTTTTATTACGTTTCTATTTGAATTGGTGGCGACGAATACAACGAAATGTGGGAAATCAAACGTCTACTTTAATTTCATTTAGTAAGTTTAATGAATGCATTCCTTCAAGGCTTGGGGCTCTAGTTCTCCGGGGCTAAAATGTTCGATAAAATACACAGTAAACCGCAAGGAGTAAAAAAAGGGTATGCTGTACTCTTGCCACTCCCTTTTATAAATGAGAGTGCGCTAGTGAAATCTAAAGTCTGGCGAAAACTCGTCTGGTCGGGTAGAAGATTAATGTATAAAGAAAGGAACGCGGACCAAAGGTTGTTGTTAAAACGAAGACGTTTCGGCTTCCATACGGAAGCCTTGATCAAGGCTTCCATACGGACAACGACAACCTTTGTTCGGCGTTCCTTTCTTTATACAAGAGTGCGCCAGAGGACTACTTACTCCCTTTTTACTCCCATATAGGCGTATTTGTCTTTAGAGTGGAGGTCTTTTGCCCCGCTTCACATGGACCAAACACGTTAGTCATTGAGCTCTTCGGCTAAAGTTGCCTTGAGTCATTAGAATCAAGTCAAGATCATTATCAGAAGTCTGATTCGGCATAGTTGACCAACAGTCACACTAACATTGTGGCGCGAGAGAAACATGGACAAGTGACAAGAACTATATGCACTGGTGACCTTGATGTCTGCAGCTTCATTTTAAATTAACCCAACAGAAGCGAGTCGAGCCATGCTCCGAAAGAGCGAGGTCATCTAAACTCGACATGCGCTCCTTTACATGAACTCGATCCAAGCGAGAAAAAGGGTCCCAGTAAGCAATTTTCGGCGCCTGCTACCCGCGACAGAAATTCCTTTCCTCCTTCATGAAAGTGTCTAAGCGTAATTTGCGTAGGTGGTCTGCGAGTAAATCCACCCCTTGTGGTCGGCTTACTTGAACTCAATTACTCGACAACCTAGCCAAACTCGGCGGTATTTACCTGATTCGTCCCTCTCTAGCTCATGTAAACGCCGCTCATGTCGCTCCTGTTTCGTGTCCTTGCTTCCTTTTTCGCACATAGTCCACATTATGATGATCACTGTGCACTTTTAAAGTGACACCGAGGATCACTCCGTTCAGTCCTTCGATGAGAAAACTCAAATTAAAAATTTTCTCGCTACTGTATCCAAAGTGGTGACGTCAAAACGGAATTAGACTCCGTGATCGGCGAGGAAAGTAAACGGCCGTGAACAGTAGCTTCAGAGATTCGGTACGAACTGCCGTCACGATGCACAGCAGTTTGCTTGCCAAAACAAGGCCGAATATAGCGACACATGTATTTGGGTTTTCGACCCTCTGTAGCTTATAAAAGCTCCGTTTACAGTGCAAGTAGCTTATCTGTCGTTATAGCCGGGTAATCTATCGACAAAGAAGATCAATTTGTCCCCGGGCTTCTTTGAAGTCTGAAAGCATGCTTGAACTCACTCCATGGAGAATGAGACTCCCATCACTGTTTCCAAGTACAACGACTGGCGCAGCAGGAAGTGGTAGAAGTTGTCGTGGAACGGGAAGCGACCGGGTGTCGGGGTTTTGTTCACAAAGGGCATCTGGCCCCCCTTGTAGGCGGACTCGTAGAAGATGAAGGTGCACACTTTGTCCGGGGGTAGGAACGTGAATTCGTCGTACCGTTCACTGCTGGTCGTACACAGCACGGGGAAAATGAGCTTCTTGGGCTTTGCTGGGGCGGAAATTGAAGAAAGAAAAGGTGAATGTCACTTTAAGTGGCGTTTGCTTCAGTGGCACCTATTTAGCATGTCATCATGGTTGTGTAAGGGCATCGTGACGGCCAGGTATGACGCATAACGGTGTCATGGTCTTGCGTCACGTGGCTTTGTCACGGCGCCATTTCATGTTCCAGCATCTAGAGAATGGCACATTTGGTTGATTAAAAACTTACTGTGAAGCTAATTTTACTGTGAAGTGAATAGCGTTTGCTTAATGTAACATGATTCTCGTTCTTTGCATTACCATTTCCAGTTTGCAGATTTCCAGATTTCCTCGGCGTGAATACAATGTAAGCTCACGAACGCCACCCGTTATAAGAAATCGAAGATTACGAAACAAAAAACGAAAAACTTCAAAATTATGCTTCTTAAAATTTAAAAAAGCTGTCCTAAAAATGTTGGGGGGAGCCTCAGCTTGGAAAAATGTTCAGTTAACGTCGACCGAAACTAAAGTTCGCGGATTCCTTAAATACACATTTCTGATCCGTCCTGAGAGTCGTCGATGATCACCTTTAGTGGAATAGGCACTGTAATCAGTGACCGCTAGGCATGCTTACAATAACTGAGGCTGAACTACTTAATTTATTACTACCAATGGATACGAAGAAAAAAGATGGCCCTGACCACATTCAAAATACTTTTCTTCGAAGATAACTGGGACGGCTTGCATATGGTCCTTCGAGAGCGAATTTATCAACAACTCGAAATAGAAACAGTGCTGGTCCGAAGATCAAGCTTCGTTGGTAAAGCGACTGCTTTGGTGAGGTGGTGGTCTCGGGTTCAAATTCCGCGCCAGGTTGAATTTTTCTTCAGTTAAGAATTTTCTGTTGAAGCTGTATAGCTTTCCTTTGTAGCCGTACGGCGGCACTTGGGTGGATGCAAATCAGTAATTACTGCCTTATTACAACGCTGCTACACTATAAGGGAAGTTTGGACTAACACCGTTCCCCACTTTGAGTATTTGATATATTCGCTCTCGCCTTCCTAGTTCGCTCAGTTCGTAAAGCTACTACTCTGGCGAGCAGGTGATTTTGGCTTCAAACCCCGGACCAAGAGGAATATTTCTTCAATTACGAAGTTTCTGTGGAAGCTCCATAGCTCTTGTTTGCAGGCTTGTGGCTGCGCTTGGGTGGATGCCAAAGTGTTTAGCCTTGACCAGTCTTCCTCCGATGGATCGCTGGGCACTCGGGGATTGACGGAAATTAGCTGGATAACCAGGTAGCCCGTGGGATTCTTATCCGGGCACCGTTGATTCCTTGGTCAAGGCCCTCGGAGGGCAGGTTCAAACTGACCCTTCGCGCCACCATCACAAAGTATTACAACGCTCTCCGCCTCGACCGTAAACTCAACCCCGACCCTCACCCTAGTCCTTCTGTGCGGGAGGCTCACATCCTTCGACAGATACAATTCAACACACTTGTCACACCTGCACGGCCTTATCTGTACAAATTGCGTCGCGATCCTTCGTGTCCCAACTGCCCTGCCTCTTGTTCCAACCTTTCCCACTGTTTGTTCTCCTGCACGGTTGCTCTGCAATCAGATTTCTTTCCCACCCCCTCGCACATTGTATACGGACCTGGCTGGACTAGCTTGGAGCTTAAGGTGTAGACGAAAAACGCCTGCTCATGCAGCACGCCATCGACTTCTTAGGCGCGTAAGTGTTGTGCCTGGATAAAGTCGCATAGTACTACTACTACTCCCTTGTTACAAAATTTCTCCACATTGAGAAATTACCCTAAACAATGGACCTGTGCCCAGTTGCACGTGCAATTTTTGCAATACATTGTGCAACAACTTTGATAGCCATAGAAAGGCCCTGCCACGCACTGGGTCTTATGATGTTAATCAACATCTGCTGTCCACTAAAAACAGGCCCTATCCTCATGCCGACAACGAAGCCCATAAGGAAGACTAGGCCCATGTTTTCGTTTACGTGTAAAATGCAGAAGGCTTTGGCGTGGTTCATAAAGACACACCGCTTTTGTTCCTTCGTGTACACACATAACCATCTAGTGTGGCGAGTTCGCACTTCAGGTTCTACTGTGCTGCCTTTACTAATTCGTAGAGACAGTTCCTCCATCATTTTTGGCAGAAAAGAGTTTCTAAATGTTTTTGTCCCCTTGGCCTCCGAAGTCTTTATTTCGCACCTCGACAACATGTCTAAGCTTTCTTGCGTTCGCTTTATCACCTTTAAAACCACTAAGCGATCACGTTAGGGAAAACAAGTTTGTCGGAGACGACTTACGTGTTGTAGTGGTGGGAGGCCTGGTAGTGCTTGTAGTAGTGGTAGTGGTGGTAGTAGTAGTCGTGGTGGTGGTAGTGGTAGTTGTGGTGGTGGTTGTTGTGGTCGTGGTAGTCGTGGTGGTAGTGGTAGTAGTGGTCGTGGTAGTGGTCGTAGTAGTGGTGGTTGTTGTGGTTGTGGTAGTGGTTGTTGTGGTCGTGGTAGTTGTCGTGGTAGTGGTCGTGGTAGTAGTGGTCGTGGTAGTGGTCGTAGTAGTGGTGGTTGTAGTGGTAGTGGTAGTTGTAGTGGTTGTCGTAGTGGTAGTAGTAGTAGTGGTCGTTGTGGTTGTCGAAGTCGTGGTGGTCACTGGCTTCGGCGGCATCGTGATGACCACCTGTCGTATGATAGGCTCTGCACACGCGCAATGCGCCAGATACACGGCACTGATGAAGACGCAGGCAAAGCACGAACATCTTTAAACCATAGCTTACGGCACATCGGACTTGTACAAAATCTCTGACTAACAAAATCAACCGATCGTAAATCGCTGATGAAGCATAACTTTAGAACGTGTCTGTTTTGGGGAATCCGTAGCTGTTGCGTATTGAGAAAATTTGCTCAATTGGTAAGAACGGCGTTAGATGGCGTACATTCGTGTGGCATATTCCTTACAGCACATACAGCACATTCCTTAAACCGCGATCAGTTGTAGACAGCTTTCATTCACCTTGACACTCCTATGCAGTCTTTGTTCACGAATTCTTTGTTATTTTTTTACCACTCCTTCCAGCACGTGTCGGTTTCACATCCGCTACCTCGTGATATCTCCCTCGAGCAAAGGGCACTCGCTTCAGTGGAAGTTGATGGGCACAGAATCATGTGGTCTTTTCCTCCCCCAAATGTGGTATCTGTCTTCTAGCTGGGCGGTTTGTTACAGGATCCATATAGGTTAGATCTCTAGACTGGCCGGTCGATGTCTAGACATCTGTGTTTTTTTTGCGTCCCAAAAAGACAAACTATGGACGTCCTGAGGACGTCATGGATGTCCTCAGGACGTCTCAAACGTCCACAGGATATCCAAGCAAGTTTCAGTGCCCATTGGGGTGTTGCCGATCTCAGCGAAAGTTTGGTAGAACCGCGGTGATGATGCAGCATTCAGGTACAAGGTGCCTCCTAGGTCTATTGTTTCCCCGATTCCAGGAGAAGATAAGCATACTGTATACTTACTCGGAGGTGGGATAAACAGCAGCAGGCTCGTGAGCACCATGTACACGACGGTGAGGCAGGCGCAGCACAGGTACTGTCTCCGTTTTCTATCTGCCCTCCTGGAAACACAAGTTCTGTGACAACTATCTTGCACGCCCTAACAACATGAGCTCGCCGATAAGCAGAGGAGATTTCAGAGACCAGCCGTATCATAACACAGCTGACTCTGTGAGGAGCTTTAAAGCACTAGCCATCAGTGACAAGATCGCCGGGTCTTACGCGGCTACCTGACCAGCATTAGAGGCCAGGAGCAGTATAGACGAAACATAAGAGAAGAGTGGTGCCTTAGGGAAAGTAATTCCGGAAAAGGAAAATATTCTTGTAATTGTGGATATGAAGTACTATAATGCATGGCCCTCCCCGCACACCCCCATCAACAATAAAGGACTTTCAATGAACGAATGTGGGTGGGAAATGGCGCTTACATATAATACAATCGGTTAATCATTTCGCAGAATCAGCTAGTGATGGCATCCGTAGCATCATTTTACTCAGAGTTTGCTGTGTTTTTTGTGGAAGGACTGCAAGGACTCTGGGTTGTTCTTGAACAACCAGGACGGACCTCCGAAGGGCCGCCTGCTCCCGCGTCATCCTGTACAGGACAGGCACTGTTGAGAGCAGAGAGTGGATATCCGCGGCCACCTGGTCGACGTCACCCCTGACGACCTGAGGCATTGGGGCCGGGGTCGGAGTCAGCGGGCCCTGAGCCCCCGAAGGTGCCATGTGGTCCGGTTCCTGCGTGGAGAGAGCCAGCACATATACAGTTTGTTCCCGAAACGCATCACCAATGTAACCTCACGATGTGTTTTATACAGAAGCGTACGCTGATGATGGAACTCTCGGATACTGCGTAGTCCATGCTAAAAAGCTAAATTTGATTTCAGATTGGGCTTGCGAATTGCAATGAGGTTCTCACGCTGTGCTAAACAAAGATAAGGATAGCGAGTTATTCTGCGTTCACAAAAGAACATTCGGCTGTCAGCAGCGAGCAGAAGTGAGAGGTAGTGGATTTGGTGAAAGTACTGTTCGCACTGCTTGAAAAAGAGAATGATGGTTGTTTTCTATACCGTATACACTCGTGTAAGGGCCGCACTTCTCTTCCGCGATTTTGATGGGGAATGCCTTCCTAGTCATGTTTGTTGCGGCCAGCTCTTCCTTTTGGTGGCACTAGCGACGCACGCACTTGACGTGGAAATGCCGGCCGACTGCACGTTTTTCATTCTGTTCTGCGTATGCGACAACTTGAAATTTGAACGCAGCATCGTACGCGGTTAAGCATTTTTTCTTTTCCGTCGCAAGCGGTTGTGATAGGCAGTCGTGAAAATGAACGGCGGCGCAAAGGATCAATGGCGCCGGAGAGAAAAGCGGCAAGATCTCGCAGATAGTGCCGCGCTGCCCGAAGCCCACAGATAGCGCCGCGTGTCGAAGCCGCAGGACAGATATTGCCATCTGGTGGCTCCCGCGAAATGCGCCGTACGTGAGACGCGACGACGCTGCCGTTTGCTGGCGAGATTTTTTTTCTTCAAAATTTGGACTGCCAGGTTGGGGGGAGCGGCCCTTACACGAGCGCGGCCCTTAGTCCAGTGCATACGGTAGTTAGGCCAAATGCGCATTAGGTACGCTGGCAGTTCGGTTTTGACTTCGGTTCCGGTGTTCAGAACCAGTGTTCACGGATTGCAGCTGTTCGGATAGCGACAATGGGTAAAAGTCCATATATGCGAAATTGGTCATTCCCTCCATTCATAGATCCCTCGGAGTCTTCGACCCCTCCTGGCGCAGTGCTGCAGCTGTCAAGTGATGCGCCACTGCCCTTCTATGGCAGATGCTGCTATCGGTGGGCTTTGGGTTGCCTGGGTTATGTTGCGATCAAGGCTGTTTTCGCGTACTCTTGGCTGCAGCCCCTTATGTTGCTTCCCGAGCACCCTCTCACGATTAGTTGAACTGCTGCCTGACACGGTGGCACGGAGGAAGACTATAAGGGGTGGAAACTCCGCCGTCTGCGGCGACCAGAAAAGGTCACAAGCCCGCGGCGCCGCTATCCTGCTGGCGGACTGGAAAGAAACTACTGAAGTACAGCGTCACGGCGTGCCCGCTGAAGCAAACACCCGGTTCGTCTGCTTGTGGTCTGCTTTGAGCGCGCGCCGCCTGCCAGGGCGCTGCATTTTTTATTTTTTTTTCCTGCTGCTTCTACGAGGCGCCGCAAGGCGCCGCCACTGCATGCGCCCCCGTCGGCGCATACAATTGTGACTATCTGGTCGCCTGCGCTCGCTCGCGCAGACGGGACTTTCACCTCCTGTATAGTCTTGCCACGCGTGCACGGTGGGCAGCCTCCTTGCATGCCCACCGAGTGGTGGGTTGCCCACCACTGCCACCAAACCGACTTCACACAGACATCGGCTAAATACAGGGAATGGGCACTATAAGTGCTAGTATACTAAATATAAACAAGCTGATAGCTTGCCGCCAGTCCCTAAGAATGCAAAGAGTAGGGTTTGAGCTTCCTCCCCGTCCCCTGCAGCCTCTCCGCCGCCAACGTCTCACCCAACTCCGCCTACGAACAGGCAACCGGTCATTAATTCCTTCCTCCACGTTATGATATTTGAAATGGTGGCACCAAATGCTTACCGGCGTCTGTGGTGGAGACTCTGTGGGAAAAAAAATAGTGAATTTCGTTTTAGACGGATTCGTAGAGCTGAAGACATCATGGATTGAGGATAACCGCTAATGCTTGGCAGAGATTAGGAAGGACTGCTTTTGGATATGTTTCTCCGGTACATGCCAGGAACGAAGGATTGCCTCTAGAGTAAAGTGAATACAGAAAGATTTCATGGGTGGCACAAATCATATCCCTGCCATCATCACTCATTGTAGTGCTGGGTATTGAAAGCAATGGAAAGTTTCTTATATTCAAGCTCACCGTGCCCCGCTGTAAAAATCGTGTCCTGAAATCACTTGCTTCTATCAGATTAGAGGCAGGTTTTCGTTATCTGTGTGGCGATTAAAGTACAAGTCTGACGCACAAGCTGAAAGCACTGCTGCCGTACTATTACCGTACAAGAAAGCAGAACGGGAACTCAAGCACCCTGGCTGGCACCAGAAGGATCCACATTTACTCAATGTACGGCAGGCCCGTTACTGTATGCACTGTTGTTGCCTTCATTTTCAAGAAGGGACGGTTCGAAGAATAACGACTTAAAATTGAATGCGATAACTTTTTCCCTTTTTTCCCAGCGCTGTGCGTTCCAAAAGTCAATCTCACGCAATACGCATACAGAAAACGACTTCACAAGCAAATTAACTTCCCGCATTGTGGTCAGTGAAGTTGCCAAGCATCTACACATTACATAAGTATATGTAGTAGTTGCCTGGTAACGCTAATGCGCAAAGACGATCAAACAGAGGTGAGACATCTGTGCTTTAATATGCTACGCACTCTTAACGTGAAAGCTGGGTACATTTTCTTGAAGTCAGCGCAGTAGATAGTGCGGGCTGAAAGGACACATAGCCTACGCTTGGCTGATCTACCTATGTTGAATTGGCAGAGTCCACGTGGCTATATGGGAAAGCCAAAAATATGGAAGCTTATATAGCTTTTTACGTCCTACGAAGAACACCATAGTAGAGGGGGGCTTAAGATCAATTTCTACCGCCTAGGGTTGGTATCTCTACTCAACAGAAAAGTCGCTCAGCATTCCCTGCCTGATTTGACCTTGGTTTAACCTTGAGAAGCACAGCATAGCAACGGACCATTTCGTCCAATTCGACATTTGTCCATTTCGACCAAAGTCGATGTCCAGCCGTAACCGACCAAACACGATAGGTATACCTCCAACTTTGGACCAGGTCATTTCCAAAAATTTGGACCAGGCCACCTCCAAAATTTGACCTTGGCCGATTTGGACCAATATCGTTGTCTGACGGTGCCGGACATAATGGCGACCTCAAAATTTGGCTCGGGTCATTGCCAAAATGCTATCGCTTGACCTTTGGGCAGAACCGTGGGTAAACCCTGCCTAATTTTTTAAAACCTCACCTCTGTATCAACTTCCCACAGCGCCGGCCAATTTGCGTTCCGCATCCATAGAATTTGGCCGCCGCTGTCGGTTCCCTATCCTGCGGCCTTGGCCGCAGCAGCCGAACGCCAAAACAACTAAGCTATCGTTGCGGGTGTGTGACCAGGGAAACTATTTTTATCGCTCAAGCTTACCCGCCGCGGTGGTTCAGTGGTTAGGGCGCTCGGCTACTGATCCGGAGTTCCCGGGTTCGAATCCGACCGCGGCGGCTGCGTTTTTATGGAGGAAAAACGCTAAGCGCCTGTGTGCTGTGCGATGTCAATGCACGTTAAAGATCCCCAGGTGGTCGAAATTATTCCGGAGCCCTCCACTACGGCACCTATTTAATCCTTTCTTCTTTCACTCCCTCCTTTATCCCTTCCCTTACGGCGCGGTTCAGGTGTCCAACGATATATGAGACAGATACTGCGCCATTTCCTTTCCCCAAAATCAATTTTAATATTATTGCTCAAACCTGAACGGTCCCCTACTTCTCAAGCCCGCATACAGGTATCCCGTATCGAAGTTTAGTTTCCAATTCAGGCTGCCTCCACGTTATCAAAAGAGGCTTATCGGATTTGCTGTCAGATATGAGACGCACTCTGCTAGTGAAGAATACTTACGTTCTGGCAGGTCTTCATGGTTAATCTTCTCTTCACCTAGAAGACACAAAAGTGTTACTGAGAATACGTTGCTGCTGCAAAGCTATCTTTCTCCTCTGTGGTTATTTTGGCTTCAGCCATTTTATTCAGAAGTAGTGCCGACAGTGGAGAAGATTTCAGTCGATGGAGTTTTTAATAGCGTGCGATTCTGAGCGCTGCCGTAACGCTACAAAGGGAAAATGAGAGAGCTTTCTAGGGAGCTTTGCCGCTGAAGGAAAATTCGCCCCTGGTCTGCGGCTGCAACCCGAGACCATCGCCTCTCCGTGGTAGTCGCTCTCTAACCAGGCCGGCTCGCAGATGCCAGTATTAGTAGTAAGTCGTTTTATTGAAAAAAAGGAAAAAAAGGAAGAAAAAAAGATTTCTGGTAGCCCCGACACCTGCAATCGATACTGAAGCACCTGAGCTGGGGCAGCGGAAATAAAGGATAGCAGGCAGAATAGAGAAATGAAATGAAAGAGGTGAGGGGACAGGAAGAGAGGATTGGGGGAAGAGGTAACATAACTATTTACACAATAAGAAATGTGTACAGTTTGTGCGTGTGATTAGTTCATGATGGAGCATAGGAGAGAAGGGGGAGACGTCGTACTAAGAATGCCTCAGCAAAAAGGAATAAAAGACGCGATCTGAATGAGAATAGAATAAGAATGGATTGGCGACTGAAAGAAAAATTGGCAGTGGTTTAGCTGTGGTTAAACCTGGAGTGACGCGATAGCTACAGCTGGCCGGGTGGAACTTAGTCACGTGACCACCCACGTGACGAACCACGTGATCAGCCGCTGCGCCGCGCCACGTGACCAACCACGTGACAGTGTGGCGGCGCAGCCACAGGGTGGCAGTGCCGCAAAGCTGAAGGCTCGAAAACTACTGTAATGATAGCTACTGCTACAAAAATGTAATCGCATTTCCTCTGCATCAATCCAAGTGAACGCCCTATTTTTATTTATTGGGATACACCTAATAAGCAGCAATGCGGTTGCGAATGAAGGCTGCAGGACAGTAATGACTTTAACTGCGCGCATGCAGAAAGGGTCATCACATGGCACGCATAGAGTGAGAAGGAGCTTCTGTGCGTCGCCTGTGCAGAACTGAACACAAATAGCGAAAGAAAACTGGTAATATTTAAACGGCTAAGTATATATCCTCAACGGCGCAGTGCTAGGCGTGGCTCATGCGCTGCGGAGCACAGAGTCACGGCCTTCGACAGCTCTAGACAGGCCCGTGGACGACTGTGCTTTCTCTCCGGGAGGAACTATGTTCGTGCTTTAGCGTTAGCATTTCAGTTTTCTTACTCGCATTCTGTTCGTTGGTGATAGTGAACGAGCTGGTTCTTCTGCTAGAAATAAATAAAAATGGGCCATGCCCGCATAGGCAGCAAGGTATGACAGTGATAATACGATGATATAAAGGTAATCCATGAAAGCAGAGAAGATTTTAACGGGTAAATGCGGCCAAATAGAGAACGCACGGTACCCCTGATACTGTACAAAAGCGTATACGTATGCTCACTCATAGCGTCAGCCGTGCCGTCGCCGATGCGGACGCCGTTGCGGTTTCCGCAGGGCTTCTAAGCCGCAGTTAGCAGGAGAGGATCCAGACGAGAGGCGACAGATGTGACAGCAGGAAATGGGCTCTTCTTCTTCTTATTCTTCTACCTCTTAAAACATGGCACATAGCCACGTGGGGGGATTGGCCAAGGTGTAGTGGCATAAACAAGGAAATTTCCATAGAAAATTACGGCAAAATTTTAGCACCAAGCGTGAATTTTGAAAAATGCATCAGTAAAAAACGACAGAAGAATATTTAAATTCAAAATAACAGACATCGTTTTGGTGGGGGCATAAAAGCTCGAAGAATTTTAAAAGGGTTAGCAAATCAACCTACCAGTTGCAATTATGTAATCATGGAGAATCCCACAAATGAAGCCACTAATGGACTGTTCTTCTTCTTATTTTTAAAACATTTTCCTCTACAGGCCTGGTCTGGTGGTCTTCCCATTGTGTACGTATTGTGCTGAGCCGGAAACAATAGAGCACTTTCTTCTCTTTTGTCGTCGCTACTCATCGATCCGGAGGCGACTATTAGAGGTCCCAATGCACAATCTCAATTTGTATCTGTCTTCTGCGGTTGTTCTGTCCCTTGGCGCTTCTATGCTTGGCCATACCAATGGGAATGTTTGCTCTGCCGTTCAAAATTATCTCCTAGAATCAAAACGTCTACCATCATAAGCTTTCATACTGCTCATACCATCATAAGCTTTCGTATTTGGGTAACTACTTTTTGCAATTCCTACTCTCTCTCACTCAATCTCTCTCTTTTTTTAATGATTTCCTTACCTAATTTTCAGTTTGTTAGGTCGCCGTAACCTCCTGCAACCTCCTCTGCTACGAAAACAGAGTTACACAATTTTTGTTAGGTCATCCCACGTTTGCCATATGCAATCTGCAATTTAAATAGTCACCGGCTGGTTATGGCCAATCCCCCTTGTGGGTACATGCCATTTTGTGAGGGGAACAACAACAACAACATGGCACATACCCACATGGGGGATTGGCCAAGGTTTAGGGGCACAAACAAGAAAATTTCCATAAGAGATTACGGCAAAATTTTATCACCAAGCGTGAGTTTTGAAAAATGTATCAGTAAAAAAACGACAGAAGAATATTTAAAGTAAAATAACAGACATCGTTTTGGTGGAAATATAAGAGCTCGAAGAATTTTAAAAGGGTTAGCAAATCAACCTACCAGTTGCAATTATGTAGTCGTGGAGAAACCCACAAATGGAGCCACTAATGGGCTGTTATTATTCTTCTTCCTTTTAAAACGTGGCACATACCCACGTGGGGGATTGTCCAAGGTGTAGGGAAATAAACAAGGAAATTTCGATAGATCAAACAAAATTTCCAGCTTCTGCTTCTTCTTTACCTGAGTAAACATGACACATCGAAAACTGAAACTAGAATCTTTTTTTTTAATTCAAATAAATTCAATATGTGTGATAATAATATTAATTGGTTTTGGGGACAAGGAAATGGCACAGTGTCTGTCTCGTACATCGTTGGACACCTGAACCGCGCCGTAAGGGAAGTGGTAGTGGAGGGAGTGAAAGAAGAAAGGAAGACAGAGGTGCCGTAGAGGAGGGCTCCGGAATAATTTAGACCTGATGATCTTTCACTGACATCGCACAGCACACGGGCACCTTAGCGTTTTGCCTCTATAAAAACGCAGCCGCCGCGGTCGGGTTCGAACCCGGGGACTCCTGTAGTCGAGCGCGCTAACCACTGAGCCACCGCGGCGGGCTAAACATATGTGAAGTAACTTTTTGGACTCCTTTATTCTTCACTGTCGTCATCGCCAGTGTCACTGACTGGCTAACCGAATCTTTTATTAAGCCTACTTCGGTCCCCGAGTTTACATACCAGACCGAACTAGGGAAAAGGAAAGGGGACATAGCGACGCAAGGTGGAGTGTTCGGGGGGGGGGGGGGGGTGGAGGCGACAATTCAAGCTTTCATTGTTTGGTGGTGGTGGTGATGGAAAATAAATTTATTGGTCAGATTGTGGTCATTATTGTGGAATTTATTGGTCAGATGACTTCGGCCTGGGGGTGGAGGAAGGAGAAGGAAAATATCTATTACCGTAAAACGGAGATTCAAGGGCTTCTGGGTGGGCCGCCTATTCCTGCAGTCCACTGGCTTGCGCGGCAGCGTTGCAGTCCGCGCTGGTGATCAGCGTCTCCGGTGAGCAGCATGGCCTCCCATTGCCCCGGGTCTGGGTTTGGTATAGGGTCGATAGCGGGGTCTAGTTGGCAAGCCATCCATAGCCAATGCATTGCGGGCAATTCGCGCGATAGCGGACAGGCTGGGCCTCTTAGTAGAAATGCGCAGCTCTGGCTGCAATTTATCGCTCTTGGCGAACCAGCAGAATCTGGTGGCCGGGCAAGGAAAGGGAAAGTCAGTGGTCCCATGTGGGGCAGCAGTTGCAGATGGGCAGTGCCCGCACATTCACACACTAGAGTCATCGGGGGTCTGTGCAAAATCTTCGAGTTCGAGGGCTGTCACTGGCGTAATGGGAACGTGATTTTCAGTGCAGGGGAACGTGCCTACGTGTAATTGATGGTATAAGACTACTTCCTTTCTAGACAGTGTGCTGTTAGGTGGGGGGGGGGGGGTATAAATGCTGCGGTCCTCACGGAGGCCACTATGACAAATTCGAGCTCAAAAGAATTAAGCGACGATCAATGTAATTGATGAGACGGAACGCGGTAGCATGAACATTGTGTCCTACTTCAGCGTTTCGTGTTTACCCGCCGCGGTGGCTCAGTGGTTAGGGCGCTCGACTACTGATCCGGAGTTCCCGGGTTCGAACCCGACCGCAGCGGCTGCGTTTTTATGGAGGAAAAACGCTAAGGCGCCCGTGTGCTGTGCGATGTCAGTGCACGTTAAAGATCCCCAGGTGGTCGAAATTATTCCGGAGCCCTCCACTACGGTACCTAATTCTTCCTTTCTTCTTTCACTCCCTCTCTTATCCCTTCCCTTACGGCGCGGTTCAAATGTCCAACGATATATGAGATAGATACTGCGCCATTTCCTTTCCCCAAAAACCAATTATTATTATTATTATTATTCTTGTTTGATGCGACCCTGCTCAGATGGTTAAAATCTCCCGCTGTTTCATTCCACCCGAAGCATGTCAGACGACGCTCCAATATGCGCCTTTTTTTTGCAACGGAAGGGGCGCATCAAGGTCATTTATGGTTTATTGAGGTTTAACGTCCGAAAGCGACCCAGGCTATGAGCGACTCCGTAGTGAATGGCTCCGGGAATTTCGACCACCTGGGGTTCTTTAACGTGCGCTGACATCGCACAGTACACGCGCCTCTAGAATTTCGCCACCATCGAAATTCAACCGCCACGGCCGGGATCGAACCCGCGTCTTTCGGGCCAGCAGCCGAGCGCCATAACCACTCAGCCACTGAGGCGGCTTCTCAAGGTTTTTCAAGATAACGTCCTTACTGACGAAGGTCATAGCGCTTAAGAAATGCGATTGACTCTATTTGCCAGGCTCTTGAATCCTTAAATAGATGCCACTTCTTAAAGACACATATCCCCACGGGCCCAAGAATCCAGGAGCTTGTGTTCATGAAATATAAGAATAAAGCACGGCTTCACCAATTTACCGCAAAAAATATATCAAGAACCACCACCTCGCCGGGCAGTGCGTGGCGAAAGGCAGATTCAGATTCATTATGGTTTAAATAATTGTTGTTACACATAGGGACTTCTCTATCTCATTGGACTAAGTCAAAACTAGAAAATTTTGTGGCTATTCCTGGCGCCTGACTTGTTTGAAGTTTTCAGAACTGCTGATGTAGGCTTTTTACTTTCCACATTTTATGCAGGACATAACACATACTCAATCCGAAAAGCGCGGACAAAAGCCTGTTGAGGAAAGGGTGCAGTCCCATTTCACTGTGTAATGCAGACTATAACATGTTTTTGAGAATACTCTTCCCGCTTGCACATTATGGCGGTGTACTTTCGTATTGCGCATGCATCAAGCAGGCTGCGGCATCCCTCAAATGACTGCGCACCAAGGCAAACATCTCATCCAGGCGATGGTGAGGGACCAAGCATGAATGTGTGGACGCGGTGTGGCGCCATCCCATGGCAAAGGAAAGCATTTGACCTGAACAGATGACCGCCCCGTTTGAACTTCTAACGCATTTATAGCCTTACCTCAATCGGGTCTTTTATCTGAAGCGCACAATGAGGCTCAAGAGGACACCAAAAAGATATTCGGAATATAACGGTGCGTGTCGCCCAGGTGCTCGATGGGCTTGACCTGTAAATTTTGGCCCAATGTCTTGTACTACTACTAAGACAGAATAGGTGCGCAGATTTGCCTTGGCACAGGTGCACCAAAAGAGATTGGGTACTGTGTGCTAAAGAGCTCTTGAGGCAGCCGTTGTTACAGTGGCTCCGTCGCGTCGTTAGTGCGAGAAAAACCTTGGACAAGTTTTCCACTTCTCGCAGAGGCCACCAGGAGCGCTGCGAGTGAGTGTGGCGTCAAAGTTGATCTTGAAAGAGTCGAAAGGTTCCATTGCACAGGGGGGCTTGTAGCAGCAGTGCGAGGTGATGCAATCATGTGGATGGTATAAAAAAATTTACTGATCAACATGGTTAGATAGCAAAAGCTGCGGTGTATAGGGAAAGTAGATGCGGCTTGGCATCTGTAACGTTGCGTGCATTCCACACACCGTAAAGGCAGTGCGCCCACCCTGCCACCCTGGCAGGCAGGGTGGCGCGTGGCTCTAGTGGTGGGTGTGCGCCAGAACCTTGTCAAAGCCAACGCCAATACCACCGACGGTCTATGGCTTAAGTGCAGTGTTTCCGCCACAACGTTGTCAATGCGAACGCATGTAGCGCACATATCTCCCCCTACCGCCACGTAGCATAAATCTTGACTGAGGTGTCCCCTGTCCCAGGGGACCAGCTCTGCGCCTTGCTTTCGAAGCTCCCGCTCTTTATCGGTTTCGGCGCAGGCGCGGCGACGTCACGTGATCCTCCTAGGTCCAAGGCCGCTGAAAAACACGTCGCACAAGCTACGGAAAGGAGTAGTAACGCTTTCGCTTTAAAAGTGGGCACTTGCTCCTACGAAAAAATGTGAAGGAGCCGGTGAACTCCAGTAGTGCAGGGATTCTTTGTCTGCGCCTTCCATCTGGGTGCTCGAACACGCGGGAATGCTGTCGCCTTTAACTCAAGTTTAACTCTAAGTTTAAAGTCCACAAGAGACCGATAAAGGATGAATATAAAGACCGTAAAGCTTCAATGCAAGTGGCGCGTCTCCAGTTGAAACTGCACATACCAGGCCCGGAGCGTCATTTTTCATTATAAATTTTATTTTTACCCTCCTGTTTCTCTTCTTGTCACATACAAGGTCCGTACAGGTTGTGCTGGCGTATGCTTGGCCGGAGCCCCTGGGCTGTAGCTAAGGCAGTGTTGTAGCTGCCGCGGTACATAATCGCTTGGACTTCTTTCCGAGCCAGACATCAAGGGGTGGGCTGTTTCCAGAAAAACAGGTCGGTGCGGGTGCCAGGTCTGGCTTCCATGTTGAACACCGAGACTAAAGGAAAAAGAAAGCACGAGACACGGTTAGTGAAACATAATATACCAAGCACTGAAATACGCTCGTTACATATACCCAGCTATTCAAGACAAAATAATTTTTGAGCAGGAAAGAGAGCAATCGTATCTGCAGATCAGGCTTGCATTTTTTCGCTATTAAGGTTATTGCTATCGACTGCCAGACGCCAGAGATTGAAAAACAAAAAGAAAGGAAGAATTGGCCATTACTTTCAATATTTAAAATTTTTGTCTCAATGTTTGACACAATGTGGAACAATGCTACGTAGTGAGTCTTACTCGGGGGAAATTTCCAATAGCTTCATTTTACATGTGGTAGGTCATTTTACATTCGGCGGAGACTCATTTCATTCCTCAACCTAAATCAACCCAGTAAGGCGTCATGTAAATAATTATGCAATAGTGACCGCCATTCCGAGACGCGCAAAAAGAAAAGTTCGAATCCTTCGCATGCCATGACTTTTCTAATGCTCCCAGAAACTGAGTGAAAAAAGCCAGTTGCTCTCATTATCGTTATCGCTATCATTACCACAGCGCATTAAGCGATTACTTCACTCCGGTGATCCGTCACTTGTGCTAATAATTTTTATTCCACGCCACTGTACATGAGGTGAGGCATTTCATTAAGCCCTCTGACGGCTTTCCCACAACAAATTAAACTGGAAATAAAATTTCACATCACGGCGACAATTATGTAAGCAAACGAAAGCACATGACATGAACTGGCTAAATTAAGTGACGCCATTCAGCTGTAGCTCCTGGGCATTTGTGCTGGATCGACTTCTCATACCTTCACTACCAGATTACCTTGCTCAACAACAGGATGAGTACAGCAAACAGGAAGCATTCATTCATTCGCATAGGCTAGATAAATATTTCCCACTCATCTCTCCGATAACAAACTATGTTTTCTCTTTCATGTTAAATGCTCCTTCATATTTAACGGCTGTCTTTTCTCCCCGCAAAAAGATACTGAGAAAAATTGAAAACCAATATCTGCGACACCGGCAATACTGCAGGGGAGCCCAGGGACTTTGTGAAATGAATGACATCATAATGATTTACCAACGTGTGACGTATCCGGCTGGGTGTTGCCCTGGTACTGCAACCAGGCGATGAAGGCATGTTCTCGGCAAATGGTGTAGATGTCCTTTTGCCAGCCTTGGCAGCGCTGCGAGAATAGGAACGAGCTTATTTTTTATGTTCGAATAAATGGGGTTGTTCTGGCCTACATGAAGTAAAATCTCCCCAATAACAGAAAAAAAATGACGGTCCATTTGCCTAGCTAGAAAAAAATGTGAATTTGGTGCACTAACAGTTTGTTTCTGATCTCGGTTCCGGTGTTCAGATCCAGTCTTCACGGATGGCAGTTGTTCCGATAACGATAATGGGTCCGTATGTGCGGAATCGCATTCACTACTTTACATTCATAAATCTCTGCTGGGAGAACTCCTACCAGTACTGGTGCAGTGGTGCAGCAGTCAAGTGATGTGCCGTTCTATTTCCCTTCCCTTCATACGTTGAATGTGATGCCGATAAGCTATAACCGCTAAAGCGCGGGACCAGGCCGGTGAGATGGGAAGAGGTGGTCGTGCAATTTGGGGACGTTGTTAATGACTAACTGGCCTGAATTACCACTCTGGATGTGGACAAACTGCAAGCAAACCAATGTGATGATAGCAATTTAAAAATAAAAATCACAGCAACGCTCCAGGTTTAGAGAAACCTCCAAGAAACTGAGTGGAAAAAGCCAGCCGCCTTTGTTATGATTATCGCTTTCGTTACCGCTGCATATTAAGTAGCGATTTCTTCATTCCGGTGATCCATCCCTTTGGGCTAATATTTTTGTGTTCTACGGTACCGTACAAACCAAGCGCCCAGGTAAGCAGCCCTCTACTTTGCCGCGCAGCGCTGCCTTGCGACAGAGGAGGAAGGCAACCGAACATTCTTGCACGCGCAACAGACTCCAATGCTCGGCTTGCAGGCAGATGGCGGCGCCTTCCTGAACGATTATTGACGGTACGATTCGTTTTGCTAACTCGTGGTGAAACTGCACAAAACTGCTCTTGAATGCTTACCCGCCTCTTTGACCTGCTGTAATACTGCAGGTGGTAAGCGCGGAAGCAGGCGTACGTGGCAGACGGCGGCATCCCTCAGGAAGTTCAGGCTGGCAGGCCCGCCGCGAACACAGGAGGCCAGTGCGGGAGGAGCTTCACCCCTCTTCACAAGGACAGGCTGCCTGGGGGTCGCCTTCTTTGTGGCCGCTTGCGCAGGGACGGAACCACTTTCCTCCTCCCCTAGACTGCTCGATCCACCCTCTTCATCGATGAGGTCCCCTGCACTCTATACCACGTAGAGCAAATAGGGAGGATGTGAAAGCATTGTATGACTTTGTAAAATTTGCGGCATCAGATCAAGTTGAATATCGGAAAGAGTTTTAAGGAAGTGATCGCTCCACCAAACAGGATAGCGGTGCAATTCACGCTGCCCTGCTTGCTATCAGTGCAGCTACCAGCTCGCGAGGAGTGCGTTCGCGGTCGTAAATTTAAGGCAGTTCTGGTCCAAAAGCACGACAAACTTTTTGCCATCCGGTCGCAGATGCATTTTTCTTCTAGTATTACGAAGCCGCCTTCTTTGACAGAACTCCATCTGTCACTGTGACAAGAACGAAATAAACTTCTGTTGTTAGTGTATCAATTTCTGTTGTGACTAAAAGGCCAGGTCCGAAAATACCACCAGAAATTCTGTACCGATGACACAAAATTTTCTGCTGCGTTATGATAGGGCAGCTCCAATAGTACATGTAAAAATGCCTTTTCATGGCCGCACCCACATGAGGTCATCGTCGCAGTGATTAGGATGGCAGCATCGGAACACAACTACCAAAACGGCGCAGGTTTACGGCTGAGGAGACGAATGTTGCAAAGAGAGAAAGGGGAAAGCAGTGTTGCGCTGCAGTTGGCATGCCCTCGTGTATGTGTAGAGGCAAAGATCAGCTCTAATTACAACCTCGCTCGCATCAGGGATGGTGTGTCATAAACTGTGCGCCACTTGCACTGCACAAGCGAAGCATAGCAATTCGCACGCAACCTTTTGTGATGATATCTCGTTGCATTCATTACTGTGTATGGCTCCTACGGAATAGTTGATGTGCAGCTACTCCCGGGACTGCGTGTTCGCCTGACCAAGTTGAGTGGTGTTGGTGGCACTTAGTGCACATCGAATTCAGCACCTTGGGATTTTAGGGCGCACCACCACCGTCCATTCACGCGCCCTACCTATGTACAACGATCATGAGGTGCCCCGATCGTTTCAATCGACATCAGTGTTAAAGGTCTTGCCAGGTGCAACAAAGTGATGTATGGATATGTGTGGGGATATGTGTGTTGCTGCTGAAAACAAAGAGAACCTTAGAGGCCCGGTTCCTGAAAACGTGTTACGCATCACAAAGGCGTTGTCAGAGTTGTTGGAGTGCAGTTGGAAATGTATTGACAGCTGCCCCTCCCGAGTGAATTTACAAAGTATGGCAGAGTTGGCCACGTACCTGATAAGGTGAGGCTGACGGCAGACAGTCGCAGCCCCTGCAGTGGGAAAGACAGGGTCAGTAAAGATGCGTGGTGATGTACTGTTCAAAAATACTCCGCAACAAATTGTTTTAGATACTGTCAATGGTACTGATCTATTGGTGGACTGTTTGCTGATACAACGCAACTTTCCAATTTGCCTAGAATCCTACTTAAAACTAAACATGTTGACAGATTTGCTGTCTGATTGTGTTTGATGACTTGATCTCTAACCTGCTCCCCTCCGTGGACACTTAGCGTCACATTACTGCAAGCCGGCCTCTCCACCTCTCATTTCATTAAATTACTTTCTCTCTCTCAGTTGCACAGTTTTTTTTCTATCTTTACAATCAAAGATTTATACGGTCACATTTAGAAGCACACATCGTTTGCAAAATCGCACCCATCATATGGTTTTTTCTATCCCTTTCCCATGGTAACGGATCTGTTTTGCCGACTTCTATTGCCTGCATTGGTTAAGTGACTTGAGGCTGTTCACTTTAGAGACGTGCTGCAGATATGTGTTTGGTCCGGCACGAAAAAAACACGGCTCAACTATGACTCTTGACTGGAGTGCACCAGACAGCGCGGGCTGCGCACTGCTCTCACTCACCACGGCGTCTCCTCTTCCTTCTTTGTTCGCTGCAGCGTTGTTAGAGCGCCAGCGCAGGATGAAACAGGGGACATGTCGCTTGCTACTTCCACTACAGTGCTCATGCCTGGCAAGATGCGGGACACGCAGGCGTTGGCAAGCGCTTCGGTCTCCTCTGCTACCTGGGCTCCAAGTGGTAAATACTCAAGTTACTCCTCCAAATCACCTCTAAAGGAAAAGCAGAGTTGTTTTTAAAACGTTGAGTGTAAATTAAAGTTTTTGGCCGGAGATGTGTCGAAGGCACTTATATGAATCCTGCTTACACAAAAATACCACCACGCCATGTATAGCAGTCAAATGGATTCCGCAGTGGCGGTCTTTACACACTCACCCTTCTGCAATCTGCCCGTTGGCCACGCTCACAGGGCAAGTTCAGGACAAGAAAGCCGATGCACGCAGCCTCCAGAATGGCGGGAACATCGAGATCGTCATTGCAGCCTGCGTAGATAGACGATACAGGCATCTCACTGCATGTATACCGTGCATCGCATTACATGGTGAGCGAGGGACCACTGTCCTGGATCTCACTGAGCGAGAAGAAGCGGATCAACCACCGTCTACCTCTTCGACCTGGGCCCTGCTTTTCTACCCCAGCATCCGCTGATGCTCAGTGCCCAGTGTCCCTCAGTGCACAGTGTCCCGGTGTAGATAGAGCGCCACACCGTCTTTACAAAAACATTTTCACACAGTCTATAGATTGTCCATAGACATACAAAAGAAATCTTTAAGATCTTTCGCTTACCCCTGTCCACTTATCGCATGCACGATCAATGTGCAATCACTTCAATGCGTGACCAGGGTTTTTTTTATTTTAAGAGTTTTTCATCGCAACCTTCTAGTGAATTTCTTTCTCGAATCTCCTCCCCAACACGGCACCATGTCAGCAATTTTATAACGCCGGGTAAAAATGGCATCCTATTTTGTCATTCAGGTTAACCTTTGTCTTTACGGTCACCCCGTGTGGTATCCTATGGGTACATTAAATTCGGTCCTCAAAAATCCTATCGCATAATTAAGCATCGCAAAAGTTATATTTTTGCATTTAAATAAAGCTTTTCCAAAACATGACTGAAACCGAAACTAAATCACCCGGACCGGAGAATGCTTTATGTTTGCGTGCTGTTGCATTAGTGACCAATGCAGGCGCCGTGCATGCAGAAATAGCGAAACACTGCGAATACAGGAAAATAGAAAGTGAGACGCAAAGTGCCCCCGTGTGTGTCACTCCTTGCAGCCAAAGTCAACACTTCGGAGTAGTCCTCACCTTGGGAAGCTTCCCAGCCTGGAGCCTTTCTGTGAACAGAGTAGGTCCAGGCTGTCGTTCGAACCAGGCCACGCGACGACCACTTAGCAGACAAAGTCCGCGTTCCTTGTCCTGCGCAGAAAACCCACCTTTGAGGAACATACAACTCAGCCGCTAACAGCCCAAAATACTAAAAAACTCAAGCACGTGGGTTTGTGTTGTTGAATTTGTATATAGACCAACACCGATCTGTGATGCAAAGGATCTGCGGTGGCGCTTGTATCGCTGTCTGGACCAACAGGGGGAAAAACGTGGGGGGGGGGGGGGGGGGTGAAAAGTAGGCTTTGCACCCGTAGGAATGCATGGAAGCGAAAGTTTTCAAAGCAGTTTTCTCCTTTCACAGAGCAACTAAGATGTTGCCCCTTCCTGAAGAACACCCTAACCCAAGTTTATCATTGTACTGATTCTGAAATTATCAAGCGTTGCTTCGAAGGCGATATGTTCTTAAAACATTTGAGTTACGTGCTCGTGGGGGGGGGGGGGGGGGATTCCATCAAAACGCGGCCACCGCGGTCGGGTTCGAACCCGGGAACTCCGGATCAGTAGCCGAGCGCCCTAACCACTTAGCCGCGGTGGCGGGGCTCGGTAAAGCTTGCTGCAATTCTCATGGGGGTGATCTTCGGGAGCACGGCGTATTGAAAAACAAGTAAGCAAGACTTTCTTAAAACGATATGCTACGCTATATGGTTCTACACATGAGACAAGACATTCCTTATAAGCAACCTACGAGCTCTTTCACAACTAGTTTGAAAAGCTTTCATTCTTCACAGTGTTTTTATGCTTTGATGGAGAGAAGGGGCTACAGAAATTTAGTGAATCGTGCAGTTTGTAGTGAAGCACAAACAAGGACACGCTGGCAAGAAAGTTGGAGCAGTGCGGCGTTCCAGGCCGAAGCAGCAGCACAGCACTGACCTCTTGAATGTAAGGAGCTGCAAGCTCATCACCCTACAGGAAGCAATCAGAATAGCAATGACCGCATGCATTCATGCTATATGCTTCTACACATGTGACAAGACATGCCTTACAAGCACTCTGAGTTCTCTCACAACTGGTTTTAAAATCTTTCCTTCTTCACTGTGTTTTTATGCCAGTGGTAATCACACAGTACAATAAAGAAACACATTAAACTTGCTTAATTCCTGCCTCAGATTCCACGCCAGCAACTGCAAAATTGAAACAGTGCAAAAAAAAAAACTACCAGCAAAGGGACAAATATTCTTTAGTTTTCAGTGGAACGATTCAACTCTGATAAAAACAACTTTTCTTAGATCTGCCTTAACAATGACACTAATTTCAGTAACCCTGCAAGAGTACAGTCAAGGAAAAAATTTAGAGTGCCATCAGCTATCCTTTCGAATGTGGCAGCTTCACTATTTTGCAATTGTTACAGTGCAGCTGAAGTCTCTCAAAGATGCCTGTTTCTTTTTTTTTTGAGTTTACCAGTTCTCAGTTTCATTATGTCAAATGTGATACATACGGTAGACAAAAAACAAGCACTGCCAGTACTTCATAAGTCCACTTTCTGATTACCAACATCTTTCACAGTTTATAAATTATGGCCTCTACATTTTTTATGATGATTAAGGTTCAATATAAAAAAGGTGCCCAACAAAGCCAAAAGCACAATGCCTAGCAAGTGCTCCAGTGGCCATTGAGACATTATGACTGTCTCAATGATGGTGCCTGCCACATAAAAGAACTCTTTATGACAAACGAAAAGAACCTTTCTGAGAGACTGTTATACTGGGTTCATCAGGGAAGGAGGACGGCTAGAGAGATGACTAAGGGAACAAAGACAGCACTGCACGTACAATTAAAAAAAAAGGTCAATAATTCCCATCTGCTAGTATTTGCCTGCAAAGTAAACATCCAATGTATGATCTCTCCAGGGTAGTCATTGTCCGACTCGCCGGCCTTTATCGGCCAGAAATTTCTGCAAGGCCACATAGAAGCAAGGTCAGACAGACGCTCACTGCAGCTGACCTGCAAGTCATATTACTTTGTTCAGGTAGAAAATAAACAACCTACTTCAGCCTGGACTCCACACCCTTCTTGTCATATGTGTAGTAGAGGAAGTACAGTACTTCGCGGACGGTGGCTGGAGGTTGTCTGCCCCTGAAGTGCTCCCTGTTAGAAAAGCACAAAGCGGATGTCCATGCCTAAAACTTGGGGAGACACTTAAGCTCCGTCTGAACTTTTTGCCCCGATAGCGTTAATCGGTCCCTTCTGCAGCCAGGGTCCCCTTTGCATATCACTTAGCAGACATGGACACTGCTCTTTCTTTGGTTATCATATAACACTTTACCTACCGTTAAGAGTACAATTCAAAAGCATTAGAGATCCCTCTTGCACAAGTACTCCTTTTCAGTCGCCTAGGTTCTGCCTATGCCCAAATATGCAAAATTGGTCATTAATAGATCGCAGGGAGTCCTCATAGCAATCCTGGTGCAGTGGTGCAGCAGTTGAGAGATTTAAAAACACAATAAATGGTGGGACTTGTGATATCCAGGTTGCTTCCCGAGCAAACCAGTGATTAACTGTCACCTGCCACAGTGGGCAGATAGTGAGGAGATGACAACTGTGTGCTGTAAAACCGACATACTGTGAAACCGACAAACTCAAAAAAGGCACTATATGCGCTGGGTGTTTACATGAGGCGCCATTCAATAATCGGTGAAACCATAATAGATTTCGCCAGATGACTGTTTCTCAGTGGTGTTCATATATTTCAAAATGTGTTTCTGTATAGTGTGAGGAACTGGAGACTGCATGGAAATGTTCACCTATAGTATGCTTAATTGTTCTTCGTGTGTTGTTTTTAGACCAGTGGTTGACAGAAAAGGGATTGTGCAAAGTGATGTCGCCGTGGAATTTGTGAATTTCTTGCCACATTTTCTTAGATGTTTTTGAAATATTTATTGGTGATTTATAATCTTCAAACAGCATTTTTCTCAGACACACGGGACTAGAGGAAAAAGAGCATAAGACACGGTTAGTCAAGATCTATTAATGGATTTTCACGAACGAAAGCGCAGTACACAATATACCGAAATACACTCGTTACATATACCCAACAATTCCGCACAAAAGCATTTTTGAGCGGTAAAGAGATAAATCGTATCTGCAGATCAGGCTCGCATTTTTTCGCTGTTAAAATGTTTGCTATCAGCGGCGAGACACGAGCGATGGAAAAACAAAAAGGAAGAATTGATCATTACCTTCAATATTTAAAATTTTTTGTCTCAGAATGTTGGATGTGAAACGTTGCTACGTGGTGTGTCTTACTCGGTACGCAAGCAATAATTAACCTACTTAATCTGAACAGACGCGCAGTCAACAGAGGTTACTGAACTTCTATATTCACTCCCCACTGTGGGCTATGAGGCTCTTCGTAATGGAAGCCTTTGGAATAACTCCGGCTTTATGTGGTTCTAAAATGTGAGCCGAAATTCAAATATACAACCCGCCCAGCATTTCGCCTCCAACAGAATAGGATGGCTGAAGAACAGAATACCATTAAAGCGAACAGAGAGCTGTACAGGGTATGTGGTTAAACTCCAGTACCGTGCCGTTAACCAGAACACCAGCTTGCATGGCTTTAGCAGAGACATTCACGTCTTGTAAGGGCAATCCAGTTCTATGGCGACAACATTGGCCGCGATCGCGAAAGGACGGAAAAGACGTAAGCGCACGTTTGCTTATCATATATTTTTCCTGCTCAAAGTGCTGAATGTGATGCCGAAAAGCCGTCGCCGCGAATGCGCGGCACCAGGCCTGTAAGATTTGCAGAGGTGGTCGTGAAAGATTTTCCTATGAGTGATGGGGACACCGCTAGTCACGAAGAGGCATGAATTTCCATTCTGGATGTGGACACTGCAAGAAAACAAACTGCCAGCAAAAATAAATCAGATAATCAATTAAAAAAAAAATTGCAGTGGTTCAGCTCTGGTTAAGCCTGGAGTGACGAGATAGCTACATCTGGTAGAGTCGAACTTGGTCACGTGACCAACCACCTGATCACCCATGGCGCCACGCCGTCGGCAGCTGCTCCACACCACGTGACAGCGTGGCGGCGCTGCCACGCTGAAGGCTCGAAACCAACAAAATAATATCAGTGAAGGACCTGTGTGTTTTGTCATGAAGAATGTGCTCGTTGCGATCCCGAGGGTACAGATTCGTCTGTCGAAGGCTCGAAACCTACAAAAAAATATCAGTGAAGGACCTGTGTGTTTTGTCATGAAGAATGTGCTCGTTGCGATCCCGAGGGTACGGATTCGTCCATCGAAGGCTCGTAACCTACAAAATAATATCAGTGAAGGACCTGTGTGTTTTGTCATGAAGAATGTGCTCGTTGCGATCCCGAGGGTACGGATTCGTCCATCGAAGGCTCGAAACCTACAAAATAATATCAGTGAAGGACCTGTGTGTTTTGTCATGAAGAATGTGCTCATTACGATCCCGAGGGTACGAATTCGTCCGTCGAAGGCTCGAAACCTACAAAATATTATCAGTGAAGGACCTGTGTGTTTTGTCATGAAGAATGTGCTCGTTACGATCCCGAGGGTACGGATTCGTCCCTCGAAGGCTCGAAACCTACAAAATAATATCAGTGAAGGACCTGTGTGTTTTGTCATGAAGAATGTGCTCGTTATGATCCCGAGGGTACGGATTCGTCCGTCCAAGGCTCGAAACCTACAAAATAATATCATTGAAGGACCTGTGTGTTTTGTCAAGAATGTGCTCGTTACGATCCCGAGGGTACGAATTCGTCCGTCGAAGGCTCGAAACCTACAAAATAATATCAGTGAAAGACCTGTGTGTTTTGTCATGATGAATGTGCTCGTAACGAACCCGAGGGTACGGATTCGTCCGTCGAAGGCTCGAAACCTACAAAATAATATCAGTGAAGGACCTGTGTGTTTTGTCATGAAGAATGTGCTCATTACGATCCCGAGGGTACGAATTCGTCCGTCGAAGGCTCGAAACCTACAAAATATTATCAGTGAAGGACCTGTGTGTTTTGTCATGAAGAATGTGCTCGTTACGATCCCGAGGGTACAGATTCGTCCCTCGAAGGCTCGAAACCTACAAAATATTATCAGTGAAGGACCTGTGTGTTTTGTCATGAAGAATGTGCTCGTTATGATCCCGAGGGTACGGATTCATCCGTCGAAGGCTCGAAACCTACAAAATAATATCAGTGAAGGACCTGTGTGTTTTGTCATGAAGAATGTGCTTGTTACGATCCCGAGGGTACCAATTCGTCCGTCCCCATCAAATTCATCTAAAACCTGACCCGAATAAGAAGCTGAAAGCTGACGGTTTGGGTTGAAAACAGACTGCGCAGCCGCAGAAGCCAAATACACCGACTGCGGGAAGTGGAGCCGACGGGAGAAGTCGAGCCCCTGCATCCGCAGCATCCTGCAACAGTATAGACGAGAAGCAAAGGTATATTAATGTAGCTATTGGACCCGGAGTTGCACCCTATGCGACCGTAACCCGGTGTAGACTTGAACTGCTCTCCTTTACAAACAGTTGAGATGGAACACGATCAAATCTCTCAGCGTGCCTCATGGATTGGGATTAGTAGTATTTGATTGGTTAAATAGTAGTTCCGAATAGCCGGCCAGCTGCTGAACAAAACCGGATAACCCACTAATCTTAGAGGCACTTGCAGGGCACAGCACCAAATTCGTGCTAGGGGCTATTGCAGTTGTTTGTTGCGTGTCCAACCGAAACTGGTTTTATTTGGTTTTTTCGGTTCTGTTATGCCTATCATGCTGTCATGCCTGAATAGTTAAGAAAGTGCTACAATAGTAGCAATTTATTGGAGCCGTGGAGAGGGCATGATGCTCGATGAGAAAGATCAATGAAGGCTTGCCTTTGCTGTTAACAAAAGCTGGATGCCGCCTCGCACAACGATCAGAAGCCGGCCCAGGGCATCGCTAAAAAAGTAGAGAGATGAGCGCTAGGAGGAACTAATGAGTGAAAACATCGGGATCAGAGGGCTCCACTAGGCTGGTGAAATGAACAGAATGACTGGCATCACGCAGAGCTCTGAAATCGATGTAGGATGCAGAGCGCAGCGCCTAGCTCGGAGACGCGAAGAAGCCCGGTGGCGTTCGAGTGGCACTGGGACCTGGCGAATTCTCATTGGAAGTCGGCGGCTAGCAGGTATTATTCATAGTCTTGACAAGTAAGTAGAGGGCTAATTCAAGCTCAGGAAACGTCCGTGCAAAGCAATCACTCAGTGCTTTCCAATAATTATTTGTAAAAATTGCATTTTTAGTTCAACCAATGTACGATGCACCCACATTACAGGTATAAGTAGTAAACCGGGAAATGCTATTCCGAGGCTGTTATCTCACTGCAGCAGGTAAAAGTTGGTTCAGTCTTGTTTCACGAGCCAATGGGAGTTAAGAAATCAGATGTTACTTATCTATTAGCACGCATAAAAAGCCTGCCGCTTTTTACAGTACATATCACGCTACATCTTACTATAACAGGCATACTTTTATCCGCAGACCATAGAAAGCGCCACCGTTGCGTTGCGGGTCATACTGAGCGAGACTATAAACGCATAAGCCGGTTAGGAATGCTCCTCACATCGCACTTACTTTCGGCAAGGAAACAGACCTCGACACCCTCCGATGGCACCCACGTGACGATTGCACTTCAGAGGCACTGGGCATCTGCCTCCGTTGTGTTGATTCTGGCTCTTAATTGAACGAAGGACGTTGCTGCTCCTAAAAAAGAAAAAAAGCAGTAATTCGCTGTTAGAACAACTTCATAGATATGGCAAACAAGAATCAGATTAAGAAAATGCACTTGGCTTCCTGAGAGATGTTTACAGATAGAGTAGGGTCCTTCATGTTTATTTAGGCAGTGACTATGTAGTGGGGAGCTTCGCTCAACCGAGATGAGAAGAAAACAGAAGCAACGTTTAGTTATATAGAAGAGGGGACAGGAGAGAACGGAAAAAAAATTCCGGAGGGTACATACGACTACTAACGTGCTATCAAGGTTACACCGCTGAGTTCTTTCTAATCCACCCACAAATCCACTGTAATCTGTCTTTCATGCCCCATAATCCCCTAACCCATCTTAATACTACGGAGACTATTCTTAATCGAGCAGAATCCGCAATCTACCCGTAGAGGCGTTCCATACTGCACCTTCTACTGGTCAGTGAATCGCATGTTTTTTATCTGATGCAGATAAGACACAGTCTGCCCATTTCTTACTCCATTCGCTGTAAGTTCTTGGATCGAAGAGGAGAATGAACGTTCAGTCAGGTTTCCCTTCGAAGTAGAGCTGCCCTTCAACAATTCACCGACCTCGCCAATCCCGAAAGCAGTTTTCTCCTCTCGATGTGGATAGCTGGCAGTTCCATTGCACAACACTGAATAACGAACTTTCGACGTTACCGGGTATACAACTCTTCTCGAAAGCAGTCGCATAGCAGCGGTCGATTATTGCCGCTGTTTTCCTCAAGTAACACGAACGCCCTTGCCATACGATGCCTCAGATACTACTCAAGAACTCTGGTCGCAAAGATCCAAGAGCATTCGTTCAAGCTTCAGGAATAACTTAATTGGCGAGATTCAACTTCTGAGGGGCTGTCTTCTTGAATGAAAGCCGCAACCAAGTCTTTCTGACACAAGAGACTCCACATTGGAATCACTGTATTCTACGCCATTCGCCTTCTGCTTTCTATTAATGGAATACTGATCATCAATTTAGTCTAGCTAGCCTGTTTCGTAATACCCAAAGGTCGGGAACGTTGGCGCTCTGTCAAGCGCTGCTGAGTATCCGCCGGCTAACATGTCCGGAATATGTCAACAGAAAGTAGATACAGTCTTAAGGCACTGCACACTCTAGATTCACCTTTTTTTGCTTGAAAAGCAACCTGGTTTTGTGGCCTATGGTTTGTATTCTGGCCTCGCAATGTAAAAGGCCCGGGATGTATCGCTTGAACGTTCGAAAGAAATTTTGTTTTTCATTGATAGCGCGGTAATGGCGTACCGAAGACCTTCCTGACAATAGAGCATTTTATGCCCATGGCAATGTGTAACAATGACACCCCCCTCCTCCGAATTTGCGTCAAAATGGATGGGGGCTATCTTTCAGCTGCTTTCTACCACGGGCTTCCATACACTGTGGCTGGTACGATGGCGAGGGTATGTCTTGTGGACGTCTAAATAAAGTGCCGCGAATGACGACTTGCTGGAAACTCACAGTTCGGCGCAGACAGGCTGACACTTGAGCTGGAGAAGCCATCACACCGAATGCGGGAAGTGCGATGGCAGGGTCGAGCTGAGCTCGCCTAGCCATGAGGAGGAACCTGCAACAGTGTAGAAGAAGCGAAGTTGTCAGAGGAAAACCAGTGGAACCATTGGATAACGGAATGGCACGCCACGCGACCGTAATCAATTGTGCTCGTGAACGGGTCTACAAACTGCTCACAAACTTTGCCTTGATAAATAGAGCAGCTGCTACAAGGTCCTCTCAGACCTCTCAGCACGTAGCGTGGTGTGAGAGTTTTTGACTGGTAGGCAAGTTTTTCTTGTGAATTTTTCATAAGGATTCAAGAAGAAAGACCGCTAGAGTGTGTCTGGCATTGATTTTTGTTAAAACGAGCACCTTCACCGAGAATTAGGGACAAGCACTTCTGTTTTCTTGAGTGCCAATACTTAGCGCATGGCTTGGAGCATTAGAGAGAGCTGCGACGTCATCTGCGACATATGAAAATGACTGAGTGGGTGCGGAAAAGAACGCCATAGGCCCCTAGGATGAGATGTGCAGGCTGAGGGATGTCACGAATTTCTGATAAATGCAATTACAGCTTCTTTGTAAACACAGCAGGAACGGACTTTGTTCAGTTAGTAAGCTTTGTTACGCATAAGCAGCTAGGAATATAAGACCTGAAATACAGCTTCAAGAACATCTTCAATGCTGAAGCACTGAAAACTGTAAGAAACCACAGCCGAGACCGTGCAATGATGCCCAAAGAGACAATATCTACGAAGGCTCTTTAATGTCGCTAACGGCAGCTGTATGTGGCCCCACACAAAGATGAGTAGGTTGCGAACGCACCTCTAAGACCTGAGAGGAACGGAAGGTACGAGAAATCAGTTAGGGAAAGCCTGGAGGAAAGCAGCGGCACCACGTAAAGCATGAAAATCTGAGGACGCCGAGCGTGCTGTCCGGCTTGGAGGTCCGGGCGATGCCGGCGGCAATTCCAGCAGCCAAACCGCCATGCAAATACCCACGGAATGTTTTCAGCCACCCACTATTTATTTCTAGTGTGCGCTCTACGGCTTTCCTGTAATATATTGTCTTGCATGCACTTGGATGGGAGGTAGAGAGCTGATTTCATCACTATGCACTGAAGCGTTGAAAACACCTCCGTAAAGATGAGTCCGGGTTATGCCACGTAGCTTATAAGGATTCCTTTCTATCGGTCAATGCCTTTATGCTGCATACACATTTTTACAGATAGCGGTAAAAGAGAAATACTCTTATTATGAAGTAACCAATGTCAATGCCAGAAGTGCTGTTCAGAATTTAACGTTACCGCTCTGCGACAGACCAGGCTGGTTGGTATACTCATGTCCGCTAGCGCGTTTAATGTAGCTGGATAAGACGGGAAGAAGCTCAGCGAGACTTTGTCGGCCTGTTGCAAAGATGTGGCCATGCATGGCAAAGAACCACTGTGGAAATCATTAACAGTCTATGCGCTTTACGACCTGCAACACGCAAGTAAGTGAGTCTGACTTCGTTCCCCAATGAGTGCGAGTCACAAAAACTGAGCATGTTACATATCTATTGCGCGTTAAAAAAAAGAAGAGTGTAGGTTTCTGCGGTGCCAGTTTTGCCGCAGTCTCCTGCTTTATATATTACGCAGACCACTTTACCCGGAGACATCAGGAAAGGCCACCGCTTCGTCGCAAGTCATACTGAGTGGGACAGTGAAAGCACAAGGCCGTCTGCAATGCATCTTACGCCGGGCTTTCTTCTGGCAAGGAATCCGTTCCTCCGGTCGCACCCACAAGACGACTGCACTTCAGAGGCAGTAGGCACCAAGTCTCCGTTGTCTGCACACGTGGTGGTGTCCCACAGGATGTCGCTGCTGCATCGGGGCGAAGCGATGCGTCAGTGTTAGAAAGACATGACACAACAGTGTGAAGTCGAATTAGAAAATTTTCCATTGGAGCCCTTTCATTGGAGCTCCGTTTGCTGTGAAAAATGGAAAAGCTATTGGTATTGCATCTCCTGGGGCAAATCCTTTCATCGAAGTTAGGCACCCATGGCGAACCTGAAGCTCAAAACTAACATATGCAGCTAAATTGGTATACATGGTTTACACGCTTCCCTAGAGATAACATTTAGCCGGCTGATATGTCCGATAAATATCCGTTAAGATTTTGCGCGGGTTCCGGAACGTAGTCTCATTTTTTGGCGCTTGCAGCCAACAGGATGAAATTCATGAACGTAGAAATCGAAGCGTCAACAGCTCAGTCAGTCAAAAGGGTTGCTTGAGGTCACACTTACTGCGCAGCTTGTCAAGAAAGACAGTTGAATTGATAGCAAAGCTAGCCACGTGACGAGCAATGCCCATACACCATTCAGTCAGATGTGGTGCTGCTTTTCAGAATGCCCCCAAGCTTACATATGCACTTAAAGCCAGCACACGCCACACGAGCATGGATCGTCATCACCTAAGTGTACCTGCTTGGTCCCGACAAAAGTCAGTTCTGGAGTCTGCAGACTGCCAACGTCATCGATAAGTTGATATAGCTTCTTTTACACCTATCGAGGCGTGTATCACCGTACCGGTGCTTAGCAACATCACCCAGTTTCAGTCTATCTGGCGGAGAGTATCTGCCTTTCATCGGGGGTGGGTGAAGCTGACGGCTAAAACAGCGTGCATTTGCACTTTACCGCCATGACCACTGTTCTGCTGACTTTCGGCTTTCGGATTCCATATTCCAAATTCGCATATTTTTGGCAAAATGCTGTTTTGTGGCCTATGGATTCCGTGCTCGCCTCACAGTATGAAAGTGCTGCTTTCGATTATCCAGAGCTTTGGAAGAAATTTCTTTTTAAACGATGCCACGGTGACGACGTGGTGTTTTTCATGACCACTTTTGTAGTACACGACTCAGAGGTTGGTAGCCAATGAACCTTATAATGCTCAAAACGGCTTGCCGAGTAGCTGAACATGCCATGGACCACGGGAATGCATAAAAATTCCGCCCCTCTCTGAAATTTTTTCTTACCCCGATTTCTAATTTTTTTTACCTTTCGCCTGGTCGGCCATCACACAGTGTGGCCGCTGCAATCACAAGAGCCTATGTGTGACCATTGCGATCAAATTCGTTAAAAAATTGTGGACAAATCACAAGCTGCAAACTCACGGATCGGGTCGAGCACGCTGAGTCATGAGCCGCAGAATTAAGCCATCAGACCGATTGCGGGAAGTGGGATCGCAGGGTGGAGGATGGCTTCCGAAAGACACCGAACCTGCAACAGTACAGAAGGGAAGAGAAGAAAGAGGAACCAATGGAACTGCAGTGAAGCGTACAGAAGTAAAGAGAACAAAGAGGAATCAATGGAACCACTGCATCCGGAGTGCTAGACAACGTGCCCATAACCAAATATACTCGAGGACTTTGCTTTCTTAAGTAGAGTGCAGGCAACCACGGCGTGTTGAATCTCATAGTACGCAGCATGGAGTGGGAATAGTAATGCTCGATTTGTCGGCTCCTGAATTCTTCATAATGAGGCTATTCGGTAGACTGCCCGAGTATATCTTTGCACAGACCTTTGCTAAAAGGGCCACTTTTACGGAGAATTAGGGACAAGCACTTCGTTTACTTGTATGGCACTACATGGAGCATGGCTCTGATCATTAAATATAGCGCTTTCTTATAACCCATGACGTGTGACCGAGCGGGTACAGGAAAGAAGGACGGAGGCCCCTAGGCTCAGACGCGCTGGTGGCGCGCTGTGCCGAATTATTGGTTATTGCGAATGCAGTTCCTTTTCGGGTAACTTTGTGAAACTGGCCTTTTTAGGTTAGTCCATCTTAGGGGCCGGGGGGTTAGGGGCCGAGGGCCACGCCAAGCCACAATTTCTGGCTTTTTTCCCCTGCACCCTCACCATGTGTACATAGAAAAATAAATTGTTACGCAAAAGCGACTAGAATACATCCAAAAATGCGTGTTGTGCTAAAGCATTCGAAGCTGTAAAATACGCCAGCCGAAACTGTGCATTAACCAATGAGACAAGCAGTAGGAAGGGCCTTCGCTAACAGCACCTGTGTGCAGCCGCACACAAAGACGAATCGGTGGCCGAACGCGTCTCTAACACTGCAGAGGAATGGGACGTACGAGGAGTCAATCAGCACAAGCCTCGGGAAATGCACGCTGCCGAGCTTGTGATATGAGGCGGCTGAAATCGGCGGCACCACGCACAACATAGGCGAGAGTAATATGACGTCAGCGCTCCGAGACAGACCATGCTAATGCTGCGTTGCAGGTAATACTGAGTGCGAATGTAACAGTGCAAGGCCATCTGCAATGCATCTTACTCCGGCCGGGCTTTCTTCCGGCGAGGAGCAGGTGGCACCCACATGACGACTGCACTTCAGGGGCACAGGGCACCCGGCCCTGTAGTCTTTTCTTGGACGCCGGGGTGCCGCTGCTGCATAGCAAAAAAGTAATGAGTTAGAAAAACTTCACACACACACATTCCAACGAAGAATTGAATCAACCAACTTTCGACCACACCTCTTCACTGATGTCTACAGCTGGCGCAGAGTCCTTCACACCTGCACAGGCAGTGAGTGCATAGCTGCATGCTCAGCACTGCCCACCGGCGAAAACTTACCAGAGTTTAAAGCTCGTAGGGATCGTGTAGGTGGGTTTAGTTACATTATAATTCCAGGACAGGAGCGCGATAATAAAGAACAAAGTAGATTTTGAGTAACTGACCCATGAGCAACTCGCATGGCACGTTGGGAGGCCGATATACAATGCATTAAAGCGTGGAAGACATCCAGAGCAGGGTATATATGAGTGCTCGCAGCCTTTAAATATTCTAAAGGCTTTCAATAGAAATGGTTTCTCACTGCCTAGAGTTTGTTGCGCTGCTTCTCCTTATATTCTTTAAGAAATTTGTCTTGTTGCCAGTGAGCATAAATAACCACATCACCTGCCTGGGCGTGTGTGCCCTGTGCATGCGTCTCTATCCTCCGATAGTCTCTTGCGAGCACGACTTGCACAGCGAATGCGCATTTGTCTATCTGGAAGGACCCATGTGATGCTGGACTACACATTTGGTCATCCATTGTTCAGAGTGCGCCACACACAAATTAACTTAAAAATTAGAGTTATAGTGGCAAGCTGTAGTGGACGCAGTGTATGTAAAGGGTGCTAAAATATCTTCTTATGTTTTAACTGTTGTTGCTGATAGTACAACATAAAACCTTTATATGCCATTCACTGCAACGTATGTCCGCAGATGAAACAATTTGACTCACGTTCAGTTCCGTTTCTCTTGGAATTTTTGCTACTGTTCACCTCAATTCATCGACCTTGGCGATGCCGAAAGCTTATTTACTCGATACGGATAGGTGGCCGTCCCATTTCACAGCACTGATTCATGAAGCTTCGCCATTGTGAGGTTTAATACTGTTCATGAAAGTAAACGCATAGCAGCAATCTAATATTGCGAACGCTCCCGTCTTCCTGTGGCTCATGGCTCAAGAACTACACTGTGTCCGCGATGTTTGAGGCCATTACGTTCAAGCTTCAGCCATAACTTGACGAGATTAAACTTTTCATGAACTGTCTTAACGAAGGATAGGAGTAAGCAGGTCGGCCCACACCACAGCGCACAGCATTCTACGACATTCGTATTCACTTAATTCCCATTCCTAGAAATAAGATCGATTCAGTCAAAACAGTCTCTTTCATACTAAAGAAGCGGTCTATAAATTACGTGCCAATGATCTCCTGAGTGACTTATCAGGGACATATCTAAAGCATATAAAAGATTACTCGGGCACTTTCCCATAGTCGTATTGCCTTGTGCACCTCTTCCTGACATCAAAGGGAAAACGTCTCAGATATTGCGTAGCCTTAACTGAGACACTCAGACCTTCTTTTTTCCTATGGTGAAGAGCGATGGCCGGGGAGTCTAGAAATATTTGCCACCCCCTGTATATATGCCTCAATTTTGCCTTCCTTTCCCTCACACTATCTCAGCAGCTAATCCGTTGGTACCCTTACTCTCCTGTTTCTCCTCCTCCCCCATTTCTCATTACGCTCTGAATGGCAAATGTTTAACTTTCCACTAGGATGGCTCCAATGAAAAATACTCACCGCTTTTAGCGTGGACATGATTGCCGGACTAATACAGGACGTCGCAGCCGACCAACTGCTGCAGTTCGATAGGACGTCCCCAAATCCAAAGCGCTGCTGCTGTCTGCGAAGGCCATGCATACAAGCATTACAATGAGCCGCAGAAGAGCCGTGGAAGCTAAAGTGTGTCAGTGTTAGGGAGAAAAATCGTTACTAGTCAACGGGCTCTGCTAAGTGATTAGCCCCTAGGCTCTCTATAGCCTCATCATATGCCACTTGTTCCATATGCTATAATACCTTAGTGGTTAATTGTGCTAAAGACAAGACAGATGCATGCGGGAATGCTTACTGCCTAGGTAATTCTGAATTGCAAATGCCGATAAGTTGGACCGTGACGTGTTGAGTGACAATTCAAACCATGCCGTGGACGATAACCCGGAAATCTCGAAGTTAAAGGTGCACTAAAGAGGAATCTGAACTCGCCTTTTTACCGCGGGAACTCTATCTACACGTTCTGGGCTTTCTTAGAAACTTCTAATGATTGTCCTGTGCAGCCGATAGCCCTAATTAAATCGGATTAAACGTCCTGGCTGCCGCCTTTTTTGAACTGAATGTGGTAGGCAGGATACGTAAATCAAAGAGAGTCCACGTGTATTTTTGTTTCCATTAGCCTAATTCGCGGCTATATTGTCTGTCCGAAGACCTTCCTGACAATTGAGCATTTTACGCCCCTGGCAATGTGTAAAAATGACCCCCCCCCCCCCCCTCCGAATCCGCCTCAAAATGGATGGAGGCTATTTTGGATCTGCTTTCTACCACGGGCTTCCATCACTGTGGCTGGTACGATGGCGAGGGTATGGCTTTTGGACATCTAAATAAAGTGCCGCGAATGACGAGTTGCTGCAAACTCACAGTTCGGCACAGGCAGGCTGACCCTAGAGCCGGAGAAGCCATCACACCGAATGCGGCAATTGAGATGGCAGGGCCGAGTCGAGCTCGCCTCGCCATGAGGAGGAACCTGCAACAGTGTAGAAGAAGCGAAGTGGTCAGAGGAAAACCAGTGGAACCATTGGATAACGGAGTGGCACGCCACGCGATCGTAATCAATTGTGCTCTTGAACGGGTCTACAAACTGCTCACAAACTTCGCCTTGATAAATAGAGCAGCTGCTACAAGGTCCTCTCAGACCTCTCAGCACGTAGCGTGCAGTGGGAGTTTTCGACTGGTGGGCAAGTTTTTCTTGTGAATTTTTCATAAGCATTCAAGAAGGAAGACCGCCAGAGTGTGTCTGGCATTGATTTTTGTTAAAAGGAGCACCTTCACCTGGAATTAGGGACAAGCACTTCTGTTTACTTGGGTGCCAATACTTAGCGCATGGCTTGGAGCATTAGAGAGCTGCGACGTCATCTGCGACATATGAAAATGACTGAGTGGGTGCGGAAAAGAACGCCATAGGCCCCTAGGATGAGATGTGCTGGCAGAGGGATGTAACGAATTTCTGATAAATGCAATTACAGCTTCTTTGTAAACCCAGCAGGAACGGGCTTTGTCCGGTTAGTCAGCTTTGTTACGCATAAGCAGCTAGGAATATAAGACTTGAAATACAGCTTCAAGAACATCTTCAATGCTGAAGCACTGAAAACTGTAAAAAACCACAGCCGAGACCGTGCAATGATGCCCAAAGAGACAATATCTACGAAGGCTCTTTAATGTCGCTAACGGCAGCTGTATGTGGCCCCACACAGAGATGAGTAGGTTGCGAACGCACCTCTATGACCTGAGAGGGACGGAAGGTACGAGAAATCAGTTAGGGAAAGCCTGGAGGAAAGCAGCAGCACCACGTAAAGCATGAAAACCTGAGGACTCCGAGCGTGCTGTCCAGCTTGGAGGTCCGCGCGATGCCGGTGGCAGTTCCAGCAGCCAAACTACCATGCATATAGCCACTGAAAGTTTGCAGCCACCCACTACTTATTTCTAGTGTGCGCTCTACGGCTTTCCTGTAATATATTAGCTTGCATACACTTCGATGGGAGGTACAGGGCTGATTTCATCACTATGCACTGAAGCGTTGAAAACACCTCCGTAAAGATGAGTCCGGGTTATGCCACGCAGCTTATAAGCATTCCTTTCTATCGGTCAATGCCTTTATGCTGCATACACATTATTACAGATAGCGGTAAAAGAGAAATACTCTTATGATGAAGTAACCAATGTTAATGCCAGAAGTGCTCTTCAGAATATAAGGTTACCACTCTGCGAAAGACCATGCTGGTTGGTATACTCATGTCCACTGGCGCGTTTAATGTAGCTGGATAAGACGGGAAGAAGCTCAGCGAGACTTTGTCGGCCTGTGTCAAAGATGTGGCCATGCATGGCAAAGAACCGCTGTGGAGATCACTCACAGTCAATGCGCTTTACGACCTGCAACACGCAAGTGAGTGAGTCTGACTTCTTCCACGAATGAGTGCAAGTCACAAGAACTGAGAATGTTACATATCTATTGCGCATTAAAAAAAAGAAGAGTGTTGCTTTCTGCGGTGCCAGTATTGCCGCAGTATCCCGCTATATATATTACGCAGACTACTCTACCAGGGGACATCAGGAAATGCCATCGCTTCGTTGCAGGTCATACTGAGCGCGAATGACAAAGTGCAAGGCCGTCTGCAATGCATCTTACGCCGGGCTTTTCTCTGGATCCGTTCTTGACGTCCTCCGGTTGCACCCACAAGACGACTGCACTTCAGAGGCAATAGGCACCAAGCCTCAATTGTCTGGACACGTGGTGTCGGGCCACACGATTCCGCTGCTGCATCGGGGCAAAGCGATGCGTCAGTGTTAGAAAGACATGACGCAACAGTATGAAGACGAATTGGGAAATTTTCCATTGGACCTCTTGAGAGATGTGCACATCTGGAGCAGAGTCGTTCACGCATGCTTAAGCATTGAGCGTGCATACGCAATTTTTTTCATGCTGTCACGAAAAAAACTCTTCCTGGTCTCAATGCCAGATTTGTTTTACATTTTAGATTTTTTTAACGCCGTGCTCGAAACCAGGTATCATAGAAACATAATAAGCGAATTGAATTACGCAAGGCACTTCAAACTACTTGCGTGCTTTGCTGTCTCAAATTCGAAAGGCATTGTTAATTGACGGCAAGCCGATAAAAACAGGACTACTTGACAAATGGTGATTGCGCTACTGCCCGCACCACTGCCCTCTTAATTTTCTAGTCCGTGACAGGACACCGGCCACCGAGCGATTGTCCCGAAGCTCCGTCTTCTGCGAATAATGTAAAAGCTATTGGTATTGCATCTTCTGGGGCAAAGCCTTTCATCGAAGTTAGGCACCCAGGCGAACCTGAAGCTCAAAAATGACATATGCAGCTAAATTGGTATACATGGTTTATGCGCTTCCCTCGAGATAACGTTCAGCCGGCTGATATGTCTGCCAAATGTCCTTTAAGATTTTGCGCGGGTTCCGGAAAGTAGCCTCATTTTTTGGCGCTTGCAACCCACATGATGAAATTCATGAACGTAGAAATCGAAACGTAAACAGCAGAGTCAGTCAAAAGGGTTGCCTGAGGTCACACTTACTGCGCAGCTTGTCAAGAAAGAGTTGAATTGATAGCAAAGTACGCCGCGTGACGAGCAATGCACGTGCACCATTCAGTCAGATGTGGTGCTGCTTTTCAGAATGCCCCCAAGCTTACGTATGCACTTAAAGCCAGCACACGTCACACGACAAGGCGACAAGCACGAATCGTCATCACCTAGGTGTACCTGCTTGGTTCCGATAAATGTCTGTTCTGGAGTCTGCACACTGCCAATGTCGCCGATAAGTTGATTCAGCTTCTTTCGCACCTATCGAGGCATGTATCACCGAACTGGTGCTGAGCAATGTCACCCAGTTTCAGCCTATCCAGCGGAGAGTATCTACCTTTCATTGGGGGTGGGTGAAGCTGACGGCTAAAACGGCGTGCATTTGCACTTTACCGCCGTGACCACTCTTCTGCTGACTTTCGGGTTTCGGATTCCATTTCCCCAATTCGCATACTTTCGGTAAAATGCAAAACACTGTTTTGTGGCCTATGGTTTCCGTGCTCGCCTCACAGTATAAAGTGCTGCTTTCGATTACCCGGAGCTTTGGAAGAAATTTCTTTTTAAGTGATGCCACGGTGACGATGTGGTGTTTTTCGTGACCGCTTTTGTAGTGAACCACTCCGAGGTTGGTAGCCAATGAACCTTGCAATGCTGGAAACGGCTTACCGAATAGCTGAACATGCCATGGACCACGGGAACGCATAAAAATTCCGCCCCTCTCTGGAATTTTCTCTTACTCCGGTTTCTCATTTTTTTTACCTTTCGCCTGGTCGGCCATCACACACTGTGGCCGCTGCGATCACAAGAGCGTATCTGTGACCATTGCGATCAAATTCGTTAAAAAATTGTGGACAAATGACGAGCTGCAAACTCACAGATCTGGTCGAGCACGCTGAGTCATGAGCTGCAGAATTAAGCCATCAGACCGATTGCAGGAAGTGGGATCGCAGGGTTGGAGGATGGCTTCCAAAAGACACCGAACCTGCAACAGTACAGAAAAGAGAAGAAAGAGGGACCAATGGAACTGCAGTGAAGCGTGCAGAAGTGAAGAGAGCAAAGAGGAATCAATGGAACTACAGCATCCGGAGTGCTAGACAACGCGCCATAACCAAGTATACTCGTGAAAGGGCCTCCAAAATCCTCCCAAACTTCGCCTTCATAAGTAGAGTGCAGGCAACCACGGCGTGTTGAATCTCATAGTACGCAGCACGGGTGGGAATAGTAGTGCTCGATTTGTCGGCTCCTGAATTCTTCATAACGAGGCTATTCGGTAGGCTGCCCGAGTATGTCTTGCACAGACCTTTGCTAAAAGAGGCACTTTTACGGAGAATTAGGGACAAGCACTTCGTTTACTTCAATGACATTACATAGAGCATGGCTATGATCATTATATATAGCGCTTTCTCTAAACCCCTTGACGTGTGACCGAGCGGGTGCAGGAAAGAAGGACGGAGGCCCCTAGGTTCAGACGCGCTGGTGGTGCGCTGTCCCGAATTATTGGTTATCGCGAATGCAGTTCCTTTACGGGAAACTTTGTGAAGCTGGTCTTTTTAGGGTAGTCCGTCTTAGGGGCCGCGGGGTTAGGGGCCGAGGGACACGCCAAGCCGCAATTTCTGGCTTTATTTCCCCTGCACCCTCTGTGCGTTAACCAATGAGACTGTGCGTTAACCAATGAGACAAGCAGTAGGAAGGGCCTTCGCTAACGGCACCTGTGTGCAGCTGCACACAAAGACGAATTGGCGGCTGAACGCGTCTCTAACACTGCAGAGGAACGGGGCGTATGAGGAGTCAATCAGCAAAAGCCTCGGGAAATGCACGCTGCCGAGCCTGTGATATGAGGCGGCTGAAAGCGGTGGCACCACGCACAACATCGGCGAGAGTAATATGACGTCAGCACACTGCGACAGACCATGCTATTGCTGCGTTGCAGGTAATACTCAGCGCGAATGTAACAGTGCAAGGTCGTCTGCAATGTATCTTACTCCGGCCGGGCTTTCTTCCAGCGAGGAAGCAGGTGGCACCCACATGACGACTGCACTTCAGGGGCACAGGCCACCCGGCCCTGTTGTCTCTTCTTGGACGCAGGGGTGCCGCTGCTGCATAGCAAAAAAGCGAAGTTAGAAAAACCACACACACACACATTCCAACGAAGAATTGAATCAACCAGCTTTCGACCGCACCTCTTCACTGATGTCTACAGCTAGCGCAGATTCCTTCACATCTGCACAGGCAGTGAGTGCATAGCTGCGTGCTCAGCACCGCCCACCCGTGAAAACTTACCGGAGTTTAAAGCTCGTAGGGATCGTGTAGGCGGGTTTCGTTACATTATAATTGCAGGACAGGAGCGTGATAATAAAGAACAAAGTATATTTTGAGTAACTGACACATGCGCAACTCGCATGGCGCGTTGCGAGGCCGATATACAATGCCTTAAAGCGTGGCAGACCTATCCAGAGCAGGGCATATATGAGCGCTCGCAGCCTTCAAATATTATAAAGGCTTTCAAAAGAAATGGTTTCTCACTGCCTAGAGTTCGTTGCGCTGCTTCTCCTTATATTCTTTAAGAAATTTGTGTTGTTGCCAGTGAGCATAAATAACCACATCACCTGCCTGGGCGTGTGTGCCCTGTGCATGCGTGTCTATCCTCCAATAGTCTCTTGTGAGCACGACTTGCACAGCGCATGCGCAGTTCTCTATCTTGAAGGACCCTAGTGACACTGGACTACGCATTTGGTCATCCACTGTTCAGAGTGCTCCACACCTTGTGAACCAGAGTAATTTGATGATTGCATAAATTAACTTAAAAATTAGTTATAGTGGCCAGCTGTACTGGATGCAGTGTATGTAAAGGGTGCTAAAAATATCTTCTTATGTTTTAACTGTTGTTGCTGATAGTACAACATAAAACCTTTATATGCCATTCACTGCAACGTATGTCCGCAGATGAAACAATTTGACTCACGTTCAGTTCCGTTTCTCTTGGAATTTTTGCTACTGTTCACCTCAATTCATCGGCCTTGGTGATGCCGAATGCTTATTTACTCGATACGGATAGGTGGCCGTCCCATTTCACAGCACTGATTCATGAAGCTTTGCCATTATGAGGTTTAATACTGTTACGAAAGTAAACGCATAGCAGCAATCGAATATTGCGAACGCTCCCGTCTTCCTGTGGCTCATGACTCAAAAACTACAATGTGTCCGCGATGTTTGAGGCCATTACATTTGAGCTTCACCCATAACTTGACGAGATTAAACTTTTCATGAACTGTCTTCATGAACGATAGCGGTAAGCAGGTTGGCCCACACCACTCTGCACTGCATTCTACGCCATTCCTATTCTCTTAATTTCCATTCCTTGAATTAAGATCATCGATTCATTCAAGTCAGTCTGTTTCATACTAATGCAACGGAGTAGAAATTACGTGCTAATTATCTCCTCAGTGACTTATCAGGGACATATCTAAAGCATATAAAAGATTACTCGGGCACTTTACCATAGTCGTTTTGCCTTGTGCACCTCTTCCTGACATGAAAGGGAAAACGTCTCAGATATTGCATAGCCTTAACTGAGACACTCGGACCTTCTTTTCTCCTATGGTGAAGAGCGATAGCCGGGGAGTTTAGTCTAGAAATATTTTCCACCCCCTGTATATATGCCTCAATTTTGCCTTCCTTTTGTCACACTATCTCAGCAGCTAATCCGTTTGTACCCTTACTCTCCTGTTTCTCATCCTCCCCCATTTCTTATTACACTCTGAATGGCACTTAAACTAGGATGGCGCCAATGAAAAATACTCACTGCTTTTGGCATGGACATGACTGTCGGACTAACACAGGACGTCGCAGCCGACCAACTGCTGCAGCTCGATAGGACGTCCCCACATCCAGAGCGCTGCTGCTGTCTGCGAAGGCCATGCATACAAGCAATACAACGAGGTGCAGAAGAGCCGTGGAAGCTAAAGTGTCTAAGTGTTCGGGATAAAAATCGTTACTAGTCAACAGGCTCTGATAAGTAATTAGCCTCTAGGCTCTCTATAGCCTCATCATATGCCACTTGTTACGTCTGCTATAATACATTAGTGGTTAATTGTGCTAAAAACAAGACAGATGCATGCAGGAATGCTTTCAGCCTAGGTAATTCTCAATTGCAAATGCGGATAAGTTGGACCACTTTTCCTGGACAACAAAAATGTCATGTTTCATTGCTAATGGGTCATATAAGGCTTTCACCTTAAAACTGAGTACTCTTCACGCTGCTTGTGAATGTGCCGGCAACAGCCTGGCTAATACTTTTTGAAATCTTTATCAAAGTGCACTTACTGTGTACTGTGAATGTCAGACACTCAGTGAGACCATATTCTGCAAGAATAATACCAATAATTTGTGCAAAATGTTAGTGCAAATACAGCCAGCAGCTCAACAACAACTGAGATATCATTTATGCATATCTGCCTTTGTTAGTGATGAGAAAATTGATGCACAAAACAGCACAGTTTTTACCTTAAATTTGAGCTCCATTCTCAATACGATTAACTTGTCATGTGTCTCTCTTATGAAATCCAATCCTTCCGAGTAACAAGGTCTTTGCTGACTGGAGGTAATGCCTGCACCTGCATAAGAAAACAATGCCATGTGCATACAAAAATTCCATAAGCAGTGGTTTTCTACATAAACTATGACTGTAGCTGAACAATCAATGGTCAGCTAACAGCCATAATTGTGGGCAGTAGCGGTGAGCTAACAGAAAAAAGTGCAAAAAAAGGACAGGATAAAGAACTCAAATCAGTGTCACAGCGACGTTATTAAGCAAAAAAAAAGCACCAATATTCAATAGTACAGTTTCTGCACCAGTAGACTTGTAAGCTAGTATGAGATTTATTCACAAATTGTATTTTTACCGCGGGATAGCTATCTTCATGTTCTGGGCTTTCTTAGAAACTTCTAATGATTGTCCTGTGCAGCCGATAGCCCTAATAAAATCGAATTAAATGTCCCGGCTGCCGCCTTTATTTTTTAACTCAACGTGGTAGGCAGGATACGTAAATCAAAGAGAGTCCACGTGTATTTTTGTTCCCATGAGCCTAATTCGCGGCTATATTGTCTGTCCGAAGACCTTCCTGACAATTGAGCATTTTATGCCCCTGGCAATGTGTAAAAATGACACCCCCCCCCTTCGAATCCAACTCAGAATGGATGGGGGCTATTTTGGGGCTGCTTTCTACCACGTGCTTCCATACACTGTGGCTGGTACGATGGCGAGGGTATGGCTTGTGGACATTTAAATAAAGTGCCGCGAATGACAAGTTGCTGCAAACTCACAGTTCGGCGCAGGCAGGCTGACCCTTGAGCCGGAGAAGCCATCACACCGAATGCGAGAAGTGAGACGGCAGGGTCGAGCTGAGCTCGCCTCACCATGAGGAGGAACCTGCAACAGTGTATAAGAAGCGAAGTGGTCAGGAACCAGTGGAACTATTGGATAACGGAGTGGCACGCCGCGCGACCGTAATCAGTTGTGCTCTTGAACGGGTCTACAAACTGCCCACAAACTTTGCCTTGATAAATAGAGCAGCTGCTACAAGGCCCTCTCAGACCTCTCAGCACGTAGCGCAGAGTGGGAGTTTTCGATTGGTCGGTAAGTTTTGCTTGTGAATTTTTCATAAGGATTCAAGAAGAAAGACCGCCAGTGTGTGTCTGGCATTGATTTTTGTTAAGAGGAGAACCTTCACCGAGAAGTAGAGACAAGCACTTCTGTTTCCTTGGGTGCCAATAGAGAGGTGCGACGTCATCTGCCACATATGAAAATGACTGAGTGGGTGCGGAAAAGAACGCCATAGGCCCCTAGGATGAGATGTGCAGGCTGAGGGATGTCACGAATTTCTGATAAATGCAATTACAGCTTCTTTGTAAACCCAGCATGAACGGGCTTTGTTCAGTTAGTCAGCTTTGTTATGCATAAGCAGCTGGGAATATAAGACCTGAAATACAGCTTCAGGAACATCTTCAATGCTGAAGCACTGAAAACTGTAAAAAACCACAGCCGAGACCGTGCAACGATGCCCAAAGAGACAATATCTACGAAGGCTCTTTAATGTCGCTAACGGCAGCTGTATGTGGCCCCACACAAAGATGAGTAGGTTGCCGAACGCGCATCTAAGACCTGAGAGGGACGGAAGGTACGAGAAATCAGTTAGGGAAAGCCTGGAGGAAAGCAGTGGCACCACGTAAAGCATGAAAATGTGAGGACGCCGAGCGTGCTGTCCGGCTTGGAGGTCCGCGCGATGCCGGCGGCAATTCCAGCAGCCAAACTGCCATGCATATAGCCACTGAAAGTTTGCAGCCACCCACTATTTATTTCTAGTGTGCGCTCTACAGCTTTCCTGTAATATATTGTCTTGCATACACTTAGATAGGAGGTACAGAGCTGATTTAATCACTATGCACTGAAGCATTGAAAACACCTCCGTAAAGATCAGTCCGGGTTATGCCACGCAGCTTATAAGGATTCCTTTCTATCGGTCAATGTCTTTATGCTGCATACACATTATTACAGATAGCGGTAAAAGAGAAATACTCTTATGATGAAGTAACCAATGTCAATGCCGGAAGTGCTCTTCAGAATATAACGCTACCACCCTGCGACAGACCAGGCTGGTTGGTATACTCAAGTCCGCTGGCGCATTTAATGTAGCTGGAAAAGACGGGAAGAAGCCCAGCGAGACTTTGTCGGCCTGTGTCAAAGATGTGGCCATGCATGGCAAAGAACCGCTGCGGAGATCACTCACAGTCAATGCGCTTTACGACCTGCAACAGGCAAGTGAGTGAGTCTGACTTCTTTCACGAATGAGTGCGAGTCACAAGAACTGAGAATGTTACATATCTATTGCGCATTAAAAAAAGAAGAGAGTTGCTTGCTGCAGTGCCAGTATTGCTGCAGTCTCCTGCTATATATATTACGCAGACTACTCTACCAGGGGACATCAGGAAATGCCATCGCTTCGTTTCAGGTCATACTGAATGCGAATGTCAAAGTGCAAGGCCGTCTGCAATGCATCTTACGCCGGCTTTCCTCTGGATCCGTTCTTGACGTCCTCCGGTTGCACCCACAAGACGACTGCACTTCAGAGGCAGTAGGCACCAAGCCTCAATTGTCTGGACACGTGGTGTCGGCCCGCACGATTCCGTTGCTGCATCGGGGCAAAGCGATGCATCAGTGTTAGAAAGACATGACGCAACAGTATGAAGACGAATTAGGAAATTTTCCTTTGGACCCTCGAGAAATGTGCACATCTGGAGCAGAGTCGTTCACGCATGCTTAAGCAACGAGTGTGCATACGCAATTTTTTTCATGCTGTCACGAAAAAAACTCTTCCAGGATTCAATGCCAGATTTGTTTTACATTTTAGATTTTTTTAACACCGTGCTCGAAACCAGGTATCATAGAAACATAATAAGCGAATGAAATTACGCAAGGCAGTTCAAACTACTTGCGTGTTTTGCTGCCTCGAATTCGAAAGGCATTGTTAATTGATGGCAAGCCGATAAAAACAGGACGACTTGACAAATGGTGATTGTGCTGCTGCCCGCGCCACTGCCCTTATAGTCTTCTAGTCCGTGACAGGACACCGGCCACCGAGCGATTGTCCCGAAGCTCTGTCTGCTGCGAATAATGGAAAAGCTATTGGTATTGCATCTCCTGGGGCAAATCCTTTCATCGAAGTTAGGCACCCATGGCCAACATGAAGCTCAAAGATAACATATGCAGCTAAATTGGTATACATGGTTTACCCACTTCCCTCGAGATAACGTTCAGCCGGCTGATATGTCCGCTAAATGTCCGTTAAGATTTTGCGCGGGTTCCGGAACGTAGTATCATTTTTTGGCGCTTGCAGCCCACAGGATGAAATTCATGAACGTAGAAATTGAAACGTCAACAGCAGAGTCAGTCAAAAGGGTTTCCTGAGGTCGCACTTACTGTGCAGTTTGTCAAGAAAGACAGTTGAATCGAGAGCAAAGCACGCCACGTGACGAGCAATGCCCTTGAACCATTCAGTCAGATGTGGTGCTGCTTTTCAGAATGTCTTCAAGCCTACGTATGCACTTAAAGTCAGCAGACGTCACACGAGCACGAATCGTCCTCACATAGGTGTACCTGCTTGGTTCCGATAAAAGTCTGTTCTGGAGTCTGCAGACTGCCAATGTCGTCGATAAGTTGATATAGCTTCTTTCGCACCTATCGAGGCGTGTATCACCGTACCGGTGCTTAGCGACGTCACCTAGTTTCAGTATCTAGCGGAGAGTATCTGCCTTTCATTGGGGGTGGGTGAAGCTGACGGCTAAAACAGCGTGCATTTGCACTTTACCGCCGTGACCACTGTTCTGATGACTTTCGCCTTTCGGATTCCATTTTCCAAATTCACATATTTTCGGCAAAATGCAAAGCACTGTTTTGTGGCCTGTGGTTTCCGTGCTCGCCTCACAGTATGAAAGTGCTGCTTTCGATTTCCCGGAGCTTTGGAAGAAATTTCGTTTTAAGTGATGCCACGGTGACGACGTGATGTTTTTCTTGACCGGTTTTGTAGTGAACGACTCCGAGGTTGTAAGCCAATGAACTTTGTAATGCTAGAAACGGCTTACCGAATAGCTGAACATGCCATGAACCACGGGAATGCATAAAAATTCTGCCCCTCTCTGGAATTTTTTCTTACTCCAATTTCTCATTTTTTTACATTTCGCCTAGTCGGCCATCACACACTGCGGCCGCTGCAGTCACAAGAGCCTATCTGTGACCATTGCGATCAAATTCGATAAAAAATAGTGGACAAATGATGAGCTGCAAACTCACAGATCTGGTCGAGCACGCCGAGTCATGAGCCGCAGAATTAAGCCATCAGACCGATTGCGGGAAGTGGGATCGCAGGGTGGAGGATGGCTTCCGAAATACACCGAACCTGCAACAGTGCAGAAGTGAAGAGAGGAAAGAGGAACCAATGGAACTGCAGTGAAGCGTGCAGAAGTGAAGAGAACAAAGAGGAATCAATGGAACCACTGCATCCGGAGTGCTAGACAACGCGCCATAACCAAATATACTCGTGAAAGGGCCTCCAAAATCCTCCCAAACTTCGCCTTCATAAGTAGAGTGCAGGAAACCACGGCGTGTTGAATCTAATAGTATGCAGCACGGAGTGGGAATAGTAGTGCTCGATTTGTCGGCTCCTGAATTCTTCATAACGAGGCTATTCGGTAGGCTGCCCGAGTATGTCTTGCACAGACCTTTGCTAAAAGAGGCACTTTTACGGAGAATTAGGGACAAGCATTTCGTTTACTTCAATGGCACTACATGGAGCATGGCTATGATCATTAAATATAGCGCTTTCTCATAACCCGTGACGTGGGACCGAGCGGGTACAGGAAAGAAGGACGGAGGCCCCTAGGTTCAGACGCGCTGGTGGTGCGCTGTCCCGAATTATTGGTTATCGCGAATGCAGTTCCTTTACGGGAACTTTGTGAAGCTGGCCTTTTTAGGTTAGTCCGTCTTAGGGCCACGGGGTTAGGGGCCGAGGGACATGCCAAGCCGCAATTTCTGGCTTTATTTCCCCTGCACCCTCTATGCGTTAACCAATGAGACTGTGCGTTAACCAATGAGACAAGCTGTAGGAAGGGCCTTCGCTAACAGCACCTGTGTGCAGCCGCACACAAAGACGAATTGGCGGCTGAACGCGTCTCTAACACTGCAGAGGAACGGGGCGTACGAGGAGTCAATCAGCAAAAGCCTCGGGAAATGCACGCTGCCGAGCCTGTGATATGAGGCGGCTGAAAGCGGCGGCACCACGCACAACATCGGCGAGAGTAATATGACGTCAGCACACTGCGACAGACCATACTATTGCTGCGTTGCAGGTAATACTGAGCGCGAATGTAACAGTGCAAGGTCGTCTGCAATGTATCTTACTCTGGCCGGGCTTTCTTCCAGCGAGGAAGCAGGTGGCACCCACATGACGACTGCACTTCAGGGGCACAGGGCACCCGGCCCCGTTGTCTTTTCTTCGACGCCGGGGTGCCGCTGCTGCATAGCAACAAAGCAAAGAGTTAGAAAATCTTCACACACACACACATTCCAACGAAGAACCAACTTTCGACCACACCTCTTCACTGATGTCTACAGCTAGCGCAAAGTCCTTCACATCTGCACAGGCTGTGAGTGCATAGCTGCGGGCTCAGCACCGCCCACCGGTGAAAACTTACCGGAGTTTAAAGCTCGTAGGGATCGTGTAGGCGTGTTTAGTTACATTATAATTGCAGGACAGGAGCGCGATAATAAAGAACAAAGTATATTTTGAGTAACTGACACATGCGCAACTCGCATGGCGCGTTGCGAGGCCGATATACAATGCATTAAAGCGTGGAAGACATATCCAGAGCAGGGCGTATATGAGCGCTCGCAGCCTTGAAATATTGTAAAGGCTTTTAAAAGTACCTAATGGTTTCTCACTGCCTAGAGTTCGTTGCGCTGCTTCTCCTTAAGTTCTTTAAGAAATTTGTGTTGTTGCCAGTGAGCATAAATAACCACATCACCTGCCTGGGCGTGTGTGCCCTGTGCATGCGTGTCTATCCTCCAATAGTCTCTTGTGAGCACGACTTGCACAGTGCATGCGCAGTTCTCTATCTTGAAGGACCCTAGTGACACTGGACTACGCATTTGGTCATCCACTGTTCAGAGTGCTCCACACCTTGTGAACCAGAGTAATTTGATGATTGCATAAATTAACTTAAAAATTAGTTATAGTTGCCAGCTGTACTGGACGCAGTGTATGTAAAGGGTGCTAAAAATATCTTCTTATGTTTTAACTGTTGTTGCTGATAGTACAACATAAAACCTTTATATGCCATTCACTGCAACGTATGTCCGCAGATGAAACAATTTGACTCACGTTCAGTTCCGTTTCTCTTGGAATTTTTGCTACTGTTCCCCTCAATTCATCGACCTTGGCGATGCCGAATGCTTATTTACTCGATACGGATAGGTGGCCGTCCCATTTCACAGCACTGATTCATGAAGCTTCGGCATTATGAGGTTTAATACTGTTCACAAAAGTAACCAGCATAGCAGCGGTCGAATATTACGAACGCCCCCGCCTTCCTGTGGCTCATGACTCAAAAACTACAATGTGTCCGCGATGTTTGAGGCCATTACATTCAAGCTTCAGCCATAACTTGACGAGATTAACCTTTTCATGAACTGTCTTCACCAAGGATAGGAGTAAGCAAATCGCTCCACATAACTCCGCACTGCATTCTACGACATTCCTATTCTCTTAATTGCCCTTCCTAGAATTAAGATCATCGATTCAGTCAAGACAGACTCTTTCGTACTAACGCAGAAGTCTATAAATTATGTGCCATTTATCTCCTGAGTGAATTATCAGGGACATATCTAGAGCATATAAAAGATTACTCGGGCACTTTACCATAGTCGTTTTGCCTTGTGCACCTCTTCCTGACATGAAAGGGAAAACGTCTCAGATATTGTGTAGCCTTAACTGAGACACTCACACCTTCTCTTCTATGGTGAAGAGCGATAGCCGGGGTGTTTAGAAATATTTTCCACCCCTGTATATAAGCCTCAATTTTGCCTTCCTTTCCATTACACTATCTCAGCAGCTAATCCGTCTGTACCCTTACTCTCCTGTTTCGCCTCCTCCCTCATTTCTCATTACGCTCTGAATGGCAAATGTTTACCTTCCACTAGGATAGCGTCAATGAAAAATACTCACCTCTTTTAGAAAGGACATGATTGCCGGACTAATACAGGACGTCGCAGCCGACCAACTGCTGCAGCTCGATAGGACATCCCCACATCCAAAGCGCTGCTGCTGTCTGCGAAGGCCATGCATACAAGCATTACAACGAGCCGCAGAAGAGCCGTGGAACCTAAAGTGTGTCAGTGTTAGGGAGAAAAATCGTTACTAGTCAACGGGCTCTGATAAGTGATTAGCCCCTAGGCTCTCTATAGCCTCATCATATGCCACTTGTTCCGAATGCTATAATACCTTAGTGGTTAATTGTGCTAAAGATAGGACAGATGCATGCGGGAATGCTTACAGCCTAGGTAATTCTCAATTGCAAATGCCGATAAATTGGACCGTGACGTGTTGAGTGACAATTCAAACCATGCCATGGACGATACCCCGGAAAACCCGAAGTTAATGGTGCACTAAAGAGGAATCTGAACTGGTCTTTTTACCGCGGGAAATCTATCTACATGTTCTGGGCTTTCTTAGAAACTTCTAATGATTGTCCTGTGCAGCCGATAGCCCTAATTAAATCGGAATAAACGTCCCAGCTGCCGCCTTTATTTTTTAACTCAATGCGGTAGGCAGGGTACGTAAATCAAAGAGAGTCCACGTGTATTTTGTTTCCATGAGCCTAATTCGCGGCTATATTGTCTGTGACTGAAACGGTTCGTTCACAGAAACCTAAAAAGCAAAAGCGAAGTCGCCACTGTACTGGCTAAAAATACTATACGCGTTGGTTGTCTCCGCCTCCCTACCGCGTTGAGTTCAAACAAAGGCGGGAGCGGGGACGTTTAAGCCGATTTAATTAGGGCAATCGGCCACACAGGACAATATTTCGAAGTTTCTAGGAATGACTGGAACTTGTAGACAGAGTTCCCGTGGTAAAAAGATGAGTTCAGATCCCTCTTTAGTGCACCTTTAACTTCTCTTCGCAAAAGTAAAAAAGCCATTCCCTTGCATCTCCTAGGAAGCTGACTGCGTCCCAGTTAAATGCTTCAAAGTTTATGCGCCAGGAAGTGGCTGAGACTACGAATGGATCCTTCCAATAAATTTGAGGATTATATCGCAACACTTACGTAAAAAATGGATGGATGAGCGATTTCACATCGGTGATCCATCACTTGTGCTAATATTTTTTATTCCACGCCACTGTACATGTGGTGAGGCATTTCACTAAGCCCTCGGATGGCTTTCCCACAAAAGATTAAATTGGTAATAAAATTTCACACAACACTGATTTTACCGAAACGTTGCCAAGCTAACACATTAAGTCACTCATTTTACAAGGGACGCAAGCAATTAATAATTAACCTAATTCATCTGAAGAGACACGGAGTCAACTGAGGTCACTAACTTCTATATTCACGCCCCACAAGGTTCTTCGTAATGGAAGCCTTTGGAACATATCCGGCTTTTTGTTGTTCTAAAATGGGAGCTGAAATTCAAATATACAACCCGTCCAGCATTTCGCCTCCATCAAAATACCATGGCTGAAGAACAGAAAACCATTTAAGCGAACAGTGAGCTGTACAGGGTATGTGGTTAAACTCCAGTACCTTGCCGTTAACCAGAACACCAGCTTGCATGGCTTTAGCAGAGGCATTCACATCTTGTAAGGGCAATCCAGTTCTATTGCGACAACACTGGCTGCGATCGCGAAAGGACGGAAGAGATGTACGCGTACCGCAATTGCTTGCCCCTGAAGGTCTACGAAGGCCAAAGGGAGAGACAGGTGCCATTGATGGTCCAACCCTTGGACAGATGGCCACCCTGGGCGCGGGTGCCGAAGGAGGCCGCCCCTTCGTCCGAGACTCTGGGTGAAGGGGAGAGCAAAGTGGACATTCATCACCTTTCGATGGACATGGGCGTAGTGCTGAGATAAGGGAATGTCGTTGGATAGAGAACATTAACAGCCAGAGAACAACAGGTTGGGGGAACCCTGGCGGTCGCCGGTGCCTTTGCTCGGTCGGTCGCTAGTCGGCGGCGGCACCTAACACATTCCCTTTTTAATGGCCCAAAAAAACCGTTTTCCACTGGAGAATATTGACAGGATTTCGGACGCTGTTCTTCGAGCTGCACTCCGCGGGGTTGCTCAATATGAGGTCCATACACGAAGACGACCCAGGGAAAGCGGTTTAAGGGCTCTAGGGCAGAATCCGTGGCGCGTAAGACACGTTCGGTAGGACGGTTCACATTTCAGCGGCTGCATTTTCTTCGCGTAAACGGTACCAAGAATTGAATAGCAATGTACCCGACACCGGCAATACTGCAGGGGAGCCGAGGGACCTTGTGGAATCAATGACGTCATTTTGTTTAACCAACCTGTGGCGTATCCGGCTAGGTGTTGCCCTGGTACCGCAACCAGGGGAAGGCATGTTCTCGGCAGGTGGTGTAGATGCCCTCCTGCCAGCCTTGGCAGCGCTGCGAGAATAAGAAATAGCTTATTTTCTACGTTCGAATAAATGACGATGTTAAATGACACAGTAAAATCTCCCAAATGAACTGAAAAAAAACACGACGGTATATTTGAGTAGTGTGGGCATATTCTAATTCGGTGCACTAGCAATTTGGTATTCCCTTCGTTTCCGTTGTCCAGATCCAGTGTTCACGGATGGAAGTTGTTCGGATAACGACAATGGGTTAATGTCCGTATAAGCGGAATCGCATTCGCTACTTTATTTACATTCATAGATCCCTGCTGGGAGTACTCCTACCAGTCCTGGCGCAGAAGTTCGGCTGTCAAGCGATGCGCCCTTCTATTTCTCTTCCCTTGTTTGGTATATTATGTATTATTCCTGCTCAATGTGCTGAATGTGATGAGGAAACACCATCACCCCGAACGCTCGGCACCAGGCCTGTATGATGTGCAGAGGTGGTCATGAAAGTTTTTCCTATGAGTGATGGGGACACCGTTAATCACGAAGAGGCCTGAATTTACATTCTGGATGTGGACAATGCAAGAAAACAAAGTGCCAGCAAATATAAATCAGATAATAAATAAAAAAATAAAAAATTGGCGATGGTTTAGCTATGGTTAAACCTGAAGTGACGAGATAGCTACAGCTGGCAGAGTGGAAAGGTTTAGGGCGTGGCACGTATCACGCATGAAGCGTGCAACCCGCAACTCATCACTCCCCAGTAGAACCATAAAATTTCGTCACATGACCAACCACGTGATCAGCTACGGCGCCACGCTGCCGGCAGCTGCTCCGCACCACGTGACAGCGTGGCGCCGCCGCCGCTCTGAAGGCTCAAAATGCTACAGTACTGTAGCTATCGCTACAAAATTACGGCAACGTTGCACGTTTGGAGGAATATTGAACACTATACATCCTGTCCTCTGGACTACAGTGCAAATACGGATAATCATTTTACCATAAGAAGGATGTGCAGCCATTCTATGATTGGTCGCAGGAGAAATCGAATATCAGGAGTTTTATGGTTTATGAGAGTTTTTAACGTCCCAAATCGACTCATGTTATGAGAAACGCCGTAGTGAAGGGTCCGCAAAATGTCGACCACCTGGGGTTCATCAACATGCGCTGGCATCGCAGAGCACAGGGGCCTCTAGAATTCGGCCTCCATCGAATTTTAGCTGCCGGGGCCGGAATAGAACCCGCGTCCTTCGGATCAGTAGCCGAGAGCCGCAAGCAGTGAGGCACCACGGCGGCTCAAAGGGAGTTAAGTGATTGCTCCATCAAACTGGATAGCGGTGGAATCAACACTGCCAAGCTTGCTTTCAATGCAACTATAAGCTAGCAATGAGTAGGTTCGCGGTAGTGAAATTAGACTGTGCTGGTCCAAAAGGGTGACAAATGTTTATTACGAAGCCGCCTTCTTTAACAGAACTGCATCAGTTACTGTGACAAGTACTAAAAAAAATTCTTTTGTTATTGCAACAATTCCTGCTTTTGCTACAACGCCACGTCCGAAAATACTATGGGAAATACTGTACCGACGACAGAAAGCCTTCTGTTCTGTTTTGATAGGGCGGCTCCCATAGGACACGTAAAAACTCCTTTTCATTGTGGGACCAACATAAGGTCGTCGTCGCGATTATTAGGATGGAAGCATCGGAACACAACTACCAAAACAGCGATAGGACGAAGGTCGCGAAGATAGCAACGGGAGAGCAAAGTTGCGCTGCAGCTGGCATGCCCTCTCGTATGTGTAGAGGCAAAGTGCAGCTCTTACAACCTCGCAGGCATCAGGGATTGTGCGTCATAAACTGTGCACCACTTGCACTGCACAAGCGAAGCACGACAATTGGCACGCAACATTTTGTGAGGATACATCGTTGCACTTCTTGGTGCGTCGAGCTCCTACGGAATAGTTTATAGGTCCGTTCGATTCGCCTGCACTCCCTGCACCAGTTCTGTAAAGTTCCGCAGCGGTGCTATGGCGGTGGCGCGAGCGTGCAGCGCCATTTACAGCAGTTCAAGTGCTGCCTACTTCCAAAACGAATGGTCGAGTGCAGGCGTGGTCATCTGCTGGGCTCGGCGTCGCCAACAAATTGCACCCAGCAGCGTGGCGCCCAAATCAACGGCCTCCAACATCCCGAACCGCGTGAAGAATTTTCAAACAGCATGTCGCAGCGAAGTGCTGACATGAATCAGCCTCGATGCAACCTCGCGGCAGCTAAGCGGAACGCACGTGTGTACTTTTACTGAACACGTCTGATCAAGGTGTGCGTGCGCCAACTTGCATGTTAAACGGTTGTTACAACAACGTGCACCATGCGCTGTATGCACGTGTTTAATTTTAGTTAACATAACCGGCTTCGAGTACTAATATAACTTTATTAGTAGAAAGGAAAGACGCCGGTTACGGGTCCGTAGAGAACACGATGGTCGAGAGACGCAAGATGCCGGCGAGGCCCGCCGTCCCCACTTCCGTCGCCGCCTTCTCGGGTTGCCACTAATGTTCCATGAGAGTCGGCGGGCCCGTGTGAGGCACCGTTATCATCGAAGAGTGGAATAATTTGAGTATATCCGCCGTTTATCGCAAAGCGCAAGCCATCGTCGCGCAAGCGGTCGTCTGCTTCCATGGCGGCTGCAGCTGCACCATTTCGGCACGGACCATTGAGGAGGTGCAGAGTTTTCCTGCACTTTCCTGAACTAGACCTGCACAACGTCTGCACTTTTTTGAAACGAATGGCGTCGTGCAGACGGCGCCATCTTGCACCGCTGAAATGAATGGCGAAGTGCAGCACCGCGAGAACCAGTTCACGTAGTGCAGGCAAATCGAACGGACCTTATGTGTAGCTGCTCCTGGTTCCCGTGCTGACGGCGGGTTCGCCTGACCAAGTTGAGTGATATAGGTGGCACTTATTACACATTGAAATCTCCACCTTGGGGTATTAGGGCATACCACCTCCGTCAATACAAGCGGCCTACCTACGTACAAAGATCACGAGGTGCCCAGATCGTTTCAATCGACATCAGTGGTAAAGGTCTTGCCTGGTGCGACAAAGTGAAGTATGGATATGTGTGAGGATATGTGTGTTGCTGCTGAAAATAAGGAGTACGTTAGAGGCGCGGTTGCTGGAAACGTGTTACGCATTGCAAAGGCATTGTCAGAGTTATTGCATTGCAGCTGGAAATGTAATGACAGCTGCCCCTTCCGAGTGAATTTACAAAGTATGGCAGAGTTCGCCACGTACCTGCTAAGGTGAGGCTGACGGCAGACAGTCGCAGCCCCTGCCGTGGGAACGACAGGGTCAGCAAAAAGGCGCGGTGATGTAGAGTTCAAAAATACACCGCAACAAATTATTTATGTACTGTTAATGCAGCTGATCTATTGGTGGACTCTATGCTGATAGAACACAAGTGTCCAACTTGCCTATAATCCTACTTAAAAATAAATATGTTGACAGAATCTGTTCGTTTTGGTTCCATGACTTAATCTTAAACCTGCTCTCCTCGGACACTTTGCGTCACATTACTGAAGGCTGACATCTCCACCTCTCCTTTCATTAAATTACTTTCTTTCTCTCACAGTCGCACAGATTTCCAGTTCTACATTCAAAGATTTCTACGGTTACAGAGGCAGACATTGCTTCCATAATCGCACCCAGGATATGGTTTCCCATGGCAACGGATCTGTTTTGCCGACATTATTGCCTGCACGGGTGCAAAGACTTGAGGCTGTTCACTTTAGAGACATGCTGCGGATATGTGTACGGTCCGGCGCGAAAAAAAATCACTGCTCAATTCTGACTCTTGACTGGAGTGCACCGGACAGTGCAGGCTGCAGCGTTGTTTGAGGCCAGCACAGGATGAGACAGAGGACTTGTCCCTCACTACTTGCACTACGGTGCTCATGTCTGGCATGATGTGGGACATGCAGGTGTTGGCGAGCGCTTCGGTGTCCTCTTCTACCTGGGCTCCAAGCAGTAAATACGCTAGTTACTCTCCCAAGTCACCCCTAAAGTAGGAGCAGTTGTCTTACAAACGTTCGGTTTTAAATTAAAGTTTATGGCTGGAGATATGTCGAAGGCACTTATATGAATCCTGCTTACACACAAATACTCTCACGCCATGTAAATCAGTCAAACGGATTCTGCAGTGGAGGTCTCAACACACTCACCCTTCCACAACCTGCCCGTTGGCCACCCTAACAGGGCTAGTTCAGGACAAGAAAGCCGACCAATGCAGCCTCCAGTATGGCGAGAACATCGAGATCGTCGATGCAGCCTGCGTAGATAGACGATACAGGCATCTCACTGCATATGTACCGCGTATCGTATTGGATGATGAGCGAGCGAGCACTGTCCGGGATCTCACTGAGCAGGCACGAGCGTATCAGACACCGTCTACCTCTTCGACCCCAGCATCTGCTGCCGCTCAGTGCCCAGTGTGCCTCATTGCGTAGTGTCCCGGTATAGAGCGCCGCACCACGCTGACAAAAACCTTGCGCAATCTATAGATTGTCTATAGGTCTCTGTCTTTGAAGTCTATAGACTCTCTATAGACAAACCCCATAGAACAGAATATAGGCAATACAAATCCTATAGACAGTCTAGAATATCTATGGCTGTATGACCATACACTTTTAGTAGACTTTTTAGGCTATGAATACTTAAGATATTTATCGGAATGCTATAGAGCCTATAAAAATCTATGGAGTGTGCATAGACCATTTTTATAAGTGCTAACAGCATAATCAGGCACAGCACTGGGTTTTGAAATAGATAAAGGGCAAAAAGTTCAAAGGTTCATAGTTCACGGGGGTGTAAGGTCCCAAAGCGACTCGGGCTTTGCGACCTGAGTCGCCGTGGTGAAGGGCTCCGAAAATTTCGACCACCGGGGGTTCTTTAACGTGCTCAGACATCTCACAGTACATGCGAATATACAGTTTCGCTTCCATCAAAATTCAACCACCGCGACGTGCACGGGACATTCCTTCTATGAGGAATCATCATCATCATCATTAGCCCAAGTATGTGAAAGACAAAGAAACCTCTAATGTGGGTATGTGCCATGCCTTAAGAGGACGAAGAAGAACCTTCAGTTACAATCCCCCCACGTGGGTGTGAGACATACACCTGGGGTGAAGAAGAAGAAACGTGCCTAGCTTGGGCTCCGTAAAGAGCAATTCGCAACGAAATATCCCAACGAAAGAGGAGGTTACGTGCGCTCTCTTTTTTAGGGCACAGAGCAATTCGCACATATGTTCAGAATACAAATGTAAGGCTCGTAGCCCTAAATACATGTACTTATCTCTATCCTTACTCTGTATCCAACTTGAGCGCAATGATGTACTTCGACTTCGCCCTGGACAGCTAGGTTTTGCCGAACCTGCCTCCTCGGAGTGGTTGGCCTGTCTCGAAGCCGTCGAGACACTTCTTCCCAGCAGAGCTTTGTTCCACCAACAATACATGGTATTCCGCTTCAGTGGGAATGACAGGGTCAGCAAAGTTGCGCGGTGATGAAGTGTTCAAAAATACACTGTAAACACCTTTGTCGCGCGAAAAAACCCACGGTATAAGCACCTCTGTTGCACAACACAATCCGACAAAAAATCTTGTCACGCGACATAAAGTTATGTCGTGCAACAGATTCCTGACAGAAAATTGTCATGCGTTTTTGTCGGGCCGCATAGCCAGTCAGCGGATATATTTTTCGTTAAAGGTGCCCAGTTTCATCCCAGATTGTTTTTACATAGTATGGTTCCGTTCTGAAGCAACGCTAACTTACGCAAACGATGACTGTCGAGATTGTTTCATTGTCACATGATCTGCGTGTTACCAGAAATAAAGGCAGGTAGAAAGTTGGTCGAAAGCGTATGTAAGCATGTGTGCCCTTAGCTATGCACAATGTCGACCACTGAGACGCACCTACCAACTCCCACCACAGCCAACTACTCGTTCAATGCCACTAGAAATGCTCACCGCACTGTCTCGGCTGCGCCACCTATTCCGGTGTGGTAGGTGTGCTCGAATGCTCGAACCACGCCCACATAATGAAAGCGGTTCCGTGGCACAAGATCCCGGATGGCGGCTGCCTCCACAGTGGGAATCCAATAACGTAGGGGTTCTCCTAGCTGCTGAAAAGGAACAGAAAGTTAGAGGCCCAGTTCCTAAAAACATGTTGCGCATTAGAAAGGCATTGTCAGAGTTATTGCAGTGCAGCTGGGAAGGTAACTGACAGCTGCCCGTCCCGAGCGAATTTCCAAAGTATGGCAGAGATGGCCACGTACCTGCTAAGGTGAGGCTGACGGGAGGCAGTAGCAGCCCCTGCAGTGGTAAAACCTGAGTCAGCAAAGTTGCGCAGTGATGAAGCGTTTCAAAATACACCATAACAAATTCTGGTAAATACTGTGAAGAAGAAGGGTATCATCCTAGCCGCACTGCCATCACACAGAGCGAGCGCCTGCTGACCTGAACAGACAAGAGACTCGGTCGCCACCGTGCTTTCGCCGCCACCTGAGCTTTAACCAAGGCTCCGTTACGTTTGGTGGAGATTCAGTTTAACATCTTCGTACCGCCCTGGGCCTGCACAGCCGCACGCTACCGACCCTGTTATACCTGGCGCGGCTTCCAGTCCAAATGAACAAAGACGCGGACTCCCCGACCCGGACTTCCAGAAAACCAACGAGAAGGCTATTGATCCTTCTGTAAGAATCGTGGCTGCAAGAATGTCGGAAGCAGCAACGACAATGGCGTCCTTACGTGGTCGAGCATGCCATTGGGTCGACGAACCGAGCATTGTTGTCATCAGTCACGCTGGGGTTGAAAATTGACGGAGAGCTGCGCCTTCAGCAGAGGTTCCGCGTTCCGGTCATCAGACGAGGAAGTGCAAGCTCTTGAACCCCTACTGGGAAACAGCCTGACATTCCTGTCCCACATGGGCCCGCATTCCTGTGTCACGTGCGTGCATTCCCGGGCTACATGGGCGCATTCCGGACCCACGTGCGCGCCCACCTGGAGGTTGTGTTTCTTCGCCACGGTGTTACTTCGCCACAGTGCTCCTTGTAACTCTTCAGTGACGGAGTACGCGTCATGTCTGACGTCGTTAAAGCTCTACTCGCCGAGTGCAATATCATTATTCGGACTTGTGCAGCCTACCATCCGCAAAGAAATGGTCTAACTGGACGATTTAATCGCACTCTCGGCGACATGCTGGCGATGTACATTGCTGCCAACCACATGAACTGAGACCTCATTCTACCCTATGTTACGTACGCCTACAACACTGCTACCCAGTCCGCCACAAGTTTCTCTCCAAAACAATCAATTTTTCAATCTTCTTTTTATCCTGTTTACCCAACAATTACCTGCGCGAAAATGATTAAATATTGCCCTCAGGATGAGAGCTACTATTTTGGTTGCATTCTAAGATGTTTGGATGCAATTCCGCCGTTCGAAAAGCGTTGAAATTAGGCCGGAGGTTGAGCCGGATGTTTGGCAATAAACTCCGATGGTGCGCATGCGCAGAACGTAAGATCGCGCGTCGGCAAACGCCAAGAAAGAACGCAAGGTTTTCGCAAGTAGCACACCCCTTAGGAGAGCCTCTCAACCCTTACCCGCTTACGCGGCCACAAATGGAACTCACACCGCGACCCGACGTGACACGTATGGCTCAAGCCCTTCAAGACGACACGCTAGCAGCTGGCGCATTGCCGACAGTCTCGTGGGCACTCCGATGTTGCCTTTGTGATTTCGTTTTAACCGTACGGAATTAGCACCGGTCAAAAGATAATGGACACTTGTCTGTCGAGCCATGAAACAACGGCACCTTCGGTTTTAACGGTCACCCAGCTGAGGTGTCGTATGGGCAGCAGACTTGCTCAGTGAACGATTGATGCTTGATAGATAAAACACTCTGCGATAAAGGAACACGGTGATAAAGATGGATAAAGACTCTGTGATCAAAAACATACATCCGGGCAACTTATTTTGCATGAACTTGAAGGACGGTATCAATGTTTACATAGAAAGCATATGTTTTTGGATAAAGTAAAATATTCCATGACTTGACCTGTACTGCCCCCGGCTTCGTCATTGACGAGAGTGTGCACTAAAATCTCATGCTATCAGATATGGTCTAAAGTGTGAGTTTAAGATGTGATTTGAGATAAACTGAGAACACTGTGATGGTCTTGCAGCTAAGAAGTATGGAATAAGCCGTCGGCATTCAACGAGTTCATTGGCGCATTGGCAACGTAATAGAGGACGATGATTTCAGAGCAAAGGAATGGTTGTTTAGTGTTTTACGTCCCCAAACGACTCAGGCTATGAGGGAACGAGAGGTACTACATAACTGGCTCCCTGGATCATTGGACAGCTCAGTCGCGCCCTCAGGCAGTGGTGCCCGCCTGCGAATGCAGCTTTCGCGGAATATTTCGCACTTAGGAATGCTGAACGACCAGCACTTTTCAAGTTTAGCAACGCTTTCTGATTTAGTCCTTAGTGTCCAAAAACAACAAGTCTGCAGAGCATAAGCTGACTGAAAATCTTCGCTGTTTTCGCGACCATTGGGGAAGAATTCAGCAAAGGTAACAAAGAATTCTGCCTGGATAGATCACATTGAAGTATGGACACTTACTCGGCCTCAACTTCAGAAGGGGCTCAGGCACGCACCCCTAGTTCAGGACGGAGAAGCCGACCAAAGCAGCACTGTTCAATGATGCCGAATCCAAATAGCCGGTGCTGCAAGAGAAAAAATATAGTATAAGCAACTTGTGCGAAGGGACCACCGAATATCTCTCAAGGATCACAGTAATTCTAGACTTCATTCTCCAACACGGAGTTTCTCCAACACAGTTTCTCCAGCACGGAGTTTCTCCAGCGCAGTGTTTCTCCAACGCGTAGTTTCTCCAACGCGGAGTTTCTCCTTCTTTCATGCATTTTACGTGAAAAAGGAAGGTGCTGCCGTTCTATTTATTCCGAAAAGAAGTGTGCACCTGTGGGCTTAACTGAATTTTGTTCACTGAATTCAGTGGGCTGTTTACTGAATTCAGTGAATTCACTGAATTCACTTGAATTTTGTCATTCACTGAATTCACGTCTACTCTTCTATTACCCGATAGCGTACACGGTTCGTTCGGTCGAAAAGCCATCGGCGTAGTAACAGTGGGCAGCGCGTGTCGGAAATAATTGAAAGCTCAGTAAAAATTGATGCATGTTAATTGTTGGTTGTAGGGATTGATGATTGACTGGTGTGATGTAAATAATTGATTAATAAAGAAATGAAGAAAAAAACTGGAAAAATGGGGGTTCAATGGGTCCCGCCGTGGTTGCTCAGTGGTTAGTGCGCTCGGCTACTGATCCGGAGTTCCCGGGTTCGAACTCGACCACGGCGGCCACAGGCGAAACGCAAAGGGTGCACGTGTGCTGGGCGATGTCTGTGCACGTTAAAGATCTCCAGGTGGTCGAAATTATTCTGGAGCCCTCCATTACTGCACCTCTTCCTTTCTTCTCTTAGTCCCTCCTTTATCCCTTCCCTTTCTTAAAATAGGCGAGACTGTTTCTGCGCCGGTTCCTTTCATGAAACCAAATTTAATATTCATATCAAAGACGTCAAACTGCTTAGAATTGGTGCTTAAAATTGCTTAGCATTGGTGATGCGAAATAAGAACCTTTAGAGCGTGTAGTTGGTGAAATAAATAAGAAAATTGAAAACGAATTACCTGCCAATGTTTGGTGATGCGAAGTATCCGCTTATATTGTCGCCCTAATAAAATAATCTAATAATCTGATTAAAAGAATGACGCTCCAAACGGTGTACGCTATCGCGTGAACTCATAAGCGCAGCATATGAATCCAACGTTTTTTCCTGTACTCTAATCACTTAACAATCAAGGATGCAACTCCTCGGTGGAAGCCGGCTAATCAAGGCTCGGGGCGGGTTGCCACATCCAAATGACCGAAGCTGCCGGTGAATATTAGGCATAACAACTTCACAATACGAGCACCTCGCGAAAGTTTCAGAGAATATAGAAGCATACTCGAGACTATCTGGCTTAACACTGTGGCAATTTCTTATCTTTTTTATTACCATAGGCCCCAAAGAGTGGGTTGGTGCAGTTGTAAGCACAGGCGTTTTTAGTTTATTACTTGGGCTAGCTGATATAATCACTAACGTCGGCTGGAGTAAAACCCTCCCGAAGGACTCGACGCGGGCAATCGTGAACTGACCAGTTGCGGAAAACAATCGCAACACCTCCACAACGGAACTGTTCACAGGAGGCATTATGTCAGCATACACCTTCTGTTTCTTACGTTGCGCATACATCAGAGGAACACTGGGTTCAACTGTTGTAGAAAAGCATTTCATTACATCATAAGTCAAGCTTCTTCTGTATACTAGTAAGGCTATCTTCTTTTTATACTAATACTTCCTGTTCCGGATCTCAGGTGGTTGTAGTCGACAACCTGTCACCCTTCCTAGACGGTTACGTGTTAAGCGTGGGCTTTTACAGCTTTAGGGGCAGCAGTATTTGTCATGAAGTACAATTTGCACTGTGATAGTCATATCAGTCAGGTCTGGTATGAGGATGTAAACACTTATCATTGAAAGGTCAAAGATGTAGCCAGGAAAACCGGGGCACAAGCAAAAGAATTCGTTACTGTATTTTAAAAAATTTGGGGCGATAAATTACACTGATGCAGAGAAATTGCACTATATACGAATTTGTTCCAATTATGATTCTGTTCCAAATGTAGCCAGGAAAACCGGGGCACAAGCAACAGAATTCGTTTTTGTATTTAAAAAATGTAAGGGCGATAAATAAGACTGATGCACAGAAATTGAATTATTTACAAATGTATTCCAATTACGATTCGGTTCCAATACTGAGTCCACTGTCTTTCACTCTCCAGTGTACTTTAATTCTGATTCTATTCTAATTCACACTACGCATCTACGCAAAATGTGTCACATGGTTTGCCCGTCTTGCGCGAAAACCCAACACTCGTTCTTGGAGTCGTCAACAGCGACACCCATTTAGGACGCCTGGAAGAAATAAACTGGAATTGGTATTAGGGTCCTGGGGGGGGGGGGGGGAGCTAAAGGCTGTTAAGCATGCCAAGCATGAGGCAGGCCATGCGATCACGCCTGCAAAGCGTGAAGAAGTGTGGGTGAAAGCGAGACATCTAAGTGTGAAAGTGCACCACGCCTAAAACAAGGGCGCAAAATAAGTGCCATCAATCACACTTGGCGAGCGCTAAGAAACGCACCGCTCACTCATTATTAGGAACCGCAATTTTTTGGCGTGAAGGCGCATCACGCTTAAAGTGAGGAAACAATCGCCACTACCGCTTTAAAATTTGAGCGAACAGGTCATACCAAGACTGGGGGACAGAAAAACAGTAACATGGTTCGGAGGCGAAACGGGAGCAGACGAGACGAAGTCGTTATATATGTTAGTGGCTTTTCAGGCGCGGTAACGTGCTAGAGCATGCAGTATGAGGTATTAATATTTTAGGCCTCTCAGCAATAAACCGCGTAATTGTACTACATTTTATTAAATATTATACTCCGTCGGCGACACACAATTTGGAAATAAAATTCCAGGGAACAACGCTGCAGCCAAACGTTGTCAAGCTTACGATATAGTAAGCAGAGAAGTTAAGCATAAAAATGCGTAAATTCGCTTTGTGCGCTACCACGAAGACCAAGTAATATGAAGGACGATATAAGGGTATCACAATCTCAATTTTCATGGGCGAGAACGACAGACACAGCAGTTTATTATATTAGTCTAAACGTCTTTGGTTCGGCTATGCGGATCAAAAACGCTCCCCCCAGCGTCATATAGCTTCGGCTGAGGTGGTGAACACCATCAAAGCGAGCAGCTAGCTGCTATACCAGGTTAAAAGGATTTAACAAAAGCAGTCTTCTTCGTAGCGGCTGGCACCAGTACAAGAGGGATTCAGACCAAGTGATGGTAGTCATAGCCTCAACGAAATTTCCTAGATTCACGATTACTGCCACATTGAACAATGCTACAACTAATGGGGCATTTTGCTTATACACTTGACCTCTGGTCGCCGTAAGGCAGAGAAGAAAAGACATCAGCGTACTGTGATTCTTCGAACGTGGATGTGTTACGAAGGCCACGTGGGGACTGAGGTGCAAGCGCTGGTGCATGCCTTGGACAGATGGCCACTCTGAGGGCACTATCGAAGCCCTCTATCAGCTGCAGAGACTCTGGGTGAAAAAGAGAGAAAGAAGGATTTTCTTTACCTCCTCATGGACGCACATGCCGCGGTGTGACAAAGAGACTCGTTGATTTGAGTGCAACAGTTACTTTATGTTCACAGATGGCGGGAATCCTTGTGGGTCCCAATACCTTTGCGCGATGTTCGCGAATCGTAAATGGTAATCTGATTTCCTGCTTGCTGGCCATCTGAACAATTTCGATCGCACCACTTTGCATAATCTCGGGCACTAATCTTCCGGGCTTCCACCACGGGGCAGGGAACACCGAAGGAGCGTACGCTTCATATGCCCGATTACACGAAGCAAATTAGACTGTCTATTTCCCAGCCTATTTCTCAGCGGTCCATTTTCTACCATTATACTCTTCCTGTCTAATTCATTGATCGTGATTTGCAGTCCACCTCCTGAGTGACTCAGCAGGGCAGTGTCATCAGCGAATCGCAGATTCTTTAGATATTCTCCGCTAACTCTTATCCCCAACTGTTCCCAGTTCGGGCCTCGGAATGCCTCCTGTAAACAGGCGGTGAATAGCATTGGCGAGATCGTGTCACCTTGCCAAATGCCTCTCCTTATTGGAATTTTGTCTGTACAGATGTGATAAAACATAGAACACTATTCAACATCTCACAAGAAAATGTAGCACAGGAAGCTTGAAATAATCTATTCGCTCCCAGTGGCCCACGGTTGCTCACTTTGTGATAACGCTGAGCGTTTTGTCTCCCACATTCAGTTCTGGTTATAATGGAACAGACATGACCAAATAAGAGATAGGAGAGGGACACACCAGTGACATGTCCGGGTGGGTGTTGTCTTGTTACCAGATCCAAAGAGAGGCCTCTGCTTTCTTTGCTGCTCAGGTGCTCTCCTGTGCCATCACTGCAAGAATAAGTACGAACTTGCTTTCTATGGTAAAAGGAAGGGTGATTCAGGGGTCTGAACAGCATAAAAACTATACCATCAGCTGAAAACGCAATAAAGTACAACACCGTGAATTTAATCTGAAAATTACCAACTGGCCGCCAAAAACTAGCCAAAAAATCTACCATCGTCAAAAAATTATGCGCCGAGAAGCTTGGCGATGATAGTCATGTGCTTTTGCAAGAAAACTACGCAGCAACGAAGCTTTTTCGGAATTTCATCACATACTCTATGCAATGACGAAGGGATTTTGAACACGCAGGACCCTGGGTCCCAGCACAGCCCCACTGCTCTATACGTTCGTGAGTTCATGGAGTTCCATGCCCTAGGCGGCCCAGTTAGTGGCGATCTTTTGCCTGGCCAGGTCCGTCGAGAGCAGTAGGACCTCCAATTCCTCACTCGTGGTCAGCAGCTGGCGGGTATGTAGGGATTATTTCTTAGGATGGTCATCACGCATGCTGTCGAGCGCATATACCAGCAGAGCACGGGGAACATCTACTTTGCATAGCCCGCGGTCTGAATGATGCCTGGAAGATCGCGAGTCCAGCACGCACTACCTTAACTTGGTGGTGCTGTGGGCGCCAGTTGATGCGAGCCCTACAGTGTGCTATTTAACGAAAGTCTGACGCCATAGCCTTGGATAGGAACCCTACGGTAGTCCCAATTATTACAGTTTTCAGATTAATAGGGGCCGATAAGTGAAGTTTTACTGTACTGCAGTTCCGGCGGCCTACAGAAATAGATTCGAAATCTTTGCTTTTAACATCTATTGCAAAACTCTCTAACTCACTCAGTTCACTCTAAATGGGAAACCACAAGGCATCATTTATCGACGTTACTAACATTTAGCTCTGCGCCCACAGGAGAAGGCGATTAAACATATGAGAGCGTATGGACTGGCGTCTCCAGACTGAGGGGGATCGAGTATAAAGCCCCTGAATTATCCTTTGTCTATAGCGAATCCTCTTAGCGTCAAAGGGAACCTACTGGAGTGGCAAGGGGGACAATTTCACGGGTACCGAAGGGGCAACTGCTGATAAGCGGCGGAGGTAAATCCCGGATGTCGCTGTTAATGCGTGGTCATTGGCCCCACCAATGCCCACCTACGAGGTATTTCCGGCGCCGACGCTGACATCTGTTCTCGCCAGATATCTGCGTCTCCCTGCGTCGCCTTGCTGCAATCGCAGGAATTTCGCCTTCAGCGACGGCAGTGAGCGAGACGCCGAAGCTACGCCGGAGAAAGGCTGGTTCTGCCTTAACAGTTAACGCATGAAGGCCCAAGTTGTGACAAAGAACAGTGCCTGGCGGCAGCAATTTTCTGCCACACAAAAAAACGCACATTTTAACCCTAGCCCTTCTTGTCAGTACGAAGGTATTCTTGCCCAGAATTACCACATTAATGCCAGGATTCAGGACAAAGCTAGCATTTGTTACGGTAATACGAGATGTTACGAGTGTGTTTAGTTTCAAAGGTGAGAAAAACCCAGCACTTCTCTCCCTTTCTGCCGCAGATCCAAAGCTAGAGATTCCTGTCCGAAGCGTTAAATGTGATTGCGAAAATCTATCATCCCGAATCCTTGACACAAATCGGCGAAGGTGCGCCGCATAGAATAAAGGCCTTCCCGTATTTTCTGCGGATGACTGTAACACTAGTAGTAGTAGTAGTAGTAGCAGTAGTAGTAGTGGGCAGCGCGTGTCGGAAATAATTGAAAGCTCAGTAAAAATTGTTGCATGTTAATTGTTGGTTCTAGTGATGGATGATTGATTGGTGTAATGTAATTAATTGATTATTAAAGAAATGAAGAAAAAACTGGAAAAAGGGGGGTTCAATGGGTCCCGCCGTGGTGGCTCAGTGGTTAGGGCGCTCGGCTACTGATCCGGAGTTCCCGGGTTCGAACTCGACCACGGCGGCCACATTTCAATGGAGGCGAAACGCAAAGGGTGCACATGTGCTGGGCGATGTCTGTGCACGTTAAGGACCTCCAGGTGGTCGAAATTATTGTCGACCCCTCCATTACCGCACCTCGCCATTTTTTCTCTCAGTCTCTCCTTTATCCCTTCCCTTAAGATAGGCGAGACAGTTACTGCACCGCTTCCTTTCATGAAACCAAATTTAATAATCATTCGAAAGGCATCAAAATGCTTATAATCAAATGCCAATGCATAGTGATGTGAAATAAGAACATTTATAACGTGTAATTGGCGAAATAAATGAAAAAAGTGAAAAAAGTACCAGCCAATATTTGGTCATGCGAAGTGTCTTTGTATATCGTTGCTCTAATAAAATAATCTTATAATCTAATAATAAAATGACGCCCCAAACGGTGTAAGCTATCGTGTGAACTCATAAGCGCAGCATGTGAGTCCAACATTTTTTCCTGTACTCTAATCAATTTACAATGAAGAATGCGGCTCCTTGGAAGAAGCCGGCTAATCAAGGCTTGGGGCGGGTTGCCACATCGAAATGACCTATGCTGCTGGAGAATATCAGGCATAACTATTTCACTATAGGATCAACTCGTGAATGTTTCAGAGAATATCAAAGCATACTCGAGACTATCTTGCTTAACATTAACACTGTGGAAAATTTCGTACCTTTTTAAATGCCATAGGCCCGGAAGAGTGGGTTGGTGCAGTTGTAAGCAAATGTTTTAGTTTATTACTTGGGCTGGTTGATATAGTCTCTAACGTTGACTGGAGTAAAACCCTCCCGAGGGAGTCGACGGGGGCAATCGTGAACAGGCCAGTTGCGGAAAACAATCGCAACACCTCGACAACGGTAGTGTTCACAGGAGGCATCATGTCTTAGCATACAGCTTCTGTTTCTTACGTTGCTCATACACCAGAGGAACAATGGTTCAACTGTAGTAGAAAAACATTCCATCGCGTCATAAGTCAAGCTTCTGTGTTCTAGTAAGGCTACTGTCTTTTTATACTAATACTTCCAGTCCCGGATCTCAGGTGGATGTAGTCGACAACCTATCTTCATTCTTAGACGATCACGTTTAAAGCGTGTGGTTTTAAAGATGTGGGGGCAGCAGTACTTGTCATAAAGTAGAATTTGCACTGTGATAGTCATATCAGTCAGGTCTTGTGCGATGATGCAAACACTTATTGAAAGCAATTGGAAGCTGAAAGATGTATCGCTGGAAAACCGGGGCGCAAGCAACAGAATTCATTTCTGCATTTAAAAAAATTGGGGCGATAAAGTAGACTGACGCAGAGAAATTGCATTATTTAGGTATTTATTCAAATTATGATTCTGTTCCAATACTGACCTCACTGTCTTTCACTCCACAGTGTACTCCAATTCTGATTCTATTGTAATTCACACTACGCTACTACGCAAAATGTGTCACAATGTTCTGCTCGCCTTGTGCGAGATCCCAACGCTTGTTCTTGGAGTCGTCAACAGCGACGCCAATTTAGGACGCCTGGACGAAATAATCTGGAATTGGTATTAGGGTCGGGGGGAGGGGGGGAGCTAAAGGCTGTCAAGTATGCCAAGCTTGAGGCAGGCCATGCGATCTCGCCTGCAAAGCGTGAAGAAGTGTGGGTGAAAGCAAGATATCTAAGTGCGAAAGTGCAGCACACCTAAAACAAGAGCTCAAAAGAATTGCCATCAATCACGCTTGGCAAGCGCAAAGCAACGCGCTGCTCACTCATTCTTAGGAAGCGCGATTTTTAGGCGTGAATGCGCATCACGCTTAGAATAAGTGAGGCAACAATCGCCACTAGCGCTTTAAAAGTTTGAGCGAACGGGTCACACCAAGACTGGGAGACAGAAAAACAGTGACATGGTTCGGAGGCGAAACGGGAGCAGACGAGACGAAGTCATATATGTTAATGGCTTTTCAGGCGCAATAATGTGCTAGAGCATGATGTATGGGGTATTCATATTTTAAACCTCTCAGCAATAAACCGCGTAATTGTACTACGCTTTATTAAATCTTATACTCCTTCGGCGACACACATAACTGGGAAATAAAATTCCTGGAAACAACCCTTCAGCCACATGTTGTCAAGCTTAAAAAAAAGAAAGCAGAGAAGTTAAGCTTAAAAATTCGTAAATTTGGTTTGTGAATACTGCAAAGACCCGGTTGTTTGGAAAACGTTATAACGGTACGACACAGCCATCTATTACCCTACTCTTAACAGTCTTTGGTTCGGCAATGGGGATCAAAAACGCTCCATCCAGCGTCATTTAGTCAATTAGCCGTGAACACCATGAAAGCGAGCAGCGAGTTGCAATACCAGGTTAAAGGGATTTAGCAAAAGCAGTCTTGTTTGTAGGATTACCAGGTTTGTTTGTAGGTTACGTTCGAATCAGCTCTGCAAATCTAATGTTTGCCGGAACGCGTCAGATGGTCTTCCCACTGTTCACAAGCGCCTTATCATCCATCATGTGGTTTTGATGATTGCTTTGTGGTTTTCCTTATTGAAAACGAGTACTGAGCTGTTCTTTGTATGGCTATTATCAAAGGAGACATGTTTCTGCATTCAACCTTTAGCCAGACATTTTTTGCTTGCGATAACGACACGAAAAGTTCCTTGGACAGAAGAGGCATACAGCTTCGCAGTAAGTACTATTGCCAAAATCAATATCAAAAACAGTATTCTGGACCACTGGAGAGACTTTTGCATCTAGAACACAGTCCTTCTTAACCCTTTGTGGGGCATCAATGGTTTTTTTACAAAACTGATGGAACATTTTATGTTGCACGAGCAGATGAGGTGCACAGAATCTGCTCTCACCGAATTTCACAATTTCCGTACAAACAGTCAAGTCGGAAAAAGTGGGACATATTTGCCCCGTTAACACCAAATGTGGCTAAAGAAAATGGGACGTATCTGTCGCATTCACCTGCATGGATCTCCTCAGAGTTTCTTCTAACCACTTCGTGAACTTGTTCGCACCTGTTTGCCAGTTGTTGAACATGTTTGCACTACTTCTCTAGTCTTGAGGTCTCTACGCCTTTGTTCGACTTTCACAGGGTTGTGTTTTTCGCCAATGAGCTGAACTTCACCACAGACGCCAACTATTTCTGGCCATTTTTTTTACCTCCCCACCCCCCCCCCCCAGTAGCAGCATGTGGCAGCAGCATGCACATAGGAGTTTGAGCGGCTCAAGATGTCACAGCGGACAAGATGCCGTCGCTCCTAAGGAGGTCCCCGCATCCAAAACGCTGATGCTGCCTGCATAGACCACGCATTAGTCCAAAAATGCGTTCAAAACGAAACTATACCAACTCTCGACTAATTACGGTCTAATTACTATACCAAGGGAGTTATATTTTATTGTTGTATTGCGTCTTAAGTTCGACACAGTTTCTTGAAGACTATAAGCAGAGTTCTTGTGTTTCAACTCTTTTGGAATGCCTATACAGCATGTGGACAATAGGGCAGCATTGAAGAAACTCGTAAATGAAGCAGACCAAATGTTTACGTTTTGCTGATCGCATTATTCTGCTTGCGTGAAGAGCGAAACTTCATGCGAAACCTAGAAAAATAATATCAGCGAAGGACCTCTGTGTTTTGTCATGAAGAATTTGCTCATTATGATCCCGAGGGTACGGATTCGTCCGTCCCTATCATATTCATCCAAAAACTGACCCAAACGAGAAGTTGAAAGCTCACGGGTTGGGTTGAAGCCGTAGACTGCGCAGCCGGAGACGGCAATCACACCGAATGTGGGATGTATAGAAGCCAGTAGAAAGCGGGCCCCTGCATCAGAAGCATCATGCAACAGTATAGACGAGAAGCAAAGGTATAATAATGGTGCTAGAGGACCCGGATTTGCACCCTATGCGACCATATCCCGGTGTACACTGGAACTACTCTCCTCGTTGAACAGGGGAGACGGAACACGACGCTCAAATCTCTCAACACGCCTCATGGATTGGGGTTAGTAGTATTCGATTGGTTAACTAGAAGTTCCGAATGGCCGGCGGGCTGCTGAGCAAAACCCGGATAGCCCGCAAGGCTTAGCGGCACTCGCTGGGCGCACACCGAATTCGTGCTAGGGGCTATTACAGTTGTTTGCTGCGTGTCCAACCGAAACTGGTTTTATTTGGTTCATTCGGTTCTGTTATGCCTGAATAGCTAAAAAAGTGCAACAGAAGTTGCAATTTATTGCAACCGTGGACATGACATAATGCCCGAAGAGACCATATCTACGAAGGCTTGCTTATGCCACTAATCAACACAATGCCGCCTCGCAAACGATGAGAAGGCGGCCGAGGGCATCGCTAAGAGAGAGAGATGAGCGCTAGGAGGAATCAATGAGCGAAAATCTTCGAGATCCTAGTGCTTCCGCTGGCTGGTGAAACGAAATAAATGACTGGCATCACGCAAAGCTCCGAAATCGATGTACGGTGCCGAGCGTGGCGCCTAGCTCGGAGACGCGGGAAAACACGGCGGCGATTCCAGTAGCAATGGGACCTGGCGAATTCACATTTTCTCCAGCGCGGAGTTTCTCCAGCGCAGAGTTTCTCCAACACGGACTTTCTTAAAGTCGGCGGCTACCACGTATTATTCATAGTCTTGACAACTAAGTAGAGTGCTAATTCAAGCACAAAAAACGTCCGTGTAAAGCAATCACTCAGTGCTTTCCAATAACTATTTGTAAAAATTGCATATGTAGTTCAACCAATGTACGATGCATCCACATTCCAGATATAGTAGTAACGAGGGAAGTGCTCTTACGAGCCTGTTTTGCACTGCTGCAATTGATCATTGCAACACACCGCCAGCGCTCCGCGACACACCATGCAGCGCAGGTGGTTGTACCATTTGTCGCACTTAATGTAGCAGGATAAAGTGTGGAGAACTTCAATGCGATCTTATCGACTGGATCGACAATGTGACCATGCACTGTGAAGAAACCCTTCGCAGATCATAGAGGACTGAATCCCGTTATCACATGCAACAGGTAAAAATTGGTTCAGGTTTGTTTCATGAGCCGATGGGAGTATAGAAATCAGATGTTACTTATCTATTACTACGCATAAAAAGCCTGCCAGTTTTTACTGTACATATCGTGCCACAACCTCTAGCTATAACAGGCAGACTTTTATCCGCAGACCACCGAAAGCGCCACCGCTGCGTTGCAGGTCATACTGAGCGAGACTATAAACGCATAAGCTGGTTAGGAATGTTGCTCACATCGCACTTACTTTCAGCGAGGAAGCAGGTCTCGACGCCCTCCGATGGCACCCACGTGACGATCGCACTTCAGAGGCACTGGGCATCTGCCTCCGTTGTGTTGATTCTGGCTCTTAATTGAACGCAGGACGCCGCTGCTCCTAAAGCGAAAAAAAGCAGTACGTTGGTGTTAGAACAACTTCATGGATAGAGCAAAGAAGAATCAAGTCAAGAAAATGCACTTGGCATCCTGAGAGATGTTTACAGATGGACCCTTCTTCACATTTAGGCAGTGACTATGTAGTGGCGAGCTTCGCTCAACCGAGATGAAACGAAAACAGAAGCGACGTTTAGTTATATCGAAGAGGGGGCAGGAGAGACCGAAAAAAAATCCCGAGGGTACAAACGACTACTAACGTGCTATGAAGGTTAAACCATTGTCTTCTTTTATTCCACTCACAAATCCCCTGTTGTCTGTCTTTCATGCACTCTATTCTTCTAACCCGTCTTAATACTACAGAGACTATTCTTAGTCGAGCCGAATCCGCAATCTACCCGTAAAGGCGTTCCGTACTGCGCCTTCTAATGTTCTGTCAATCGCATGTTTTTAACTGTTGCAGATAAGACACAGTCGACCCATTTTTTAATCCATTCGCTGTAAATAAGTTCGTGGATCGAAGAGGAGAACGAAGGTTCAGTCCGGTTTCCCTTCGAAGCAGAGCTGCCAAAAGCAGTTTTCGCCTCTCGATGTGCATAGCTGGCAGTTCCATTGCACAACACTGAATAACGGACTTTCGACGTTACCCGGTATACAACTCTTCTCGAAAGCAGCCGCACAGGAGCGATCGATTATAACCGCTATTTTCCTGAAGTAACACGAACGCCCTTGCCACCCAATGCCTCAGATAGTGCTCAAGATCTGTGGTCGAAAAATTTGAGGAGCGTTCGTTCAAGCTTGAGGAATAAATTGACGACATTCAACTTTTGAGGAGCTGTCTTCTTGAATGAAAGCCGCAAGCAAGACTTTCTGACCCGAGAGACTCTGGACTGGAATCACTGTAATCTACGCCTTTCTCCTTCTACTTTCTTTTAACAGAATACTGATAATCAATAGTCTAGCTAGCCTGTTTTGTAATAATCAAAAGGTCGCGAACATTGGCGCTCTGTCAAGCGCTGCTGAGCATCCCCTGGCTGACATGTCAGGAATATGTAAACAGAAAGTATATACAGTCTTAAGGCACTGCACATTCAAGATTCACCTTTTTTCTCTTGAAAACCGACCTGGTTTCGTGGTCTATGGTTTGTATTCTGGCCTCAGAATGTAAAAGCCCCGGGTTGTTTTCCTTAAACGTTCGAAAGAAATTTTATTTTTTATTGATAACGCGGTGGTGGCGTACCGAAGGCCATGATAATTGAGCATTCTATGCCGCTGGCAATGTGTAGAAATTCCCCCCTCTCTCTCTAAATCCGCCTCAAAATGGATGGGGGCTATTTTGGGGCTGCTTTCTCACACGGGCTTCCATACACTCTGGCTGGTACGATGGCGAGTGTATGGCTTGTGGACATCTAAAAAAACTGCCGCGAATGACGAGTTGCTGCAAACTCACAGATAGTGAAGACAGGCTGACCCTTGAGCCGGAGAAGACATGACACCGAATGCGGGAAGTGAGATGGCAGGGTCGAGCTGAGCTCGCCTCGCCATGAGGAGGAACCTGCAACAGTGTAGAAGCGAAGTGGTCAGAGGAAAACCAGTGGAACCATTGGATAACGGAGTGGGACGCCACACGACAAACTAGTGGTGCTCTTGAACGCGAGCCTCCAAACTGCTCCCAAACTTCGCCTTCATAAATAGAGCAGATGCTACGAAGTCCTCTCAGACCTCTCAGCACGTAGCATACGGAGAGGGAATTGTAGTGTTCGATTGGTCGGCAAGTTTTTCTTCTGAGTTTTTTTTTTTTCAATGGCGGTAGCAGGAACTTAGTATGGTACGAATGTTTTACGCACTTAAAAAAGAGTGCCGCTTTCTTAGTGCAAATCTTGCCGCAGTTTTCCGCTATATTACCCTGACTACTTTATCTGGAGATCTCAGGAAACACCACCGCTTCGTTGCAGTCATACTGAGCGCGAATGTAAAAGTGCAAGGCCGTCTGCAATGCATCTTCCGCCGCGCTTTCCTCTGGATCCGTTCTTGGCGTCCTCCGGTCGCACCCACAAGACGACTGCACTTCAGAGGCAGTAGGCACCAAGTCTCCGTTGTCTCGACACGTGGTGTCGTCCCACAGGATGTCGCTGCTCCATCGGGGCAAAGCGATCCGTCAGTGTTAGCAAGACATGAATGACACAACAGTCTGAAGTCTAATTAGAAATCTTCGATTGGACCTCTTGAGAGATGTTTACACCCTTATAAAATGGTCTATAGACATTCTATACCCTTCTTATGGACTGTTCTCTTCCTACAGATATTTCTTTTTGCCTATTCGTAGTCTATAGACAAAATTCTACTAAAAGTATGCCTATAAATTTATAGATTGTCTATAGATGGTGTATGGGATTCGTATTGCCTATACACATTCTCTAGGGCGTCTGTAGAGTCTCTAGACTTGATAGAAGTCTATGAACAGTCTTTGGACTGTAAAAAAAATTTTGTAAGGGCAGCTTTAGTGGGGTCTTTCACATATGCTTAAGGAACTTGTGCGCATACGCAATTTTTTTCATGCTGTCAGGAAAAAAACTTTTCCAGGGTTCATTGCCAGGATATTTTTATATTTTGCATTTTTTTACACCGTGCTCGAAGCCAGGTAACATAAAAACATAATAAACAAATAGAATTACGCATAGCACTTCAAACTACTTACGTGCTTTGCTGCCTCAAACTCGAAGGCATTGTTACTTGACGGCAAGCCGATAAAAACAGGACGACTTGACAGACGGTGATGACGCTCCTGCCCGCGTCGTCTTCTTGTCCGTGACAGGACACGGAAACAGCGATCGATCGGGTCTGCTGCGAATAATGCAAAAGCTATTGGTATTGCATCACCTGGGCAATACATCGAAGTTAGGCACTCATGACTAAGGTGAAGCACAAAGATAACATATGCAGCTAAATTAGCATAACTGGTTTACGCGCATCCGCGAGATAACGTTCAGCCGGCTGATATGTCTTCGTTAAGATTTGGCGCGGGTTGCGGAACGTAGCTTGATTCCTTGACGGTTGAAACTCGCGGTATGAAACTCATAAACGTAGAAATCACAATACGAAGAGCAGAGTCAATCGAAAGGGTTGGCTGCGGTCCCACTTACTGCGTAGCTTGTCAACAAAGACTGTTTAATCGAATACAAAGCGCGTCGCGTGACGAGCAATGCGCGTGCACTACGGTAACGCCGCAAGGTAACAATGCGGCGACGGACGACCTGGCAATCTATTCTCTTTGCCGGGAACCAAACGCAGCGCGTTTCTAAACTGTTGCGTATCGCTTGACTGTCGCGTCCCTGGAAAAAGTTGTCTGCACGACGCCGCTCTTTCTATTCTATAACAGCGTTCTCGCCTCGACTGAACTCCCCACGGCTGCACATAGGGTATCGACACCAGGCTCGCCTGACCTAACGCGTCGGCCAGCCGCGCAGCTGGCCATCCTCTCACCTCAGGGGCCGTATACGACTGTTTAGCGGTGACACATGGACTTCGTTGCGAGGTGTAGTGACGTCTCATCCTGTTGCGCAGGATATCATGCGCGAATTTCCTCCTCCCCGGCTGTTCTCTTTGTTCTTGTGCGCACAGCTGCACACGTGGTCACGTGTTCGCGGGCGTAGTGAAACCAGGTAGCGCGCCAGGAATAGCTAGCGCTCTAAAGAGGCTCACGTGCATTACGATGTAAGTGCATGTTAAATTAGGTCAGGTAGTCGTAATTCATCCACCACTACGGCTCTAATTCCCCTATTCTGTCTTGCACTGCTTCATGCCCGACCTGGTGGCTCCTGTGATTGGAAGGGGTTCGGCTATTGAGCCAGGTGGAACCCGACCGCGGCGGCCGCGTTTCAACGGAGGTGAAACGCAATAGACGCCTGTGCACTGTGCTATGTCAGTGTCCCCAGGTGGTCGAAATTGTTAGCACCTCTTTCTTCCTTTCTTCTTTCAGTCCCTCCTTTATCACTTCTCTTATGGCGCTCTTGAGGTGTTCAAGATGCGAGAGAGTTACTGCGCCATTTTCTTTCCACAAAACAATTTTCACCAAATCCTTTATGCTGACAGCTACCAATGTATCTAGCCCGAAATTGTTCGCCTTGTGATCTAGCGCTCTAACATACACAGGAATGTTTCGGGGACATGTCCCAGGCCCGCTCTGGCATTAGGTCCTCCTGCGTGCCACAAGTGCTAGATAAACGCCAAAATGCAAACGCATATTTTAGTCTCTTTAAATGTGAACATTAACACCCGAAAATGTTAGTAAAAAACTGAGTGGCATAGTAATACACCAATTTTAGCTTCTTTTGCACTCTATTTTGCTTCTTTTTCTTTTCGTGTTTCGATTATTGACGCAACGACCCCGCTACCACTCACCTTTGCCAGTAGACAAGGACGATTTAAAGTTATGGAAGAAACTATACCAAATAGAGAAAATAGTGGACAAGCTTACCGGCCTAGCCCAGTTATCAGTGAAAGCTGGCTGGCATTAACGACCTAGAGGTCTGAAGCTGGGGACCCGTTTCCAGGTTTCACAGGCCACTGTCCGGTTGGGCGTCTCTATGCTCACGTGCCTATTCGGCCTTCTTCCTGTCGCGAAAAAGCCTCCAACATAAGCATCACGAGAATCCGTATTACAACACCGGCAACGCTGTTACATGAACGGCTTAACCACAATTCTAATACCAAAATTAGTGTTGAGGAAAGGAAATTGCGCACTAACTCTCTCGCCTCTCAGTGGACACCTCAAACACGGCTGAAGAGGTAAAGCAATGGGGAGTCGTGAGCGTTCGACCTCGACACAGGTTGCGCACTGAGCAATGAACAGGAGACGCGCCTCCAAACACTCAATCCACAAAGGTCAGAGTGGTTCGAACACCTGTCGCGGACTAGCCTCCAATCTGAGAGGCCTATGCAATATGGAACAAGAAACCGTATTACACCACCCGCAACGCTGCAATATAAACGGCCGAGTCACAATTTTAATATCGAAATTGGTGTTGAGAAAAGGAAACGGCGCATTAACTCTCGCATCTCGGTAGGCACCTCAATTGAGCATTTTAGGACACGTTCGAATCATTCTCGCAAGCTAGCCTTCAACTTGACTAGAACATGTAAGCTATAAGCCAAGAGAAATAGCAGGACACCACTGGAACACTGCAAGACGAACGATTCCTCACATTTTTGGAACGAATGTAGTCGGCAATACTGGCACAGCACTGAGGTCATCCGGTGGCGGTTATGTAAGAGTGATATGATCGTCTAAAATTGCGGCACGCGGCTGCGTTTGTCCTACGGCCGCTTGATGTCACCCTCTTTCTTGCCATCGCTCGGATTTTTCTGTACCGTGTGCGAGTACACACAAATACGCTGCCCCACACATAAGACACGCCGTCGGCTTTTGTCGTAATGGGGCTAGTAATGCTGTCGCCTTAAAAAGCGCGAAGGTTGAAACGCGGCTGCCGCGGCGTGGCCTGCAATAAGTTGCCTGAGGGTGGTGTACCGGGCGGGACTTGAAAGCGCTGGCACGACCAGAGACGCATGCCTGATTGAGAGCGTTCTACATTTTCGATTTCCCCTTTCAGTCTTTCCCGGCACAGTCCAGAGCAAGGTTGCTTGAAGCCAATCCGTCTACTTACCAGCCACGCCTTATTTGCAGTTTTGGCCACGTTGCTTGTATTGGTCTAGACCCTCCACTCGATTTGACGGCGGGAAAGGCGCATAACTCAACTTTGGAGGTGGGCATCTCAACCGCTCAATGCGAAAAATATTTGCTGCGGTTTGATTACTGACCCGCCGTGGTGGCTCAGTGGTTAGCACGCTCGGCTACTGATCCGGAGTTCCCGGGTTCGAACCCGACCGCGGCGGCTGCCTTTTTAGGCAGGCAAAACGCTAAGGCGCCCGTGTGCTGTGCGATGTCAGTGCACGTTAATGATCCCCAGGCGGTCAAAATCATTCCGGAGCCCTCCACTACGGCACCTCTTTCCTTAATTCTTTCACTCCCTCCTTTATCTCTTTCCTTACGGCGCGGTTCAGGTGTCCAACGATTTATGAGACAGATACTGCGCCATTTCCTTTCCTCAACAACCAATAATTAATTACTGCTCAACCTGGTTAGACAGCCAAAGTTGTGGTGTATCGGGGCAATTAGACGCGGCTTGGCGTCAACATTGAGTGCGTGTCACACTCTGGATAGGCAGCGCGCCTACCTGCCACCCTGGCAGGTTGTCGTTAAATTAATGGTTGCTAACGACAGGTTAGTCACCCAGTGAACGCTGCGGCCTATTGCTGCAGTGCCGCGCGTCTGCCACATTGCTCTGCAGTGCTCAAGGAAATAACAAGCAATGAGCAGTCTGCACTTTTTTTAACGCCCCGAACCGACACACGTGAGTCAGTGGTTATAGTGCTCGGCTGCTGACCCGAAATACGCGGGTTCGATCCCGGTCGCATTTCAATGGATGGGAAATACTAGAGACCTGTGTACTGTGCGATGTCAGTGCACGTTAACCCCAGGTAGTCGAAATCATCCGGCGCCCTCCATTACGGCGTCCTTCATTGCCTAAGTCTTTGGGACGTAAGACGCCATTGAGCAAATCACATGGGGTACGACGAACGCCGTAGTCCAAGGGGACTAGGCCAGTGACAGACGAATTTTGCATTTCGCCTTCAAAACGCGGTCGCCAGAGCCGAGATAGAAGCCGGGACCTTCAACCCAGTCACTGACCGCTCTAACCGCTGAGCCACTAAGGCGGGTCAACGCTTCATCGCCATCGGTATTGTTACAGGTCTACCCAGGCGGTGCAACACTAACTTGAATAAATAGCAGTCAGCGAGCAAACCAGAGACTGAATGAACAAACGCAACTCAGCATTTCCCATTCACAGCGTTCCGTAACCCTCTGTGCCCGGCGTGGCCCAGACGCGGAGGCGCTCGCTAATTTGGCTCCAGTAGCTGTCTAAGAAGACTCCAAAAAGAGCATAAATCAAGAAGGCGCGCAAGATAAAAACAACTTCAAAACAGTGCGGCATCGGTGCAAGAATACTGCTCAGGAGAAGAGATAGCATTCTTAACCTTCCTTAAAATACCAAGACGAAACAGTGCGAACGCGATCGTCTCGGAGGCGCTTCTAAATGCAAGTTCGTAAACGTCTGCAGTCTGTAGACTCACCATGGAACGCGAGAAAAATCCGCCAGGAATCTCGGATCCTTCGGTGAGGGAAGTCCAAGACGCTCTTGTTCCTTCAGGAGGCTTGCGGAGACGAGGGACGCCAAAGCTCCGCTTCATTCCAGAGGGTGATGACGTGCGTCTGCCAGCGGCGATCGACAAATATCGCTTGCGCTGGTTGAGGCCGGAAGACTGGATGGATTCGGTGACACTGAAATCACAAGAGGAGACCAGTCAAAATAGCGGAAAGATGCGTCCAAGGCGCTCGTGAAGGCTTCATTTCATACTACCGCTCCCACCAGCGTCCCCACAGCAGCGACGAGATGGCAGCCGAATGGCGTTCTACCACACGCAGACCGCTTTCTCTCTTCCTGATGCGAATACTGCAGAAAGTTGCAGTAGTCGGTCGCCCAAGACTAAGTCCCGAAATCTCGTCAATGCCATTGAGCGCTGGACAATGGCAAACTTAGCGTAGACCTCTTGGAACGCTTACCGGACGTGGTTTCCTCGTGGTGGACGACGGCGCCCGCTATCTCGAACATCTTGAGAAGGATGCACGGGTTGATGCCGAAGGGACCTCGTGTCGCCGCCGAAATACACCATCCGCTGCTGAGTCCAATCTGCTCTACCCAGGGGCGAAGGCTTCCGAGACTCTTCGAACGCTTCGCGAATAATGGCTGCTACTGCGAGGCGCAGCGACAGTTGCGGTGCAGCTCACTCTTCCTTGCACACGTCAGCACACTCATCCTGCTCGCTTCCCTTTTATAACCTCTGTGCACGTGATCGCTAGTCTGGCCATCACGTGATCGCCTGCTGTCGCCATCTAGAGGGCACGAGCCAATGCAGGGCTCCGTGTTGCGTGCCCCGTACCCGACGCAGCGAACGCGGTGGCCGCGTTTCGATGGAGGTGCAACGCATAAGGCGCCGCTGTGCTGTGCGATGTAAATGCACGTTAACGATCTCCAGGTGGTCGAAATTATTCCGGAGCCCAATCTAGTCTACGGCACCTCTTTCTCTCAATGACTCCCATATTCTCTTCCCTTCCTTCGTGGCGTTGATGAGGTGGCCACTGAGACGCGAGAGAGTTACCCTGTCTTTCATTTCCTGATAACCAATAATTTTTTTTCAACACAACACAGCAATTTCCTCCTAACGTAGAACAGAGACTGTTGTGCCAGGCTTCCTTTGGCTGGCTCAAGTGCCTGTACAGAGTCCTAGAGGTCTTGGATATGATGCACCCAATATCTTTATTTTATTTATTTTCTTTCTTAAAGTGCAAAAAGCATCCTTCGGAAATTTTGGCCAGTGTCAACAGGCACAAAAACCACAAGTGGACGGAGAGCAAGTTGAATTGTCTTGTTTGTTTTTTTGCAATACATCGCTCGGATCTCCACCGCGGACATGAACGTCAAACAAAAATGTAGCGGTGCGTAAAACCGCTGGCCAAAGGACGCTCTTTTCTGTGTTGTCTTAATTAATACTTTTCCTTCGAGAGTGTTTGCTCCAAATCGATGGTAGCAACTCATCTCTCGTACGACTCAAAGCAGTGAGACCTTCAGACATCTCAGAAACTCTCATTGGTCACGCACTATCACAAAGCGCGTTTTTTTTCGGGAGACGCAAAGAACACGGCAGAGTTCAAAGAATGATTACAAGTTCTAACACGAATTACGGTGACAGCCTCAGCAGCATGCAGTGCTCAATGTTGGCGCCTGCGTCGGTATGCCTCAATGTCGGAAGAATGTAGCAAGTTTGGACCATGAGATCTGTGATCTTGCTATGTCTTGCTTTGCAGCGCATCTGCGGCCAGCGTTCTGAGCCAACGTGATATAGAATTATGGTTCCCCCTCCGCCTTCACCTACTACGCTAGGATCATAGCAGCACCTGCTAGATACAAGGCCTTGGTACAGCTACCAAGACGTCGTTATGAGGTGGAGGTGTACCTACACGTCGCCTTCCAATGCGGCCCCATTCGCGCTAGGCTTATTATATCTGCAGCGTTCGCACAAATCGGCGTGCAGCCCGACGGTACCCGTGGCATCAAACAAGCCGCTTTATAGTGGCACAAATAAAATTGAATCACTATGCGCAATGACGATGGAGCTAGAAATTATGAACCTACGGCTCACGCGAATTTCACCATCCAGCGCCCGCACGCGACAATGAATGTTGTAGAGCTTGATTCTGCGTCGACTTGGCATTACCTTGCGCCATATGATTTTCGATCATGAGTCTCTCTGACTGCACTGTACATTTAAATAGCGCTAGGATGCCAGTGTTGAAAGAATCAGAGAATTTCTGATGTCGTGTTCAAGCAACATCAATTGCGCTGCTGCCGCGACACAATTTTCGAGCACGCGCGATGCGTCTTGCGTTCGGACGCTCACCGAACGCGCGGTAATTTCCGCTGATATTTCCTAATTTCTTAACCATCTTTACTGCCATGCAACTTAGACGGTAGGCAAAGTAGGTCATGCTTATTCTTTTGCATGTTGCTCATTTAAAGCAAGAAACAAATGATGGTTTATTGGTGTTTAACATCCTAAAGCTACTCAGTCTATGAGGGACGTCATAGTTGAAGGCTCCGGAAAGTTAGAACCTGGGGATCTCTGACGCCCTATGCTATATGCTTGCAGCCTCTAGGGCGCTGGGCAGACTACCAGACTCCCTCAAGACGCTATTGTGGCCGCAGGGCAGTGCGCGCACTCGTGAGCGAACCTTGGTGAGCCTCTGTGCACTCCTCGAACACACGGGCTTGACGTCCTGTCTGTTCTCCGTCAGGTAGTTACACGCAGTGACCGAACGCTCCGCGAGTTCTGCCTTGAACGATTAATAACTGGACGCCCCACTCCATTTGTAGCCAACACAGTGCTGAGCACGTTTAAATTCCTCCAACATGAACTAATCACGCGCACAACCTGGACACATTTCATATTGTGTAAATAGTTTGTACATATTACTTCTCCCCCTATCCTCTCTTCCTGTCCCCTCACCTCTTTCACTTCATTTCTCCATTCTGCCTGCTATCCTTTATTTCCGCTGCCCCAGCTCAGGTGCTTCAGTATCGATGGCAGATTCCGGGGCTAGCAAAAATCTTTTCCTTCCTTTATATTATTATTTTAATAGTAAATAACTTACTACTCCTTCTCTAGCGTGCACTGACATCGCGCAGTACACGAGCCTCTAGAATTTCGCCTCCATCGAAATTCGACCGCCGCGGACGGGATCGAACCCGCGTCTTTCGGGCCAGCAGCTGCGTACCATTACCACTGAGCCACCGCAAGGGAAACAAATTAGTGAGGCTACTCAATCTGGAATACTTCGAAAATATTAACATTTCACAAGATATACGCGTCAAACGAGAATGTAGTGGCGCGCAGAACGGCTGGCCAAAGGATGCTCCTTTGCTTTCGTCGTCTTTAATTCTCTTCCGCCGAGTATATTCCTCTATATCCATGGTCGGAGCACATCTGTCGTACAAATAAAAGCAGTGAGACGCACACACATATCAGGGACTCCCATTGGTCACACAGCATCGCAAAGCGTTCCCGTTGCGGTAGCTCAGTGGTTATCCCGTTCGGCTGCTGACAAGAAAGACGCGGGTTTGGTCCCGGCCGCGGCAGTAGAAGAGGCCCCTGTACTGTGCGATGTCAGTCCACGTAAAGAAACCCCAGGTGCCGGAGCCCTCCACTACGGCGTTCTCTAGCCTGAGTCGCTTTGGGACGTTAAACCCCCACATACTCAGCAATTCTGAAGAAAAGCATTTTTGAGCGAAACACTTTTCATGAACGCAATTTTTGCATATAATGGAAGATTCCACTATAACAATTAATTTATCTGCAGATCACCCAACGACAGTCCTGTATTTTTTTCTATTGATGTTTTTGCTATCGTCAAAAGCGTTCCCCGTTGGTTTTTAACGCAAGTTTGAACTGTTCGATGCGGCCGATGGAAACATTGTAAAAGCAAGAGTTTGCTACATATCATAATAATGAACCATTACCTTCAGTACTTGTATAACAGCGTCTCACAATTTTCATATTTTCAAAATTTTTGCCCGAGAAAGCTGGGCATGTATACCATAAACCAAAAAGCGTTTTTTTTTTCGGAACACGCAAACAGCTCGACCGAGTTCAAATAATGATTACCACTTCTAATACGAATTACTGTGACAGCATCAGCAGCATGCAGTTCTCAAGGTTGGCGCCTACGCCGGTATGCCTAAATGTCGGACGAAAATAGCAAGCGTTCTGAGCCAACCTCATCCAGAATTATGGCTCCCGCTTCGCCTTTTCCCCAAGGACCTACTACGTTCGGATCATGGCAACACCGCCTAGATAAAAGGCCTTGGTACTGCTACCGTTTTGTTGTTGTTGTTGTTGCTTTCTTGGCATGGCACATACCCACGACGAAGGATTGGCCAGTGTTCAGTGAGGAGAGCCCAAAGAAAACGGTAAACTGGTGCCAAGCTAATCATTGTGCTACCGTGAAGTCATGAGGTGGAGGTGTACCTACACATCGCCTTCCATTGAGGCCCCGTTCACTCCACGTTTACTGTTCCGGCGGCGTTCGCACAGCGTCTGCTGCCCGGTGGCGCTCGTGGAGTCAAAAAACCGCTTTACAGTGGCACAAAATAAAATTGTATCATTAGCCAAAGCGACTCAGGCCATGAGGGACGCTGTAGTGAACGGCTCCGGAAATTTCGAGCACCTGGGGTTCTTTAAAGTGCACTGACATCGCACAGTACACGGGCCTCCAGAATCTTGCGCTCCCATGCCCAGTGTATGGTACCGCAGGCAAGCTATTGAGCCAGCTCACTGCCGGGAATGCCCATGTGACCAGGGATCCACCGAAGGGCCACCGGTCGTGGGCTCAATGCTGTGAGGGCGGCAGCTAGGCCCCATCGCGTAGGGAATCCCATGGACGAACCCACCGACGGTGCACGCAGTCAGAGCTTAAAAACTCACTGTCCACGAATACTGCACGCAGCAAAAATTGGACTTCCCTGAAGATCTCATTATTCAATATAATCTCCTCAATAGCCCAGCCAAACTTTTTTTCGTATGGTTACGCGTCCCCACCTCACTGCTCCAACTGTCCACACACTGCCTTACGCATGCCTTAACACTGCCCTACACAGTGCCACTCGGCCTTCCAGTCAGTCCCCCGCATATTCTTTGCCCCTACCCCCACCGTGGCCCATCTGGCTCACATCCCGGGACCTGAACCTGCAACGCGTCCTCGTCACCTTGGCCCATGACTTGCTAAACGCCTATCATATGAAGGCTGTTTTAATTAACGTGTTACGCCGTCACCACCAATTTACTCCAACGCAACTTGGACGACAGGCAAAGTAGGTCGTAATGCATCTTTTTGCATGTTGCTCATTTCAAGCAAGAACCAAATGAGTAAGGGTACTCAATCTGTAATACTTGGAAGGAATTAACTTCTCACGAGGTATTGTGCATATTCACTTGAAAACTGAAAAGAAATTGAAAATTTGGTTTTTGGGGAAAGGAAACGGCGCAGTATCGTCTCACAGCTCGGTGGACACCGGAACCGTGCCGTAAATGAAGGGATAAAGGAGGGAGTTAAAGAAGAAAGAGATGCCATAGTGGAGGGCTCCGGAATAATTTCGACCACCTGGGTATCTTCACATTGCACTGATATAGCACAACACATCCGCGGTGGCACAGTTGTTAGGGCGCTCGGCTACTGATCCTGAGTTCCCGGGCTCGAACCTGACCATGGCGGCAGCGTTTCGATGAAGGCGAAACGCTAAGGCGCCCGTGTGCTGTGTGATGACAGCGCACATATCCCCAGGCGTTCGAAATTATCCGGAGCCCTCCACTATGGCACCACTTTATTCTTTCAATCCCTTCTTTATTCCCTTACGGCGCGGTTCAGGTGTCCGCCGATATATGAGACAGATACTGAGGCATTTCCTTTCCCCAAAAAGCAATTTTCATTTTCACAGGGGCGGCTTTCCGTTTCGCCTCCATCGAAACGCGTCCGCCGCAAAGCGTCCTTCGTTTTCGTGACGGCGCGCTGCTGTTGTGTTGCTGCACCTGAAGGAAGAATGAAAAGGAAAGTGCACAGGTCTGCCCACTGGCTCACCGGAATAAAGGAGGTAGTGAAATAATTAAAGGAAAAAAAGAGGTGCCGTAGTGGAGGACTCTCGAATAATCTCCACCACCTGCGGATCTTTAACGTGCACTTACATCGCACAGCACAAGAACGCCTTATGCCCCCCCCCCCCCCCATCGAAACGCAGCCGCCGTGATCGCATTTGAACCCGGGAACTCCGGATTAGTAGCTGAGCGCCCTAACCACTGAGCCACCGCGGTGGGTCGGAGGCGGAACGCAAAACACGTCTGTGTGCTATACGATTTCAGTGCACGTTAAAGATACTCACGTGGTCGAAATTATTCTGGAGCCTTTTACTAAGGCACCTCTTTCGCTCTTCTTTCACTCCAACCTTGCTTCCTTCCCTCAGACCCGATTGAGGTGTCCACCAAGATGTGAGAGAGTTACTGGGCCCAGCGCTTTCTTGGAGGTACTGCTGGGCCATTTCCTTTCATCATAAATTCCAATAAAGGAGGCAGAGAACGCCGCATCGAACGCAAACAGCAATGCTGCATGCAGCGCGAGCGTTCCAGCGAAAGCTCATTTGCATTGCATCGAACCGCGGCGGCTGCGTTTTTATGGTAGCAAAACGCTAAGGTGCCCGTGTGCTGTGCGATGTCAGTGCACGTTTAAGATCCCCATTTGGTCGAAATTATTCTAGAGACCTCCGCTACGGCACCTTTCTTTTTTTCTTCTTTCACTCCCATCTTCCTTCCTTCCTGTATACGGCGTGGTTCGGATGCCCATCGAGATATGTGAGACAGTTACCGCGTCATTTTCTTTCCCCCAAAACCAATTTAAGATCCTTAACGTGCACTGACATCGCACAGCACACGGGCGCCTTAGAGTTTAAATATTAATAATAATAATAATAATAATAATAATAATTGGTTTTTGGGGAAGGAAATGGCGCAGTATCTGTCTCATACATCGTTGGACACCTGAACCGCGCTGTAAGGGAACGGATAAAGGAGGGAGTGAAAGAAGGAAGGAAGAAAGAGGTGTCGTAGTGGAGGTCTCCGGAATGATTTTGACCACCTGGGGATCTTTAACGTGCGCTAACATCGCACAACACACGGGCGCCTTAGCGTTTTGCCTCCATAGAAACGCAGCCGCCGCGGTCGGGTTCGAACCCGGGAACTCTAGATAAAAATGAGGGCACTTAAGTCTGCTTACGTGGAGGAATGCGATAGCATGTGTTTTGAGGAAAGGACTCAGTAGCTCTTAGATCTCGAAATATCGGTGGACACCTCAACCGCGCCTCAAGCCCTGCATCTGAAGATGCGAATGTCATCATTCGAACCCCTGTCGCAATTAAGTCTCAGAAAGCATGCAATTGAAGGTGCATATGTTATTGATGTGAACCCGTGTCCAAGCCAGCCTCCAACTTACAGTGAATGAGCTGTTTATTTAGAAAGGGAGGCTCAAAGCCGTTTGTTGGGGTATTGGGTTAAGGAATGGAAAAGCAGGGGTCTATTGATACATGAATGGACGGCACGGGTGGTCCGGCCACGCTTTACCCTGCATTGTAGACGCCACATATCGGAGCATATTTGCCAATATCATCTTCCAAGATGCCGTTCGCTCTGGCTCTGGTCAATGCACGAAATTCCTCGCCATCGGTGGGAAAACCATGCTTGGCGACGAGGTCGTCGCGTCTCTTGCGGAACTCTGCACAATGCCAAACTAGGTAGTACAGGTCATCACGAAACCTACAGCCACAGTACGGGCGCTCCATAACGTCAATGTTGCCCCCTTGATGCCAGCGAGGGCCGATAAGCCATTTACGGATGATGTTTGGCGTGTAGGCGGCATCGGCGACGATCTTATTAGTGAAGACAGAGAAGAAACACACGAGACGACAGACGAAGCGCTCGTCTGTCGTCTCGTGTGTTTCTTCTCTGTCTTCGTCTAAGTTTTGCGCTAACTTTTTCTATATCTTGCGTAGTTTGCCCCCCAAAATCCAGGGGGCGCTGGAGTGCCCACGAGCCGCCATTTTTTGGACCAATGGGCGTCTATGGAGCCTTCGCTACCAGTGTACATCTACCTTGACGCGGGCGCCGTGTCTGAGTGGAACTCCACTATGGTGCCTCTTTTACTCCGTCCCTCATCCTTTCACTGACGGCGTGGTTCGGGTGTCCACCGAGATATGCGGCGGTTATTGCACCTTTCCTTTCACCAAAACCAATTAAATTTCCGCGAGTAAAGAGGAACTGAGGAAGTGGGACATAACATTTACGCGAGGTGGAGCACAAGACACTAGGGACATATTTTTTTTTACCTACACTGGCTACTAGTGTAGTGTACCCAGTGTAGCATGGTTTCATTTTTTTTTGCCAGTGACGCCAGTGTAGCTCCGCCCACCTACACAGACGCATTTCTTTTACGCGTAGTGTAGAACGAAACTACAATTTCTGCACCGCTTTCTTTGCAGGTGAAGACTAGCAGACGAAAAAAGAAGGCGCGCGTTTCAAGCGCACAACGCCATTTTCTGGTGCTAAATGCCGCCAGCGGTTGCAGCGCAGCCTCTCAAGTCCGTGAAATTCGTCCGCGAGGACGACGGTAGCGTTGTGGCGGTGCACCCATGCATCTAAGACAGTGGCAACCTTACCTTCGACGAAGATGGAATCGCTTGCTCGACTTAAAGTGCATATTTCAGTCTGCTAGACGCTACTTCGCGTTTAGGAATACGCCGCGTTCGTTCGGTTGGTATCAGCGCTGGGCGACTCCCGTGAAAAATATAAGTATATTTGCATACATGGTAATATACTTATCTATGCATGTTAGTGCGAAACTACCTAAGCTTGCAGTATCGTCTTTCACGTCTGTGTATTAATACGGCGGCGTCTCAAAGCGGTCGGTCTGCCCGCTGGCGGCTGAGAGCCTAGAAGCAGTCATCGAAAGTCGCACCCATATGCCACGGAACGCCGGTTTCAATTTCAACGCGGCGAATAGAGCTGTTCCCTATAGTCACGACAGAAGAATGGATGCTTTGTATTTCGCACGAGGAACTCGTCATCGAACCTTCATCCCACATACTGTGCAAGAAATTTAGCGACAGCTGCGTGGTATGCTCCATGCATCCGCTGAGCAGACAAGTTTGTGTGTTGCGCTTCATTTGAGGGGAAACAAAAATGTGCTTTGCATTTCCCTACCCTACCCCGCCGCGGTGGCTCAGTGGTTAGGGCGCTCGGCCACTGATCCGGAGTTCCCGGGTTAGAACCCGACCTAGGGGGCTGCGTTTTTATGGAGAAAAAATGCTAAGGCACCCGTTTGCTGTGCGATGTCAGTGCGTTTTTATGGACAAAAAATGCTAAGGCGCCCGTGTGCTGTGCGATGTCAGTGCACGTTAAAGATCCCCAGGTGGTCGAAATTAATCCGTAGCCCTCCACTGCGGCACCTCTATCTTCCTTTCTTCGTTCACTCCCTCCTTTATCCCTTTCCTTACGGCGCGGTTCATGTGTCCAACGATATATGAGACAGATACTGCACCATTTCCTTTCCACGAACACCAATTATTATTCATTTCCCTACCCTAATAAACGCCACGCAAAAACGTTTTGCAGTACATATTTCATCTTATAGTATATTACGACCCAAACATTAAGAGCTTGTCGTCTGCTCCCTAGGACGGCGACGATCGGTATCACGCTATTGGCTGACGAGAGAGAAAAGGAAATCACGTGATCACGCGGTGCTCCGCTGACGTAGCCTTCCCAGAGAGCAGCCATCCGCCTAACCAGTCGCGTCTTCATCGTGTGACTAGGAGGAGGCCAGCACGCACTCTCCGCGGCCCGAAATTTGACTTATCGGTACCGGATATAGACTGGAGCATACTTGCAGCTGTACATTGGACTTACCGCATACACACTGGAGGACACCTGCAGCTGTACTTACCACCGGCAGCAGCTTTCCACAGCGGCAGTCACTGCGGCGGATCGACACGTCACCGCAAAAGGTGAGTACTGCAGGTTCCACAAGTAGTGCGAAGCGATTCCATCTGTACCAGGGCTGCGATGGTACGCAGGTCGGTTCACAGCGAGACAGAGGCATTCCAGTGCAGTGTGGTGTGAGCGTCTGGGCATTATTAAGCAGCCCACATTTTCATTGCCCGGCGATCGAAACGTTCTCTGTTCTGCGAACGCAGCTGCATGCGTTGCAGAGTTCGAGGCACTTCTCTGCTAGTTTAGCCGATAAACTCGCTGCGTCTGCCTTTCAGTCTACGGCCGGTAACGAGGTGTAGCCGGCATTTGCGTGTGCGGCCTGATTCTGGACCGCGTGCTTCGGCTGCGAGGCATTTTACTGGGGAGCTAGGTTTTCGCTAAGCCTATAATGGCTTAAAGTGGTGCAAGATGTCGGCGATTCACTCTCCCGGCGTCCCGTCGGTCTGGGAGGCTATGGCGGCTATGAGCCTCTGCGATTATCCCTAGCGTCGGGAATCACCGCGTTCTACTGAATCTTCAAGAATGCTGTTGATTAGTGTGCGTTGATAAAAATGTTTGCAATAAAATAATGACGCGTTTCATTATAGCAACGGGATGGCGAATGTTTTTTCGGGGCACTCTGCCCGCCGCCCAGGCCCTTTTAGGGGCCGGACCACCATGGCGTAGGCCTAGTGGTTCCGATTGTTCTAAATTTTTACCAGTGCATCCGGAGCCTCCGAGTAGTACGTACGGGAGCTACTGGTTCTCTGTCATTCTCCGCGGGCGTTCCCATTGCACTGCAACACGGGCAGACGCCTCAGTTCGCGGGCGTCTCTGTACGCAGCCGAGTACAACTCTGTTCTCTGTTGTGGTTGTCGCCGCAGGTGACGGGACGATGTACCGATTGTGAGTCGGTGTCGACTGAGACTGCACTGCAGTGCTTGTATGCGTCCGACTGATGTTGAGAAAGAAACGCCACCGACTGAAAATGGAACTCGACCGAGAGTGGAACGCTACCTTAATTCTCAAAACTGACACTGTTGACATTCTTCGAATGAGTTTAGAACGCTGCTGACTGTGATTGGGAATCAAACGCTACCAACCTGGAAGAGAACGCTCCCGGCTGAGAGTAAGACGCCGCCGCCGATTGAGACGCTGCTAAGTTTCCGGCGTGAATTCTGATAAGAATGGTGTTTGTCGGAATGAGATCATTGTAGACTCTATAGAGAATATAGCTGCACTGGTTGAATGGAAGCGGCTGCTGCTCTACCGGAATTACGCTTATCGCGGACACGTATTTTAAGGTGTGCCTCGACGAACCACGGTTGTCGGAAACAATTAAATGGTCGCCATGAAGGCATCTGCCAAGCTTACTGTTTGGGCTGACGAACATACTCAAGTTTTTGATGGGCGACGTTAAGCCTAACTTGTCTTTATGGTCTGACCGGTAATGGATACGTGGAAAGCAGTTCACTTTTCCTAGCTGACTACTGCGTACAGTCAGGATGGTGAAAACATTGCGTTTACATTTCCTCCCCTGCTTGAAAGAAAAAAATGAAAAGTGGTTTTTGGGGAAAGGAAATGGAGTAGTATCAGTCTCGCATATCGGTGGGCACCTGAAACGCGCAGTAAGGGAAGGGATAATGAAGGGCGTGAAAGAAGGGGTGCCGTAGTGGAGGGCTCCGGAATAATGTCGACCACCCGGGGATCTTTAACGTGCACTGACATGGCACAGCTCACGGGCGCCATGGTCGTATTCGAAACCGGGAACGGCGGGTTCAAAATCTGTTTTGAGGAAAGTAAAGACGGAGCAACTGTCTCACTTCTCGGTGAACACCTAAGCCGCGCCGTGATGGAAGGGTGGAAGGCGGGAAAGAGAGAGAAGTGCAGTTGTAGAGGGCTGCAGGGTAATTTCGACCAGCTGGGGATCTTTAACCGGTACCACTTTTAGTATGTTCCTGCAGCGTCCTGCCCTTTTCGACAGCATTGCGATTGTCCACTTGTTTCATTGAGGGCCCTTGCAGTGGCGCCAGCCTATTACCCAACTTCAGAAGTTTACATTTTAGCATTATTATTTATAAATATCACGATTGCAGATTACTAGTTTTGAAAATACTTTAGTTGATAGGAAATGCGCAAAATTCTTCAAGACGTGTCCATTAGACGGTAGTTCGGTGTCGTGGAAGCTAAGCGGCGCTACGCTACAGCCAAATTTGGAGGAGAGAAGAGGAGAGGGACAGGCGGCCATTCGGACTTTAGTAGCGCGCCATGCACTGTCTGGTGGAGGTACTGCAGCACTGACATCGCACAGCGAACGGGTGCCTTCTGCGTTTCGCCTCCATCGACACGCTGCCGCCACGGCCGGGTTCGAACCCGGGTAGTCCGGCTCTAAAGCCGAGCAGCTCCCGATACTTGTACGGACCGTTCGGAGGAGGCGGGGGAGGAGAACGCATGGTGATCTCTTTATTTACAGATAGTTGTAATGGTGATTGTCGTGTTTATGTGTGCGACGTCGGACCCACTGTTACTTCTATGTTCTGTGTGGCCTGTCACAGGAGCGTTCTCTTTTTACGCGAATGCCTATACAGTCTGTTCGGTCGAAAAGCTGTCGGCGTCGTATAGTAGTAGTCGGCACCGCGCTTCGAAATTATTCCTTCGCTTACGGCGTGGTTCGGGTGTCCACCGAGATATGCGAGACAGGCGTCATTTCCTTTCCCTTAAAACCAATTTTCATTTCATTTTTCTTCCTTTAAGGCGTAGTTCGGGCGTCCACCGAGATATGTGAGACAGGCGTAATTTCCTTAAATTGTCCAACGGGCAAGGCGTCGCGTGGATCGACTCCTATAACGCTGCAAAACACTGTGGCGCCCCACTCTTAAAAAGAAACGTCATCCAATTTTTTTTCCTCACTTATACAGGGCGTTTCATCTACGGCTAACAATTTTCTTAAAACAGACTTTTTGGGTTGAGAGCGCATTGTCAGTGGTGGTGTGCAGCAAAATACAGCTAACACTTGTTAATTGAATAGTCAACTTTTACTGCAAGACTCCCCACTTATTGAGAGGTTTGTAGCACAGCGCAAAATAGCATCCATATCTGCTTCAAATTTGCGAAAACTCTATTCTCATCGCCGCTGAGGCGCTAAGAATTTTGGGGCGGAATACAAGCGAAAGCGAAACCGCGCAGCCAGAGAGAGCACTAGCCACGCCTACGAGCGGTTGTCACGCTCTTGTCACGTGCTCTTTTCGCAGTGCCCGGATGGGAGCGACGATCGGGCAAAGGCTGCATATTGCTTGTATTTTCTGGGTTGTCTGATTTTACTGAAGGTCTTTAACATTTGCTAATGTGTATGCCAGTAGTGTATGTGAGTCTTTTGTTATTAGTTCAGATTAGATGCGCGTCCGTTGTAGTTATCCGTGTATTATATGCATGTATACGTGTGTCTTCCCTTTTTTGTGCCAATAACCAAGCGGTGAAGCTTCATCGTAATCATTATGACACAGAAACAAATAACAGGTGGCCTAATGAGCCAAGCTAGCCACTTGGAGATGTACGGCTAGTGAGTCCTATCCTCGCGCCTTTGACGCTGAAACGATTGTACTTGGCTTCCAGCCCCGTCAGGTTTAAGTGCAAGGAACTTTGAACCAATTAAGGATGTGATCGCAGATCGTGTTGGGTGATAAGAGCTAGTGACTAAGTCGCACTACCGATTTGCGGTCAATGTTCCACGTGACAATTGTCCGAAAACAATTGGTCATGTGACTTCGCTATGTGGTGACGTCTTTATTTCATGCAAACGACTGCCAGGGCCAGGAGATCTCATGGCATTGAGGGAGGGGGTTCATGGCTGACACTCTAGAGTAAAATTAAGTAGCCGAAACATTGCCGAATTTGCGTACAGAAAACATACTCCGGTGCATGCGCGCTTAGCTTGTGTTCTAAACTAATAAACAACGCAAACACGAGATTTTAGTTCCTTATTCACGATAAAGTTGCCTTTGTCATATTCATCGCTGATCGCCATTTCGTGTCAAACTGCAGGGCGGGCGCCTGTTCCTGTCTGCCGTCAGGCTCACGCATCCCTCGCCGCAGGAGGCAGCGGCTGGGCGGTTCGAGGCTGAGGAACCGCCGTGAGTCCGTGCAGTGCTTTCGTCGCGCGGGTGCTGACGGGATGCCGACGCACGTCCCACCTGCCGCATCCTGTCAGCTGGGGACGGAAAGCTCTCACAGGTGAGGTGGAGGAGGACCGTCGCCAGAGTTGAGCACATTACAGGCACGTGCGCTTCGATGCCGTCTTTGTTGTGGAGCTCGTTAAACAAAGACGTAGAAGCGCTGATGGAACGCGGGTTCAAGTACTTGCCGACGCACAGTCTCCTATATCCTCGGCTCTTGCTCACAGGGGAGCTTCCTCTGGCGCGGGTGAGCAACTGTCGGTGACGTTGATGGATGTCACGGTGACGAGTGCTCAAGTTTCATTGACGTACTCGATGAAAAAAGATTGCGCATACAGGAAAGAGTGGGTTCTTGTGTTGTTCTCCTTCAGTGACGACTCTCTTAAATCGGCCCTGTTCAGGTGTCGACCCTGGAGAAATGAATGAATGAATGAATGAATGAATGAATGAATGAATGAATGAATGAATGAATGAATGAGTTGTTTCTATAGAAAGGGAGGCTCAAGGCCGCTCGTTGGGGAATTGGGTTACCGCTCTAGAAATGAAACGGCAGTCCTTCAGTTTACCGAGGTGGAATAACGGAACTTATCCCTACAAAAATGGTCTACAGACAGCCTATAGACTTCTGATAGAATCTATTACCTTCCTATAGATATTTCTTTTTGTCTATTCATTGTCTACAGGCTGTCTACAGACAAAAGTCTGTCTATATGATTTGTATTGCCTATATGCTGTTCCCCGGGGTTTCTGTATAGATAGTGTATTGACTTTATAGGCAGAAGTCAATGGACAGTCTATAGACTGTCCAAGGAAACTATTTCAAGGGTTTATCTATAGACCTGCATATCGAATCGTAAATGTGAGTGCGCGGAACTTGTAATGTTTCAGATTTACATCCCTTAGTGCCCTTCAGCAGCTGAAGCTCTACCAACTTGCACATGACGCCAGGCACCCCATAGCCGTACACCACGCGTAGCTTGCATCGTGCAGGTTGCCAATAGTGCCAATAGTTGCCAATAGTGAATTAGACGAATGCTATGCCTTTCACGATCCTCCCGACCTCCAGCACCGCTTCTATGCCTCTCAAGATCATATTTTCCAGCATCGCGCGCTCCGGACAAAATCCGACCAGTGTCTGTTTTTTGTAGAACAGCACACACTGATGTAGAACATCATACAGGGGGTTTATAATTTCGGCTCCAGCGATGCTCGCGGGATCAGCATGCGATTGCCAATGCTACTAATTCACCCTACGTAAAAGAATCCCTGGAGGTCGAAATTCCCGGAGACCTTCACTACGGCGTCCCTCGTAGCCTGAGTCGCTTTGGGACGTTAAACTCCATAAACTAAAACACCCTCCACCATTTCCATCGTCATGTAACCGCCATTGATGCTTCAGTGTGCGCTACCGACACGCCATTCCGGGGAGCTCCCTCAGAGTGTGAGCGCAGTGTTCTGACTCTATGCTGAGCATTGTTCTTAAGTTCGCAGCGAAAGCGAAAAGTGGTGGACCGTGGCGTCCTTCGTGACGTCCCTCAAAAGCCAACACTCTTGCCCCGGGGGGTCCTGCGCGCGATTGGTTTGATATGTTCAATATGTTACCAGTCAGTGCAACGTAGCTGCACTGTCGGAGTCTCTGGTATCGTGTAGCTGCTGTATTTAAAGCACGTCTGTCCGTCATGTCTGTGCTTTTCTCTTTGTTACAAGTGATACGAACTACACCGCTAGGCACAGAGGAATAGATGTTGGTGAAACTATACAGGTCATTTGAATCAAACCGCGGAGATTTTTCACTAGCGGAATGCATGCACTTGTGTACGGTGCAGAAAAACGAAAAGTTATTTTGGTGCTCTTTTCCAGAGAGATGCTTTTCCTTGGACGTGGTACCTCGCCGCCTTCTGCCTTGCGGTACGGCGGAGCCTTCTGCCGCAGCGCACGGGTGAGTTCAGCGGAGTACGCAATCAGGCGATCATGTCACTGGATGTGACCGCATATCTATAGCTGCTCGGCATGCGTACGCGTGCGTATAGAATATTTGCTTGCTTTTCATGTGTTCTCGGGAAACTATGATTAATGGTCTGGACACTAACAGTTTCAATAGAGGTACCACTGGTAAGGGGGGAAAAACTACGTGTTTCCAGCTCATTTCGGCCATTTTTTCTTGATTAGCGGCGAACGTGCATCAAGCACAAAGAAGAAAACGTAGAAGATCGTAGAGGCGCTATAGAAAAACAATACGTTAAAACTGTATGTACGATACAGCTGTCACGTGGTGATACGAGCTGTCACGTCGTATGGAGCAGCGTGTGGCGCCGTGACTGATCACGTGGTTCGTTACATGGTTGGTCACGTGACCAAGTTCCACTCGGCCAGCTGTAGCTATCACGTCACTCCAGGTGTAACCAAAGCTAAACCACCCCCAATTTTTTGTTTCGACAGCCGTACGGTGGCCATATGTAAGGCGTAGGAAACGAGTTCTTGTGACATTGAGGTCACAAGAAGTATACAAATTCAGTGATGTAATAGCTGTCTGTTTATTTCCTGTTATTGTGTCTCTCCAATGCCTAATATATAATTTAAATACCTAATATATAATCTAGTGCATGTCCACCAAGCGCGAACACTCGATGCGCAAAATACGTTCTAATGCACGTCCAAAAAACAGGGATATTGGACGCACAAACTCTATCAATTAATATTACCCGTATATCTTTCTTTGGCAGCTTTAGTGCCGCATTCGAACATAAGAAAAGACTGAATCCTAAGATGCGTGCCACATGGAATGAATTTATTAAAGTTTTCCATTGGCAAGTAAAGAGCTTTTTGGCGATCATGCGGTACATTGATAATGCGAAACATTGCCTTCGTTTGTGATTTAACCAAGAGGTAGTGGCGGTTTTGTGATCCGGTGACCTTGAGGAAAGCGCGAGAGGCGTGCGGAAACAGTCAGGTGCTACGCCGCACGTGTTCTCGGCGCTCGCCCACACTTTTTCTTTGCTAAACTTTTATTGGCTTCGGCAAAATATACACTTGTTCATAAGGCCGAATATGCAGGAATGCGGCTAGTAGTGCTACTGCATTATTAAAAGCTCTTCTGCCGCTTTGTTATTAAATTGTAAAGCATACTGTTACCTGTGCATTTTTTGCCAATCGGAAGCTTGATTCCTGCCTATTCCAAAATTCTAACGCATACGTGCGGCGCATTTGCTTGCAAACTGAGTAGTTCAAACTAGGCAAACTAGACAGACAGCTTTACAGGGAAGGCAGTTACCCAAAATCGGGCTGAGCGAAGTGCATACCGTAGCAGACGACGGCGCAGGCCGTTCGGCGTGAGTGGGCGCGCGATACAGTGTCACGTGACCACACTTTTAAAAAAAAATCTTCAATCACTTTTTTTTTTGCATAAAGGGCGCATGAGAAAGGCAACACAAACATATTTGCTGGCCTGAAAGGTTATGTATGAGCACAAAATGCCGCAACAGGAAAAACTCATGCCAGTCTCACCTAACGGCACCTATCGGTACAGAGTAGTACCAGTAATACTCGCTGCTCCGCATAGGGCGCGGTCTTCGACTTTGCGCGTTTGCTCAGCTTTAGCCTAGCCAGCGGTAGCGCTGAAGTTGGCGGTTTGTTAGGTTCTGGCGGCCTACCACACAATACTTTTGTGTGTTCTACCGTTTCTGCGCTCCACATATGGCTCGGCATCCATCAAAACTATGTGCGATAGCCCCGTTTGCATAGCGGTTTCATTCCATGTTTTCGACATGTCATGCAGCCGTTTTCTGTCAGTTGACTAACTATTTGATTGAAAATCCTTAGACCTTACTTCTTTGTTGCAGCATCGGACGATTTGTGCTGAACTATTCAAGACAATCCTTGTCTTTGGGTAGCGGTGTAGGTTGATTGTAGATGTCCACGAAGGATAATTGGTGTGTCTGCCGAGTAGCACGGCTGATAGTTGCGATGCCGAAACCAAGCAAAGCGCGGTCTGTTCGGAACAAAGCCCGGTGAGAAGTTCAGGTGCTTTTCCAAGCATTGGAAGCGCCGAGCTCATTGCAGACTCGCTTTACGAGCTCAATTCCGAGTCATTCAGGTGAACCGGATGGCGAAACTCGGCGCAAAGCGAGTGATGCCGACTACTATGCACTTCCTTAATTGTGGCAATGCAAGCGATGCCAGCGGTTCGTCAGACGACCCTTGCGCCAGCGTTTTTGAGCAAACTGCTGATTCTTCATCAGCATGTTCGTCAGCAGATTCTGCGGTCAGCATGTATGTCCACATGAATTATATGTTTAGCTTTTAATTTTTAAATGTTCAGCACCTTCATTCAAGAAATGGAATCTGCCTTGTGTATGCTCCTAGTTTTTTTTTGGGTTATGCTGTTGCAATGAATATTGCTTTAATTTGATAAATTTTCAATGTCGGTCTTCATACCAATAAAATATTTTAATGCAAATTCGTTAGTTCAATGATGTTGGAGGGACAACACCTGAATCCTGTATTAGGAGTATTCTTAGGACTGTCATGGTTGACAAGCTGGCTGCGTTGTTCTCATTTCATGGCAAAAGAGGAAAACTGGCTTTCAGTGATCTTCAGATTTGCAGTTGCATTGTTGGTAATTATTAGTCAATATTTCTGCATGCGCTTCAGCTCAAACTTTAGATCATCAAGAGTTCGCCGCGAGAGCTTCCTTAGCATTCTTACAAAATTATGGAAACAAATGCAGAGGAAGGCGGCATCATAAAATTTCTCCATTGCAATTTATGTATCTTACCCTGAACTGCCAGTACCGACTGTTCCCGCTTACTTACCTTGCAAAGGGACAAGAAATGTGCATTTACTGAACACATCACCCGTTATGTCAATTGCGGTCATCGTGGTAGAAAACACATATGCTAAACTTTTCCTCATGCCCAATACACATCACAATGGCTCTCAGACCTCCTTTCTCCCTATGTTCCTTTTAAATGCGACAGCTCCAGTGATCCACCACTGGACCTTCGCTCCATTCTCTGGCTTTGTCTTGCATGGACACATAACCCACGTTCTACACACTGCAGTTGCTGCTATGCCTTCCTAGGCTTCCAACTAATCCACCAGGACACTTTTTCACAACCCAAATATGTGCTGTGTTTTTTGTACTGTCTCTTTGTTAGGTAGCGCATTAAGCAGTTAGGTGGGCAGATGAGATTAAGAAGTTTGCGGGGATAACGTGGCCGCGGCTTGCACAGGACCGGGTTAATTGGCAAAATATGGTAGAAGCCTTTGTCCTGCAATGAACTTAGTACAGGCTGATGATGATATATGCAACCAACTAAAAGTAAAGCTGCTTAAAGTACCTCACATTGGCTGTTCATGCAAGTGTTAAAATTAGCGGAGCCTAAGGTCACTGTTTGTCCCACGGTTTAAGTTTGCATTTAAGAATTAGCTTGTTGATTGTTCCGCTGCTCTACGGGCAGTGATCTTTGCAGCAGCTAGAACTCTAAACACAGTAATGCAAAACCGAGAAACTTATATTTATGTTTCTTTTGCTAGCTGCTCTAGAGGCTGCCCATAGCTGCAATGACCATAAAGTGGAAGCAGCCATTAAGGATTGGCTGCGTCATGCACCTGCGAGACATCGAGGCTCCTCCAAAAACGTAAAATAGCTTGTTTGCTTCCTAAATTTTTATGCCCACTGGTTGACTGAAAACATTTTGATAAAGATGGCCTACTGGAAACAGTCAGAATGTGATACATTGTTTTATACATGAGTTTGACTTTTATTCTGGTCATTTATTAAATTTTTAACGAGATTGTCTAGCTTCTATGCAACCAAACTTTCATTTTCCTGGAAAACCACAACATGTGTGACTTTATATTTGTTTCTGCCTGCTAAGCCTTGTAAATGTTCAATTAACTGAATGAGTTGACATTCTACTGTGTTGCTATTGCTTTTTGTGCTGCTTTTTTAAAAATAATTTCTAGAAGAGCATAATCTACCCTCCTCATTTTATAGATGTTTCGTTAAAGCAATGTAGATATGCAACTTTAATGTACACAAGTGAAAATTGTTTCAATTTCAGATTAGTTTAAGTAATCTTTCTGACCCCATTATGTGGAAAGTTGTGGCTTGCTGATTGTGCTAACACGTGGTGTCCATGATATTGCTTCTGGAATTGGAGAATGGTTTTCAGTCCAGGAATAATCAATGTCTGCTACCTACTTTAGTTTGTCAGCTGTCTTGCCATATTGGTTTCTTTTCCCTGGAAGGGATGACTTAGAAGCTTGAGAACTAATGTCACTATAATTTTTTGAGTAGATGTACATTTTATATAAATGCTGGTTGTCAGGTTACTTTTTGCATCAAGTTTTGAGAGCATTTAATTTTTGCGCAGCCAAGTAGTTGCCATCTGTCACCGTCGGAACCATTACAGCCCAAGCCTGCGACGAAATCACCATGCTTCCCACCGACCCTATATTCTCCAACCAGGCTTTGAGAGTTTTCATCTACTCTGCTAACCTTTTGCTTAAGAAAGCTCGTCTTTCTCATCTGTATTCATGGGCGTCTTAAACAAGACGCGCCCTAAGTTGCTTTGTAAGTGACAAAAGAGCTATACGACCAGTCTCTCGTGTAAAAATGGTGCTTGTCAACATACAGTTGAAAAAGCTCAGTGAATAACTGCATATGCTCGTTTTCTTTATTAAGACATTAATTACCACCCTGTGCTGGTTTTATTTGTTATGGCTTTTGACATTTTTACCACCCTGTGTTAGTTTTTGTTATGGCTTTTCTAATGCAGATATTCTAACTGAAAAAGCATTGATGCTAAGTAACTTGTAATTGTTGCTTAAAATGGTGGAGTTATATTTTCAAAGCCATTCATTTTTCCCTGCTTAATTTAGTGCACACTATTGAGTGTAAGCATCAGCAAGAGGACTGTATTGTGCTTCAGCAGCTATCGACTGTTGCTCTGCAGTGCTGCATAGTTGTACTATCAGGAGCAAAAGTTTGTGGGACTCGGGTGTGCGGGAAAACATTTATTCCGGCACAGTAGCGTAATCCACCCACCTGATCTGTATGGAAGCTTTTTCCTCTGTTAACTACAAAAAGTTTTGTTCCCAGAACTCGGCCTCCCGCAAACTGTTATAGACACCGTAGTGGGACCAAGTGTCTAGAGTCTAGAACCGTAGTATGTTGCTCTTATTATCAGTAAAGCACAGTCAAGGTTAGCAGGCAGCTTAAGTCAGTAACATAAATTCGTGTGATGCTATTGTGTGTGTAGTGTATTTTTATTGAGGTGAAATACATGGGAGAGTAACCATTTGTATCAAATGACAGTACGCCAGTTTTCATAGGTGTGAGGTGCATAAGACATCTATGTAGCATTTGTGGCCACCCAGTGGATGCGACAAATACCCAACTACGAGGTTTAGTGCTCATCCATTCCTAGAGGTACAGAAGCATCTTTGGTGATCTATTGAATATCTTATGTGTGTTCCATGGACAAATTAGTATATCCATTAGAAGTATGCTATGTGATGATGATACACATTATGGATATTCCCTGGATGCGACAAATATTCAACCATATGATCTAATGCACATCCTATGCTAGAGGTACTGATGCATTTCTGATGATCAGTGGAACATCTCCAGTGTGTTCTGTGCACTTCTTGGGATGTCTATAAGAAGTACACAATATCCAGCACTGCGCATTCTTAGGATATTCAAAGGGCATACCTATGTGGTTATCTGGGGTTGTGCAGAAAGTTCGCAGACTGAACGATTTCAGCGGAAAATGCTCGCTCCAAATCATCTTTATAGGTTTTCACCATTTCACCAACATATCAGCCTGCTGTGCCAGAGAGGCCTCGCTCCCAACTTCTGTCAGCAATTTTAAGAATCCGAACCTTTCGCAGAGTTCAGTGTAGGCAGCCTTTCGCACTCGCAAAGCAGAGCCTAGGCTGTCAAGTACAACGTTGTAGGTCTCTGCAATAAACTTTTTCCACCTTGTAGCGCACTACCACTTTTTCCGTCCGGGGACTTGATCCCGATATTATCCTGATAACATTGATTGGTACTTAGCGTGCGTGCTCTCTCTTCGAAGGTATCAGAGGTCGCAAAGAATTAACAAAGCCTTCTAGAGAGCTCAGCAGGTCTGCAGCAGATGTAATCTCTAGGCCTGGTTTCCGAAGTGCTATGCTCGTTTTATCAAAGCGCTCCAAGGTTTCTCTTCAGTAAATCGCCATGAATGCTGTCTCTAGTTTTGTCATTTTCTTGAAGAGAGAGTGCACTTCGTTCCTAGTGTCACCGCTTTTTTCCTCATTCTTTGATATAGCTTCGAGGCAACACAAGACTGCATTGAAATTTTTCAGAATGGCCTTGCATGATTCAGCGTGTCTCGACCACCTGGTCGCAGACAGACTTTGCAAAACAAGCTGCTGGCCAGTTCCGCCCATGCTGTTCAAAAGATACCTCCATCGCTTAGATGAGGCAGCAAAGAACACATAAAATCTCTGAATTACAGTGAAAAATTTGACTGCCTCAAGGCAACTGTCAATGCTACACCACCAACCACCAAGTTCAGTGAATAACCAGCACACGGGATGTAGACTGCCAATTCGTTCAGGTGTCTGATTTGGGCTTACAGTCCTTTGTATTTTCCTGACATATTACTCGCATTACCATGAGCTTGGCTCCTACAATCATCAATTGAGATGCCATTGGTCGTAAAGAGGGACATCACGGTATCGAAAAGATACAAGCCGGTATGTGATTCGATTGGAACAAATCCAAGAAAGCGTCCGTACACTTTCCCATTTTCATAGTATCGTAAAATAACTGACAGCTGATCCACATGAGTAAGGTGTGGAGTCGAATCAACAGTTAGAGAAGTATTTTGTGCGTTTCACTTCGTCAACGAGACGTTCCTTGAGAGCCTTTGCCATATGCTCGACAACTTCATCAGAAATAGTTTTTGACAGATACGATGGGTGACCTTTTCCTTTGTATGCGTAGCATTTGATGTGCTCCTCTAGAAAGGAATCAAACTTGGCAATGGCTTTAAGCTCTCCCACATAATTACCATTTCTCAATGAACCAAAAATCTCCTCACTACCCCTAAACGCTAGGTAGCGCTCAGCTAAACGCTTAACTGCAACGACTACGCGCTTCAACACATCTGCCCAGTAAGTGGTCTCAGTGGCAAGATGCTTAACCAGCTCCTTGTCAATTGTGCTGCTCGAGTTAGAGCGGGCGAACCATGCTGCCACGCAGTTCCGGTGCTCGATGCTATTTTCATGTGTGCAAACCTTTTCTTCTGCTCTTTTCCTATCAGAAAAGCCGTGCGTGGTGAAAGCACTGGGGTTGCTTGAAATCGGAAATACTTTGCACATGAAAGGGTTAACAGAATTTTCGCACTCCGAGTACATTAACCAGTGTCGCTCGTACACCTCCTCACTTACAGCCTTTCGTACGAAAAGATGAGGTGACATAGTGTTTGTGAGTTTTGTATTGCCTTTCCGAAGACGGAAAATTTTCTCCCCGAATTTCAAAATACAATGGCCCTTTCTCAAGGTATACACTCCGAAAGCTCTCAGCAAACGTCCGGCCACTTAGCAGGGTCACTTCGGAGAATCTCGCAACATACCTCTTGCTGCGGGGGCGTCTGTATTTCTGTGTTGCCGCAACGAGAAGCCGTCTCATTCGTCCTCTCGAGGCACACTTTGTAAGTGGGAACATGATTATTTGAAGCCAAAGTAGCAGGAAAAAAGTGAGTTGGTTCTTGGAGTGTTGTTTTCTGGCACTTGTCAGTAGAAGGAGGCTCATCGGGGAGGTTTGGCACCTGGTGATCGGCAGTAGTAGAAATCGGGCATGGCGGACTGGACACCTGGAGCTCTGTGGTATGGGCCCGGCCGAATGGCATAGACGTTGCTGACTCAGGAACAGGACAGGGCTCGGTTAGCGTCGGTTGCTCAAAAATATGGACGACCGATGTTGGCCCCATTTTCACAGGGTCCAGACAAGCAAGATGAGTCAAACCTTGCTTCTTGCCTGGAAACCATGGTGATGGAGTTGGCAAGTCCTCCACAGAAGCACAGTCGGTACTATTGGGAGTTTGACATGGACTGAGCAGAGTGATCATACTGCTCCGCGGAAGCTGCATTCAGTAGGTACTTTGTCATCTTTGGTAGCTTTTTTTCATGCTCTTCTCTTTCTAACTTCGCCTTTCGTTTAGACGCACCACTTTGATGCTTCCTACTGAGCATTTTCGCTTGAATGGATGCTAACTGTTCACCGCACCAGGCACTTCGTCAGTCCGATGCGACCGCAGGTGTCCAAAGGCTGCCGTCCCGATGACTGGCGCACGCTGCCTGGATGGTGAGTGGCTGGCCGAGAGTGGCGCGTCTCCAGGGAGTTCCTCAGCAGGCGGGCTTATGCAGGCTTAACCGGCAGCTCGGGGCTGAATCGTAGCCTGCGATCAACTTCTGTCTGTTACTAGCACCAAAGCAGGCGTTCACATATGCATAGAGTTCCTTGTACAAATCCCTTCCTTCTCCGCACAAACTCCTTCTCCAGTTCCGGGCTTGTCTTCCTATTAGCTAGGAGCAATAGTCTGTTTTGGGAGGATCTAGATTTTTCTTTCACCCCGTCAACGCCGAGCGCGAGAACGAAGGGGAGAGGGCGACTCCTAGCCCGGGCGAAGTTGCGCGCCCTCCGTCACCTCCGAGTCATCTTTTTCGACTTCTTTCTGGAAAGTTTGGCGGCCAGTCTGACCTACTTTTCCCGTCGAGCGCGCACGAGGGTGTGCAGCCACTAGGCAGGAATAAGGCCCTGGAGACAGGCCTTTGTGTCCAGCTCTCCAACTTCCCCCCTTCACTCTTCCACAACCCTTGTCCGACAGTGAACATTCCATGCCCCACGGCACGCGGACAAAAGCACGTGTGATGTCTTCTTTCCTTTTCTGCCCAGACTCAGCCATCAGATTCATAGTCATCTGCTATCGGACTCATCCTCCCCCGCCCAAATTACCGTCACGGTAAAGAAATGTCGAATGGGAGGCACTGTTGGGTACTGCGGCACGTCCCTTCTATGTGAAAAACAGCGGCAGAACTATTTGAGAGGTGGAGGGTGGCGTGGTGGTGACGAGGGGCAAGGAAGATTTAGGTCCTCATCCCACATTACATGTTTTAGGTGTTTCCCCCTTGCCCCTCCTCTCCAGGCAGCCCTCGACAGACGGAACCACGAAAACTCTTCCAAGCAAACTCACCTCGCTTCGTAAGAAAGAGGGCCTCGCCGGGGTGGCGGGGGATTCCTGTTTTTGCAGCTCGACAAGCTCTCCCCAAATGACCAAGCTAAACGCATGCTGTTACATTAGGCGGGGGGGCCCCGTCTGCTCGTTCTGGTTTTCTCGCTTCATACATGTCGCTCGAAGTTCCGTTGCCCATGGTTCTATATACTAAGCAGGTTAGAATAAATGGGCCCCCTTCTCCTACAAGTGTCCGAGGTGAGGCCCTGAGCTCCAGCCTCCTCAGCCCCCCCCCCCCCCCCCTTAATCCAATGCTGTATCTATGCGTGGTCCCTTGTTTCAACGAGGTTGTACGATGCAGCTGTGTTGAAATTGTTAAACAGGCACGCGTGGACACCATTCGCCACAGCTGCGTGGAACCACATGTCGCTTATGCTTCGCGCTTCTCTATTCTCAGTCTTTGATATCGCTTGCATTGACTCACGCAGTGATTATAACAGCTACAGTAGAGCCTTTTGTTTTGTGATTGTTGCTGTTCTGTCTTCACCGCTCGCTGCCTTCTTTGAGCGTAGCTTTCTCTATTCCTTTTTTACTGCATGACAGTAGGCATACAGTGTCAAAGATACAATGCAGCTCCGTATGTTGTGTTGTGTCCATTACCCTGTGTGCGGTCCATCGCGCTGTAACCATGCGATACGAAAAATAACTCGCCCAAAAAGTTTGTAAATTTATTGCAGCGATAGATGCCTCGGAAAGTTTCGCACGGTCTTTCTTATGGAGACCACTGGAGTTGGAACTACCACTTGGAGAGAAGTAGCAGTGACACTATGTTCAACATAACAGGGCGTGTTCTGAAGTGTCCTGTAACTGTGGGGCCTGTAGTAATTTTGCCAGTAGTGTAAACAGAGGACACCGGCTGTGGCAGTTCAGGGGATCCTCTTGCTTGTGTTGTCATTATCGTGGCTGACCACTATTTTGTGTCATATTGCAGACGGCTCCCTCGGTATCCCGTCAGGCTCATGCATTGCTCGCCGCCCAGGGCAATAGAGGGGGCTCGGGCAGTAGCACAGCGAGCTCCTAGCTGCCGTGCCTTCGTCACGTGGGTGTGAGCTGAGATGCCATCGCAAGTGCCAACTGCATCGTCTACTCGGCAGGTTGCGAGTGGAGGAGAGACTAGGGTGTCTCGGGTGAGGAAGAGCGTGGCCGTGATTGGCCCATGCATTTCGTTAAAATCGCAGTTGTCTATGAACCAAAAAAAAATTAAAGGTGCACTTCAGTTTTCTTACGTGCGGAAATGCGAAAGCATTTTGAGTTGTGCCGTCTCCTTTTTCACTTAGTAATGTAATTAATCATCGATGGTAGTTCATTAAATGAAGCGGTCAAGCAATTTGCCATTTTCTCTTTATTAACTCTTACTTGGTGTTATTAATCATTGAATAATTAGTTTTATTGTTTAATTGCTTTTTATTACTTTTGTACATTAATTTCTCAAGGAATGACCAGTAATTCACCAATTTCGTCAAATACGCCGAGTATTTAGTGAAATTAATTGTCTATAGAGAAAAATTAGCACCTTTCGTACAAACCGACAGCAATACATTTTCGGACACGAATAGGTGAAAACGTAATCGTTTCACGCATTCATACATTAAAATTCGAAGTGCTAAGCTGTGCACCGTAACGCGCAGAACTTGGCGAAAGTTGTTGCCATCTTGGTGGCTGTTCCTTTAGAACGCCTACAGTAAAACAGTAATGTCTTAGACCTGGTTATTTTGTGCCAATACCTCGGCTACTGCAATGCGCAGTCACTTGATGGTCACGTGATCGGACGTCGACTGTGTGTGCATACACATCCAACATCCGCCGGGACGCCCTCTTTATAACAGCTCTTGCAGCAAAACCCGCAAAAATTTAGTGTGCCTACCTAAGGCTGATCTCCTTAAAGATTTTGACATTTTTCCTTTCGCTTCGCGGAGCGAGTTTTGTGGCCTGTGTTCTCTTCGGGCATTGAAGCACATCATACTTCTAAAGATGCTCCAGAATCTGTGTGCTCAGCCGTTTTCTTTTTTGGTTTCATTGAAATACCGCGAACAAAACCATGACTTCACTCTTGCTAACCAACTTATCCACCGCTAGAGGTCATCAGTAAGGTGAATATGAAATCGCGCACTGAGCCCGAGGTTGCTAGATCGAGGTTGATGGTGGCGAAATGCGAAAGCGGGCACATGCTTTAGGATCCGAGTGCAAGTTGAAGAACACCACGTGGTTGAAATTGATCTGGAGCCTCCCCCCTCCTCCCCCCCCCCCTCCCGCTCCCACACGCACACACGCACAGACACTAGTGCCTCCTTTATACAGACTACGTAAACCGTCTGGATGCTAAACGCCGGGTATTACTAGAAAGTGATACATTGAGCCGAGATTGGCTGCCGATCTTGCAAGCCTGAACTGACCACTGGTCCCAAATAGAATAATGATCTGCAGTTTTTTAGAAGCCGGAGTGTGTGGTAATGAAGCATGGAATATCCATCAAGTTATTTGAAAATGTAGCGCGAAAAAACGACACAGATGAAGGCAGACACACGACACCGGCGCTGTTGAAAAATGCAAATGCTCCTACTCGCCCAGTTTAGCACAGCTGTGTAATATCCAGCATTCGTGCGCTTTTCTTAACAGCACCAAATATCAGTTCATGGTTCCTTTCAGTAGCGAATTAATGACGTTGGGAGAACTGGTATTGTTTGTTGTTCCATCTTCTTGATTATCCTGAGGCTGACTTTGCCTTCGCAGGGTAGCTGTCGGTGCTTTGGATGTGGAAGCTGGCCGGAGTCGCTCGGGGGAGCCAGGACGAAGATTTTCCTGGCTTGAAACTCCGGCGGCCAAAGAAGGTGGGTATCTGTCTTCGATACACTTCCCACGTAGCGTGCAACGTCGTATTGGGAATACTCTGCGGAGTCTCCGCACTGGGCTACTGATAGATATGGGGACACACCCGTCATGAGAATTCGGCGTTGTTGGAAAAACAAACTCCTGCCACTGGGTGCGGCTTTGCCAGTGTGGGAGAAGTCGTGAGACGTTATTCCTGTAACCCGCCCCACAATATACAGGACGTTTCACTTAATACTGTCAGCACAATTTTTAAAACTGGTCTTTTTGAGTTAGAAGAGCGCTTTTTTCGAGTACCGTTAACAGCGGTGTAGGGAACGATTTGTCGTCTGTGTTCACTAGAGGCTGTGAAGCACATCGTAGTTCTAAAGAAGCTCCGAAATCTCTGTGTGCAGAGTCGTTTCTCTATTTCAGTTTGACTGAAATACCGCAAACTAAACCGTGACTGCAATCTCGGTAAACGACTTGTCCACTGTTAAAGGTCATCAGTAAGACGAACATGGAATCATGTTTATAGATTGTCTACTGTGCCCGAGGTTGCAGGATCGAGGTTGCGGGACGTGAAATGTGAAACCGGGCACTGCTTTAGGATTTGAGTGCAAGTTGAAGAACGCCAGGTGGTTGATGTTGATCTGGAGACACCTCCCCCCCCCCCCACACACACAGGCGCACTACTGCGTCCCTTATACAGACTACATACACCGTCGGGACGACACTAAACGCCGCATATTACTGCAAAATGATGCATTGAGGACAGTGTTAATTGGAGAGACATGGGAGGGTCCTTTGCCCTGCAGAGGGAGTAGTCAGGCTGATGATGATGATGATGATCGTGTGCTTCGTGATCCCGGCTGCGGCGATCGTATTTCGATAGAGGTGAAATTCTTCACTAGTGCCTCCCTAATAGCCTGAGTCGCTTTGGGACATTGAACACCCATAAACTAGAAACCTATTCTTAACCGCAGTGAACAATGTCTTCAAGGTCCCTTTCAGCATCGAATTAATGACATTGGTCAGTATGGTTGATCGCTCGTTGTAGCTGCTCTTCTTTTGCTGCTAGGGAACCTGTGGTTGTCCTTATTGTAATGTCATCTGCATGCATTGCGTAGCTGATGTTTTCTATTTCGTCAAGTACTTTTGTGAGTCATATATTATTGCTGCGTTGAATAGTAGCGGTGAGCCTTGCTGGGTGCTCAAGGCACCCCGCAATTACTATTAAATATTACTAAATATTACTGTGCTTGTGCCTTGCGGGGTGCCCTTGTTTGGCACCGTGAAGCTATCAGATCTTGTGTTTTTGATGCCTATCGTAGCCGTTCGCTCCCTCAAGAAGGCTTTGATGTATCGGAAGGCTCTGTTTCCACAGTTTATGTCATTGAGACCTTCGGTGATGGCCGCACAACACAAGTTATCGAAGGCTCCCTTTATGTTGAGCGCTAGTACTGTGTGTTCTCCACTTTTTGGTATTTCTGCGATGACTGCCTCCTTTAATTGTAGAAGTACGTTTTGGCTTCTGAAGCCAAACATGGCATCAGGGTAATGTCCCTTGTCCCCCATGCAGTCTGTGATCATTTCATTGACCACTCTCTCGTATATCTTCCCAAGGCAGGAGGTTAGGAAGATTGGTCTGAGGTTTTCGATTTGCAGTCTTTTGCCTGGCTTGGGTACCATAATTACCTCTTCATTTTTCCAATCCGCCGGCACGATTCCTTTTTCCCAGATTTCGTTTAGGTACTTGGTAAGTTCGGCGATGGCCGTGTCTCCCATGTTTCTAATGGTAGCGTTATTTATTCTGTTCTTTCCTGCTGCTGTATTTTGGCTTCCCCTATGGCTGCCCTTACTTCCTCCTGGGTGAATGGCCTATCCACCTCAGGGTTGTCTTGTCCTGTGTATTCTTGGTCTTGCTTTGGGTACGTGGTTGTGCCGTAGCATTTCCCCTTCAGTGCCTGTGTTTGTTCGTCTTCCGTTCTGGGAAAGGTGTGGATTAGTCATTCCATGGACTTGCCGCTTTCCGTTTTGGTTTTTGTTGGGTCTATCAAGGCTCTTAGCATATTCAAAGTTCAGGCCATGCCAGGTCTTCCTATAAGAGTTCCGTAAACTGTTGCCAGTTTTGCATGGCGATGTTGTCTGCGTGCTCTGATGCCTTCTTGGTTAGTTCAGCGATCTTCAGTTTGAGTTTCCTGTTGTATTTTTGCTGCCTCCATCTCCTGATAAGGCTTCTTCGTGCTTCCCATAGGTGAAAGTTGCTGTCTACGTCTGGGTTTTGTTCCGTGAGACGATTACGGGCTTGCGTCATGCTTGGCCGAAACGGGCAGGTGCAGTTGTTAAATTTACTACGAGAGAAAATTTATCTCAATATGGGAGCTCAGTGCGCAGTTGCATGGCGAATGAGCCAGCGGTCAAAGCTGGGAGATTTTAACGCGATAGCTTTAGAGTAGCCGTTGTGGCGAAAGCCCGAGGTCCGGCGGCGTGACGACAATTCACATTGTCCAAGAGGGTCTTGACGTCACAGCCACAGGACAGTCGAAGAAAGAAAAGCAATTGCATTTAAGGGAAAAGTTTCCAGCAGGGACTCGAATCTTTTGTCTTAATCGGGGCGCGCTATTCCTCGACCACGGAGAAGCTATGTTTGAGTGCGATAAAATGTATTGTGTGGGTTCAGAGTGAAATAAGAAAATGCAGCAATGCATCTAATAAATTAATATGACCAAATAACGTCAACAATTAATGTCGACAATTAGTACAGCCTATATCTACTAGCAGCCGAAAGCTGCTTGACCAATAGTAGCGAGGGAACTATCAACACGGTGGAGCATACGCCACAGCGCCAAGAGATGGCGCGCGAGACGCAGCCTGCGATTGCTCTTAAGCGACTTAAAAAGGGCTCTGAAACACCTTCTAAGGAGAGCACATAAACTCCCCAAGTCACTGCATTGTGTTAGTTATGAACACTTGATGCAAATAATGCACTTCTAAATGCAGCAGAGAACCCACAATCACGCGCGAAATTTGGCAAGACTTTCTGGCGAATTATTCATGCACACTGCATCGCAGGCTCCTGCATATAACAGCTCAGAGATCGCTAATGGTTAGATTCTTCTGAGACGTCAAACAGCTACCATGGCCACGGCGAGTCGGGAAGCTCCGCTCCGGCGGTGGGCCTGGTGGAGTAGCGCCAGAGGAGAGAGAAAGGCGCGAAGTCATTGAAACTCAAATTTTGACTATACTAACTCAGCTTCCATAAATCACATCAAAAAAATTCCTGCCCGTGGATATTCGGGAAGCGACGTCCTTTATCACCCCAGCCCCTTCAGAGGCCCTTTAAGTGTCCCTAGAATTTTGTTTTTTTTTAGAGCGAGATCTCTACTAATCGAGGTACAACTTCTGATTTCGATGTGGATGAGACAATGACCTTCAATGCTTCACAAGGTCAAACTGAACATAACTGCATATTGGTATGACCACGTGATCATATTACTGTGACTATTGCATACCTCACCTTGGCCTTGACATTTTGTTTGAGACAGTCGGTACCAAATCGACAATGACCTTCAATGCATCACAAGTTCAAAGCGAACTTAACTGCATGGTGCTATGACCACGTGATCATATCACTATGGCCATTGGGTACCTCACCTTGACATTAGATTTGCGACAGTTCAATGCATCAAAAGTTCAACCCGAACTTAACTGCATGCTAGTATGAAGCAAGCTATGGTAGTGTGGCCACGTTATCATTTGACTCTGACCATTGGGTACCTGTCCTTGACATTTGATCTGAGACAGTGGAGACCATGTTTAACAGAATTCGGTCATATATAAGTACATTCAAGCCACGTTGAACATAGCCATTTTTCTAAAGCTACCACAGTACAGTTGCTTGCTGCTGTTCACCAGAGACATGTGGGCTCCTGTTAGGGTGGCCTCGATCTCTCGCATTCATTTTCCGAGCCACAGGTTGTCATGCGGTGAAGCGAACCTGACAGGACGAGCAGCGGCCGCGCCTGGCATGCTTTGCTCGTTCGCTACAAAATTCGTTGCGAGTACAAACTGCTAGTTTTAATGAGCGATTAGTCCATTTATAGGGCACTGGTAATAGTGTTATGCATAATATGGTAGATAGTGGCTATAGTTCCAGGTAACCGTGCACTGTGGCTGCGATGCAAACACAGAGAGGAAGGAAAGAATTTAGGAGAGGCCGTCACGTCACAATTTTAGAAGCCGGACATGAGGGTCCCTCGCCAGCTGACCTCCGTCTCAGCGCGCTTGCGCATGCACAGCAGACAATAGATGTTTTTAGCATAGCATATACGTACTAGCTTTGACGTATACTAGCTTACCGGACTCCTTCTGCGCACGCACAGTGGCTTTTCCTGACCCAAACAGTGCCACTGCGCATGCGCAAGAGCGGTCCGGTAAACCGGTATACGTCTCTGGTAGTACGTATACGGTATGCTAAAAACGTCTAATGTCGCAACGCACCGATTCGCCGATGGCGCAGACGATGCCGCTATGCCCTAGGCCAAAGACTATGAGTAGCCCTAGCGAAAACTGACTAACCGTGCACTTCGCAGCTTGTATGGCGAGGGTCGTATGGTTAGCAAGAGCCTTTAAGCTTTCCTTCCTCATGGATGCGAAGCAGGTTAGGCCTACAGCAACGCCCAGTGGGCAGTGTCCTGCGCATGAGAGCAAGAAGCGCATCTGTAGCCTGGGTACAATGTATTCTTGATTGCAGGCTAGAGATAAGCTTACCAATCTCCACAAAAAATGCGCTTGATTGGTGCAGTGGGTTGGCCATGGTTGTTAACACTGAAAAAATAGTTTTGCTCCAAATAACACACAAAAAGAATCCACTAAAACAGATGAATACTCTTCGATCGCCACTAAAGCAGGTTAACAGCTACAAATATCTAGGTGTAACCATAACTAACAATCTTTCCTAGAATTCGCACACAGATAACATATGTCCTTCCGCATTTAGAAAGCTATGTTTCCTGAGGCATAAACCTAGAAATTTTCCTCCCAACGTAAAACTATTGACATCTAACGAATCCATCAAGTGAAACCTCGAATATGCTTCGATAGTATGAGATCCATTTACTAAACTTACATTAGACTGTTTTAAGTATTCGCTTTTTCTGCGTACAATATCCGATTGTAATAATGCTATGGCGTGGTTTAGTTTTATGACATTTGTCACTATTTTCTTATGCATATTTTTTTTTGTGATCTGCATCTTTCTGAACTACTGTTGTCAACACATGCCTATTCTGCTTAGACCCTGACAAGGGTCTGCAGTATGTACTGATTACAAAAATAATTGTTATATATCGAATCATGAATACATCGAACTATTTTGCGATCCTTTTCAATTTCCATACTTCTGGGTTCTGTACAAGGCGATTCGTGTGGCTTATCCTAGCCGATGACCTACCCGATCTCAAGTAATCTGGGTACGGGTGCATCTGGGGCAGATGGGACTGAGTCACGTGAACCATAATGTATTTCTCGGCTGATCCCTGTTCCTCAGCACACTCAATAGTAAAACAATTTTCGGTATATATTTTTATCAAATTCTCTGCACCCTGATAAGCCTCGTCGCCAACATGCGCATTACACTGTTGAGTGCTCTGCTTTGCCGTCTATTTAGTCGACTTGCAACATCTGCCTGTGATTGGGCTAGCAGGCAGTCGTACCAGGAAATACAATAGGCCTGCGGGTAACATAACACATCTTTGCCGACTCCATTAGCATCTCCGCTAAGGTGTGACTGGGAGCCGGTAGTTATACATTTTTCTTCAGCATCTTTGTCGTTTTTGGTGAAGAGATAAAAGGCTAAGAAAGCGAGAGGAAGTGTAGCGCTTAGCAAAGGTGCCGTCCTCTAGTGCCCAAATAGGGAGGTAATTCAGGTTTTTCTGCCTAAGACTAGTACGAAACGCTAACTAAGGTGACCCACAGAATCGAACGAAGAACGTATGTGACCACGCAACCACTACCTCTGCGTGTTCCCTTGTCTCAACAAGGTTGTACGATGCAGCTGTGTTGAAATTATTAACCAGGCACGTATGATCACCATTCGCCACAGCTGCGTCGAACCACATGTCGCTTACGCTTCGTGCTTCTATATTCACTGTCTGTGATATCGCTCGCGTTGACTCACGCAGTCATAACAGCCAAAGTAGAGCCTGTCATTTTGTGATTGTGGCTGTTCTGCCTTCACCACTCGCTGGCTTCTTAGACGTAGCTTTCTTTATTCCGTGATTACAGCACTATAGTCGGGATACAGAATAAAGGACACAACACACCTCCGTATGTTGGGCTGTGTTTTTTATTCTGTGTGCTGTCGATCGTGCTTTAACCATGGAATACGAAAACCAACGCACGGTCTTTCTTGCGCAGATTACTCGGAGTTGTGGTCCCACTAGGACAGGAGTAGCAGTGACACCACGTGTGTGAGGAAAGACAGGAAAATATTCAAAGTATTAGAGCGCGTTCTGAAGCGCCCTGTAAAAGTGGGGCCTGTAGTAATTTTGCCAGTAGAGTGTGAACAGAGGACCCCGGCTGTGGCAGTTCAGGGAATACATTTGCATGTATTGTCATTACCGCGGCTGACTGCTATTCTGTGTCATATTGCAGGCGGCAGCTCCGGTCTCCCGTCAGGCTCATGCATTGCTCGATGTCAACGGCAATGGAGGGGGCCTCGGGCAGCAGCACAGCGAGCTCCTGTTGTGCCTTCGTCACGTGGGTGTGAGCCGGGACTACCGCCCCGTCTACTCCGGAGCTTGCAGGCGTGGAAGCGGAGGGTGTCTCGGGTGAGGAACAGGGTGAAATGATAACCAGATTTGGGCCCGTGATTTCCCCGTGCCTTTCGATGACATCGCATTTGTTTATGAAGCAAAAAAAAAATTAGTGGTGCACTTAAGTCTTCTTAAGCATTTCGAGCTCCGTTGTCTCCTCTGTTACTTAGTAATTATTTACAGTTAGTAGTTTTATCCTCGAGGGGGCCTCGAGCAGAGCATAGCCAGCTCCTAGCTGGCGTGCCTTCGCCACGTGGGTATGAGCCGGGACGCCGACGCACCTCCCAACCTCCCCGTCTTCTCGGCAGGGGAGAGGTGGTTGCCGCAGGTGAGGAGGACTGATACCAGAGTTGTGCTGGTTATTGCCCAAAGCCCTTCGATGATGTCGTAGTTATGTAACAGACAATATAATTACAACCACTTAACTGCTTGTACGGCCACTGACATAAGAAAAATGGTTTGGTTTATGGGGGTTTAACGTCCCAGGCTACTTGGGCTATGAGGGACACCGTAGTGAAGGGCTGCGAAACATCGACCGCATGAGGTTCTTTAACGTCCACTAGCATCGCACAGTACACAGACCTCTTAAATGTCGCCCCATTGAAATGCGACCACCACAGCCGTTATCGAACCTGCGTCTTTCGGGCTGTAAATTGTGGGGTTCAACGTCCCGAAGCGGCACAGTATGGACAGTGAGGGACGCCGTAGTGCAGGGCACACGCGCATTTTTGCATGTGGCCTTCATCGCAATGTGGCCGCTGCTGCCACCACTCGATGCCGCGACCTCGGGATCAGTACCCGACAGCCAAAGCCACTGAGCCATCGCAGAAAGTTCAGTGATATGCACTAGCTGCTTCGTGCAATGATTAATGCAGTGACGTCACGCGTGACGGAACGACGATTGTGTTCATGTTATGGGAAATTTAACAAGTCCCTTTTTAGCCTGAGAAATTGTTTGGAAACGCACAGGGGCCCTTTGCAGCACAGCGCGTGTGCGGGTAGAATCCCGAGAATGTTTAGCCTCCACTCGATCCGTCGCTGCATACGTGCAGCGCTCCAAGCATGAGCCTCGGCTGCGTCCATTGTCTTCCCGCAATGTGACTTGTGTGTCCTGTAGCCACTGGCAGTTTTTATCGTCACTGAAGCGAGAGCGGAGGCGGAGGTGCACCTCTGCTAACCTTAACAAAAATGGTTTATAGGCAGTTTATGCAGTTCTTGATTGCCTGCCTTCCTATAGATATTTTCTTCTCTCTATTCATAGACTGTTGACAAAAACCTGCTAAATATTGTATGGCCATTGATCTATGAATTATCTATAGACTGCCTATGTGATTTGTATTGCCTATAGAATGTTGTCTAGGTATTTTATATAGATTGTCTACAGAGTGTCTAATGAAATTTTTGTAAGTGTTAATTGCGGCTCCATCGAATCATGCCTCCAAAGGTGAGCGAGAGTCTCCTCTCAGGAATACCTCTCTGTGCGCGCAACTGTTTCACCCGACTGCCACCACTTTCGCCCCCTTCACCTGCTCCCCTTCTCCGCCTTCCACCTTCCTTCTCTCTCTCTCTATTTCTGCCCTTTCCTGTATGGAACGGGGAACTAAAGAAAATACCGGTGAAATACCGGGTGTGTCTGCGGAAGTGCATTCGAACTCAATGCACAAGTGCTTGCTGAGGGATTACTGCACCTTTCCTCTCTAATTTTTATATACTAATAGCTTCCTTAAAATAGCATGGATTCTATTGAGGCCGTCCTATTGATTGTGCCGCTTTTCTTCGTCTTCTTTTCCCAAGCTAAATTGGGCAACTTGCAGAACGTACCTCCTAAGTAGAACGTTCTTGTGGGCCAGTTGGTAGATTTGAATTAAAGGTAGAACTGCGCAAATAAGTGCGGATAAGACAAAAATGAAACCGTTCTCGTTTCTATGTTTCTGGCCATGTATTCTTGGCGAAGTTCTACCTTTTGATACCTCCTATCTACGCGGCCATGTGCGAACTCTACGGTGTACACATCAAATGTATATATCAGTGTAGGCTGATCAATACAGTAGTGCGCTTTGTTATTTAGACTAGCTTGGGCTGTATTGTCCAGGTGAAGGTGGCTCCGCAGATGCCTGATGCGTAACCCATAATTCAGCAACTCGACATTGTGCGCGCACGCGTGTTGTCGAGGAAATATGGCGCATGTTCCCAAAAATGGATGTCTCCAAAGGAGTAAGAAGAAATAGCCCTTGCTGTCAAATCTAAGATGTTTGACGGCATCCAACTCGAGACATTTTTTCCCACTTCGCAAATGGGGGCGTTTTATTCACACGTTTTCTTTTCTCTGAACCCAGGCACTGCCGTATGGGCAACGTCTCCAGGTGGCACAATGAAAAATTGCCGCCGCAGGTCACTTCAGCAGCGATAAGCATGAGGCAACAATCTAGACGATTAGAGGTGCGTTTTTTATAAGCTTCTTTGCCTAGATGCTCTTGACATAGCCCAGTCACCTGGCGCTTGATACGTGTGGCTAGATAAGTGCGTGGTAGACACTGGTACCTCGTGCCTTCAAGCGTAGGCATATGCGGCATAGAAAAGCACTATGAGACTGCTCTCTCCTTTCTGTTCCTTGCTTGGTCCTCTCGCTAGTCTGTATGTTACAGCACTGTGACTGACACGGCAAACTATCATTCGGTCTATACCAAACATTTGTCATGATAGACGTACCTGTGACGTCACGAATACTGTCGCAAATTGTTTGTGTGCGCCTTGATTGGCTAAACTGGTGATTATAAGCGACAGCTGGGGTTATTATTTGTCTGAAACGAATAAAAACAAGCTGGAAATCGTATTTTAGGAAACGCAGAGCTAATATCGACCAAGACACAGACGCGCACTGTGCGGCATTTCACCTCGCTGCTTTAGGCAAATGTACGCAGTCAACAGAGAGGATGGGTGCTCGTGTCTCGACCTATGCCTTGACTGGTGGCGTCGCAACACACATCCGGGGCCACCTCAGTGTTGCTTCCTTTGGTCACTAAGATATGGTCACTTCACTGCCGGGGAGCACTGACGTTTCGCTCCCAGCTCCGGCGTCGCCATGTGTGGTTCACGCTCGCTTCATTCGCATAGAGGAATGACGTCGCAGAAGATGCTCGGGGGAATGACGACGCTTGTAAGCGAGCGGCCAGGCTCGCAAGGAGCATAGCGGAGAAAGGGCCGCTGCGCCCCTTGGTGTGCTTTATTTACAAGCATGAGACAGTCATTTACTTGAATCTCTCAGAATTCGCGACGAATGGTCCAGCTTCACTTTAAGAACCAGTACAGCCGCTTTTACCAATCAGATAACCATCGCTTGGTTACTTCTACCCGCTTAAAATCTAAGTAACAGACGAGAGTAAAAGTGACACCTGCTGGGAGAGGGAAGTCAATAAAGTATTCAAAGTAACAGACTCAAAATAACAGAGCGCATTTTGAAGCGCACTCTAAGGGTGTGCTCGACATTAATTTTGGCAAATGGGTGTAAACAGGGGAACGTGGCCATGGCAGTTTAGGGAATACTCTTAACATGTATTGTCAATTACTGTGGTTGACCGCTATTCTGTGTGATATTGCAGGAGGTTGCTTCGGTCTCCCGTCAGGCTCATGCATTGCTCGATGCCGACGGCAATGGAGGGGGCCTCGGGCAGCAGCACAGAGAGCTCCTGCCGTGCCTTCGTCACGTGGGTGTGAGCCGGGGCACCGTCCTACTTCCCAACAGCGCCGTGACCACATCGGGTTGCGTGCGCGGGAAAGGTGGGTGTCCCAGTTGAGGAGGAACAGGAGGTCTGATACCAGAGTTGCGCCTGTGATTTGCCCATCCCCTTCCATGGCAACGTAGTCATTTTAACAGGCAAAAAAAATTACAATCGCTTAACCACAGGATATGGCCAGTGATATTATAAAAACAATTTTAATTTATTTGAGCTTAACGTCACAGAGCGACTCAGGCTATAAAGGACGCGTAGTGAAGGCCATCGGAATTTTTGACCTCATGTGGTTCTTCAACGTGCACCGACATCGCACGGTACCCGGGCCTCTAGAATTTCGCTTCCAACGAAATGCGACCGCCGCAGCCAGAAGCCAACCTGTGTCTTTCGGGTTCTAGACTATGGGGTTTAACATCGCGAAGCGACACAATACCGACAGTGAGGGACGCCCTAGTCGAGAACTCCGGATTAATTTTTGTCACCTGGGAATCATTAACATTGCATTGACTGCGTACAGAACACGGGCCGTTTTGTATTTGGCCTTCATCGCAATGCGGCTGCGGCTGACAGGATTGGATCCTGCGGCCTTGGGATCAGCAGCCGACGGCCAAAGGCACTGAGTCACTGCGGCGGGTACAGTAATATGCGTTAGCTGGTTTGTGAAGTGATTAACGCGGCGACGTCACACATGACGGTTATGCTCATGTTATGGGGAACTTAACGAGTCCCTCATAGCCTGACGGAAATTGGCTGGTAATGCATTGGGGCCCCGTACTGCACAGCGCATTTGCGGGCAGCGTCCCGAGAACGTTTGTCGTCTACTCGATCTGTCTGTGCATACGCGCAGCGTTCCGAACATGAGCCTGGGCTGCATCCATTGCCTTCCTGCAGCGCGACTAGTGTGTCTTGTAGCCACTGGCAGTTTTTATCATCATTAAAGTGATCGCAAGTGGAGGGCGGAAGCACGCCGCTGCTAACCCTTACAAAAATTGTCTACAGACAGTCTGCAGACTTCTTATAGACTCGGTTGCCTTCCTATAGCTATTCCTTTTTGTTTATACATAGTCTATTGACAAAAATCTACTTAAAGTGTATGCCCATAAACCTGTACTATATATAGGCTGTCTATAGAGTTTGTATTGCCTATAAAATGTTTGTCGTTGGATTGTCTATGGAGAGTCTATAGACTTTATAGACAGAAATTTATGAACAGTGTATAGAGTGCCTAAAAAAATTTTTGCAAGGGAATAGTGGCTGCACCGAATCATGCTACCAGAAATCAGCAAGAGCCTCTTTTCACGAACCCCTCTTTGCACACGCACACGTGCTTTCACCTCACCACCTTTGCCTGCTCCCCTTCTCTGCCTTCCACCTTCGGTTTCCTTTTATACCTTCCATTTGCCATACGGAACCGGGGACTGTGAGAAAACATCGGTGAAATGCAGGGTATAACTGCAGAAGTGCATTAGAACTCAATGCGCAAGCGTTTGCTGACAGCCTGCTTGAAGCATCTGTCCAATTTTTTGGTGCATAATGGCTTGTAATGTTTTTCTTTTTTTAACTGGGATGGTGATATGATGCATTTATTTTGTATAAGAAAATATAATTTAAAACAAAACATGCTTCCTGAAGGCTTTGGTTTGTAACATAGTGCACAAGTGATGCTTATTTTTTTTACTATGATAGCATATTGATTAGTGTAATAAAGTACGTCATGTACAGGGAACATACTACTTTTGTGTACTTTCCTGTAATTGTGTCTAAGGCAATGTACTAAGAACTGCGGCAAAATTAAATTCACATTGTACCCTGCAGTGCCTGGGCTAAATAAGATTAGCGTGCAGAATGTTCTGTCTATGCTTGAAGCCTCTGTGCATTTTTTGGAGCATAATGGCTTTCACTTGCACAGTTTAATCAATATGTTCCAATGGTTTTTTGACGGGAATGGTGGTATTATGCATTTATATTGAATAAGAAAATATAATTTAAAACAAAACATGCTTCCTGAATGAAGGCTTGGTTTTGTAACAGTGCACAACTGATGCTCATTTCCTTTACTATGATAGCTTATGGATAAGTGTAGCAAAATATGTCAAGTACAGGGAACATACATACCACTTTTGTGTATTTTCCTGTAATTGTGTCTAAGGCAATGTACTAGGAACTGCGGTAAAATTAGATTCACATTGTACCCTGCAGTGCCGTAATCACTTGGGCTATATAAGTTTAGCGTGCAGAATGTGTTGTTATCAGCCAAGTAGGTGTAATTGTTATTTGATTATTTCATCAACTAGCACATCATAGTCTGTACCTGTTCGCTTTAGTGGGTTGCTATAGCTAACAGGGCAGTCTATATACACTGCACATATGCATAAACACACCACCCATAGTACTATTATATTGTGTAGGACGACTCCAGCATTACAGCGGACGACGTGCAGAAGCTGAGCTACCACCTGTGCCACACATACGCCCGATGTGCAAGAAGCGCGAGTGCCCCAGCGACCGCGTACTACGCTCATCTGGCCACATTGCACGCAAAGCACCACATTGCCAGCAAGGTGGACATGTCCAGCTCTGTCAGCGAGTCGTTCGGGTGCAGCAGGGACGCAGTGTTGTCCACCGTCCAGTACGTGGAGGCCATCAAGGTGTGGGAGGCGCTGCAGGCCACCATGTACTTTGTCTGGAGGAGGAGCTTCTCCACTGTTGCTGCATTCCAGTTCCGGTGAGTCTGGAGGCATATTCACTCATTTCATTCATTCATTCATTCATTCATTCATTTATTCATTCATTCATGCATATAATTTGTCACTCGTAAGTGATAATTGAGTCCTTCTCATAGGCTAAATAAATGTTCTGTCTATGCTTGACGCACCTTTTAGGTAATTGGTTAGATGATGATTTGTGAGATAATGATAAAATTGGTTAAATAATGATAAACGTCGCCAACGGGGGCCCCGCAAGGGCACAAAGGCGAATGCGCAAGTCTAAATCTGTGCATGTGTGCCGGAAAACGGCCGTGGCACGTAGTGAGTGTCACGGTCGGGCGCAGTGTCGGAAAGCAGTCTGGGATGGAAAGGACATCGGGCACCCAGGAAAAATTCCTGTTCCCTGGTTGTTCTCACGCCACCAGACCGCCCACGTAGCCCTGACAATAGAGCGGAAAGAAGCCCAGACGGTGACCTTCGAGTGGAGCACCCGCCGAACGCGAGAGAACGGCTAACCCGAGTGGCCACGATATCCGCCAGCTCATTGCCGAGAATGCCGGCGTGACAAGGGACATGGAAAAGTGCGAGGGGTCTGCGCGACGCCACTGATGTAAGTGTGGCCTTTATGTGATCCACAGCCGAATCGCGCAGTTGTATGCAGCAGGTGCCGAAAGGAGCGAAGACAATCGGTATATAAATGCACCGGCGCCGTTCCCCTTCGGGAACGGACGTACTCCACCGCCTCCGTAAAAGCCACCACCTCCGGGGGCTACGGACCCGATGCACCGTCGACCCGAAAACGGCCAGCCGCCCGGAGGACTCCGCGCGATCCGGACGCCACAAAAGTGGCGCCCGCAGCTACAGAGGTGTATGCACCATCAATGTACACGTAATGCGCCGGCGACAACGCCGCAGCCATCGCCCCATCCACGTCCAACCGACGGTGCGAGAAAGCCACGACCTCCAAGGGATGCCGCGCGGCAACATCAAACGGCTGTTGGACCTCGACAGCTCGGATTAACCTTGTCCCAAAAGCGACGCCTCGGTGATGGGAAAAGAGGTGAAATTCCGCGTTTATTCTGTCGAGGTCTATCGCTTACGAAGGGGCGTGCTCAAGGATCTGCAACGCCCACGTGCTCGTCGTAGAATAGGCCCCCGCCAACGCCACCAGCGGGGACCTCTGCACAGACGCGAGGCGAGTTCAAAGACCCGAATGAGGACACTCAGTCCACCAGACGGGTGAAGCGTATGCGAGGGTCGGGAGCGCACCCGGGCGGTAAAGCGCCCTCATTCGGGCAGGCGCCGGTGTGCCGTTAATCCGCAGAAAAGTCGCAAGGCGGGCGTAGAGCGTCTCGGCACGCTCCTTGAGTCTTTCCACATGGGGAATGAACGAGAGAGTGTGGTCAAAGACGATGCCCAGCACCTTGGAGGCGGGCCTTAAAGGCAGGCGGGCACTGTCAATGCGAACTGCGGGCATGGTGCACTCCATTCCCCCCTGCGGGGGGGGGGGGGGGGGGGAGCGCACACACTGTCTTATCCCGTGAGATGGTGATTCTCACATCCCTCGCCCACGCTGCGACTCGACCGAGAGAATCTTCCGCCAAACACTCGAGCTCCTTTGTGTTGGATCCAGGCACAAGGACGGCCACGTCGTCCGCATGCGACTGCCTGGTGGTGGCGGTGGAAAATGTATTTACTGGTCAGGTTGTGGGGGACTTCGGTCTGGGAGTGGAGCCCTTAGTCCGGGGCCTGAACGGCCCTGGTGGCCACCACAGCCCTGGCGACGAGCTGATCAACCACGCCTGGCGACCGCAGGACATGCTCACAGCTACATTCGAAACGCAATGGGCCGGAAGGCTGAGGTGGTATGATTTACAGTTATATGCTCCCCGCATAGCGGGACATTGGCGCTGCAGCGAATAGGGTGAACGCGGTGGTTGCGCGCGAGGAGAGGTAACGGCCGGTCCATAAGGGTAATGAAGTGGATTCCAAGAGAAGGAAAGCGTAGCAGGGCGCGGCAGAAAGTTAGGCGGGCGGATGTACGATGGTTGTACAACAACATCGTGGATGTGCACAATATCATAGAACAATGTTGTCCGATGCAGCTATGTTGAAATTATTAAACAGGCACGCATGAACACCATTGGCCATAGCTACCTCGTGCCACATGTAGCTTATGCTTCGCGCTTCTCATTCACTGTCAGTGATATCACTCGCATTGATTCACGCAGTCATTATAACATCTAAAGTACAGCCTGTGGTTTTGTGATTGTTGTTCTGTCTTCACCACTTGCTGCCTTCTTTGAGCGTGGCTTTCTCTATTCCGTGGTTACGGTTCAACAGTAGGGATACAGAATAAAGGACACAACGCAGCTCCGTATGTCATGTTGTGTCCTTATTCAAAGTAACAGCCCGCTTTCTGAAGCGCCCTGCAACTGTGGGGCCTGCAGTAATTTTGCTAGTAGACTGTAAACAGAGGACCCCGGCTGTGGCAGTTCAGGGAACATTCTTGCATGTATTGTGATTACCGCGGCTGACCGCTACTCTGTGTCATATTGCAGGCGGCAGCTTCGGCTTCCCATCAGGCTCATGCATTGCTTGATATCGGCGCCATTGGAAGGGGCCTCGAGCAGCAGCCCAGCCAGCTCCTAGCTGCAATGCCTTCGTCACGTGGGTGTGAGCCGCGACGCCGACGCACCTCCCAACCGCCCTGTCTTCTCCGCGGGTTGCGGGCGGAAGAGATGAGGGTGCCTCAGGTGAGGAAAAGGGTGGCCGTGATTGGCTCTTGCTTTCGATGACATCGCAGTTGAAGCAAAAAAGGTTAAGGTGTGCTTTCACGCCGAAATGCGATAGCATGCATTTCGAGTTATGTTGTCTCTAATGACGGATATAACCAATCATAGACGGCATCTAAGTAATTATTTAAAATGGACAGCCAAGTAATCTTACTAAATTTGTAACTGATTAACACTTATTAGTCAATGCTTGTTAATTATTTTTTAATTATTGTTCAATTTTCATTATTATTTTGGGCGCGCAATTCTTGTTTAACCAATTTCGTGAATTTCTCGGTACCTTTTGTGCGGGCCGACGGCAAAACATTTGCTGACAAGATTAGGTGAAAACGTAATCGTTACACGCATTCATGCACTAAAATTTCGAAGTGCTAAACCCTGCGCCGTAATGTGCAGAACTCGGCGAAAGCTGTTGCCTTCTTGCTGGCTGTCCCTTCAGAACGCCTACAGTAAAGCAGCAAAGTCTGAGACCTGGATATTTTGTGCCAAAACCTTTGCTACTACCGTGCGCAGTCACGTGACGGTCACGTGTGCGGATGTCGACTGTGTAGGAGTGCACATTAAGCATCCGCCGGGACGGGCTCCCTATAAGAGCTCTTGCAGCAAAACCCGCAACTAAAAATCTGGTGTGCGTACCTAAGGCTGATCTCCCTCTTAAAGACTCCGACATTTATCTTTTCGCATCGCGGAGGGAATTATGCTGTGTGTGTTCTCTTCGGGCAGTGAAGAACGTCGTAGTTCTAACGATGCCCAGAAATATCCGTGCACCGCCCTTTTTCTATTTCGGCTTCACTGAAATACCGCGAACAAGACCGTGATTTCTGCTCTCGATAACCGAATTATATACTGCTGATGGTCATCAGTAAGACGAACATGAAATCGTGAGCATAGATTGGCTACTGACCCCGAGGTTGTGGGATATTGGTTGTCCTCCTTTGTCTTTGCGTCTATGCCACCAACTCACGTTTTCCTTTCGTTTGGGTGCCTGTCATTGTGAAACTTCTCTATCAGGGCAAGCGCAGCTACAAAGAGTGCAAAATCCTTCACTGCATGAGCTTTTTTTATCGATAGCACGCGCTCTCTTCAGCGCAGCCGCGGGAAATAAACATTTAGACATACCCACTGTGGTGATGAGGCGCAGAGCTGCGGGAAAAGAATCTACGGATACGTAAGAGCTTTCCTCACAAATAGAACGGCTACAATAGGGCTCGAGGAAATCAGGTCCAAGATCTTTCAAACGCCTATTAAGGGAACGCCGCAAGGGTCAGTGATTTCACCCATACTCATTAACATAGCAATGGTTAAGCTCGCTAGACAGCTAGAAACCATACAAGGCATAAGGCATGCAATGTATGCGGACGACATCACTGTGTGGGTCACTGAGGGCTCACTCAGCGAAAAGGAAGCGAAACTGCAGGCTGCTGCAACGTGCATTGAAACCTACGTCAGAGACAGGGGCTTGGCTTGCTCGACGGAAAAATCAGAACTACTAAGGGTCTGGCGAGGTAAACTCAACCGATCCGCACGGGAATCAAAAGAACTAAAACTAATTGTTTATCTAGAAGGGCAACTCATACCAGAAAGAACAACCATCAGAATATTAGAGATGTGGATTCAATCCAACCAAAGGTGCACGCAGGCGCTCGGACTAATACAGAACTCGGCGACACAGGTCGCCCGCATGATAACCAGGGTCTCTAGGAAAACACACGGCATGCAGGAGAGCGACACGCATAAGCTTGTAAAGAGCCTAGTGGTTAGCCGAATTACATACAGCATACTGTACTACAACTGCAACAAAGCAGAAATAAAGCTAGCGGACACGATACTTAGGAGAGCATACAAAACAGCGCTGCACCTACCGCAATCAACCTCGACGGTGAAGCTAATAGCTCTAGGTCTGCATAACACCTTTGAGGAGCTAAGGGAGGCCCAACTCGTAGCTCAGCTCCAGAGGCTAAAAAAGACCAAAACTGGGACCGAGCTGCTCAAAAGACGCGGCTACGAGGTTGCACTGTCAGAGATAAAAAGATCAAAACGAATACCCGGTGAACTCCGGCAAACAATTAGAGCAGTACCAATTCCCAAAAATATGGATCCGAACCTGCATAAAGAGCGACGAGCAGCTAGGGCACAGTATGTGCAACAGAACCTAGCCAACAAAGAAAACATTACGTACACGGATGCGGCTGCATACGGAAGAACTAGACAACATAACAGAAATAGAGCGGTTGCAACGGCAATTAATCATGAGCTCAAAGAAATAGCCAGCGCAACTATCAGGGATGGCACGATTGAGGAGGTCGAAGAGGCTGCCATTGCCCTAGCGACGGCAGAGGGCTACCGTTCTCAAAGGTTCCTAATAATTCTAACAGACTCGCAAACAGCGTGCAGAAACTACATGAATAGCAAAATAGGGGGACAGCGCTCCACATCCTAAAGACAGCCAAATTACCGCCGAAGGAAAAACAATTGCAACACATAATAATGTGGGTACCGGGACACACAGGCATCGCAGGGAATGCCGAGGCGGATAGGAGAGCTCGAGAGCTTACAAACCTAGCCTCCTACCAAACCAGCCTCGAGCAGCCTGATGCAGAACCAGTACCCTTAGCATACTCAGAAATTCTGAATTACTATAAGGGGGTTCAGGATTAGATATCCCCCACCACACAAAAATCTCCACCAGCAGGAAGCGGTCTATTGGAGACAACTACAAACGGGAACTTTCCCGAATCTAAACATACTAAGCAAGATCCACCCAGGGCTATATAGCAGCAAATGCCCGTGGTGCGAGGACAAAGCCACAATAATTCATATAACATAATGTGAAAAGAGGACAAAAGCGGCTGCAATAAACAGAATCCCGAGAGCGGAGTAGTGGGAGAGGATGCTTTCCAGCGAGGATCCGGCGGTCCAGGCAGGACTGGTCCGGAAAGCCTACCTGGCGGCAAGACTCAGTGGGGCCCTGGACTAGGGGCTCCAACCCTGCCACAAGAGCCACAGACCACATCAAAAGATGTGAAGAGTGTCTCTACACCGAGACCCACCCATATATTTCAATGATAAAAGTTATTACTACTACTTCCCCTTCTAAATTTCTTCCTTCACAGGTCTGGCCTGGCAGCTTCCCCACTGTGCCCTTCTTGTGCCGAACCTGAGACAATAGATCACTTCCTGCTGTTGTGCCGCCGCTTCTCTCATTTGAGGAAGCATCTTTTGCAAATACCATTTCATCAACGGGGCTTGCCTGTTTCCTCCGCGGTTGTTGTTTCCATTGGCGCTTCTTTGCTAAAACGAAGCGACAGGAGTGTGCGCTCTGCTGTTCAAAATTTTTTTTCAAGAAACGCGGCGACTCGCATTATAATTTCTTTTTCCCGCTCTCAGTCAGTACGACACTGAAACATTACAGGCATTGTAGAATATTATGCACATTAAACCATTGTCCCGTCTTCGATCTGTAAGTTAACAGGACCCCTGTCCTTCCCTCTTCCAAACTATCAGACTGCATACTATTACCACTCCTTTTTTCATCAAAACTTTCCTGTATCCAGTAATTAACCGCCTGTGTCTTCGCCACTCCCCCGTAGTGGGTATGTGCCAGCAACGTCTGAGGCCTTCCTTCCTTCCTTCCTGCAGGGCCCGTTCTCTGCCGTGAGCGTTTTAAAGCATCCTCAGTCCGAGGCTGCTGCGGTGGATGCCCACCGAGGGCCAGGCGGATCCACCCAGGGGACTGAGTCGGCGCCGCCCTTGTCTGCACCTCCGCAAGGATCGTTCCCACAGGGCATCCAGGATGGTGTGTGCCCAACGACGACGCAGCTGCTCCCTGCCACCACCAGCACCAATGGCGCAGCCTCCTGCTCCACCAGCAACGGCCACGGTGATGCCACAGCAAGTCTCCCCAGCACACGCACCCGGGCTCCCTCCAAAAATACGCCGGCCGCAGACATCTCCTCGAGGAGGTTCACTCACCTCCGGGGGAAAATCATCGGCACGGCCGCCATGGAGCGCGATGAGGAGTGGCAACGAGTGCTTGACAAAATGTTCTTTGAGGAACTCCGAGATGAGCTGGACCAGTGCAATCTTGAAGGCAGCTGACGGGCCGGCCATTAACCCACGCGGCGATGTTTCTGCTGGAACTAGTCTGCTTGGTATACGGAGTCGCACCTACCTGAGTCATCGTTTATGGATGGACGGGCCCAGTTAAGAGCACTGGGAAGAAGCATGATCAAGAAAGGACTCGGTGCCACGTGTCGCCAGGGTACAAGATAACCTGTCGCCGCCAAGGTGAAGCTCAGTCTGATTTCAATAAACGCCAATTATTATTTTTAAACAATTTTCACCGCCTTTCTGCGTGTATTTTATGCGCTCCGCGTCCGCGTGCTTCTGTGCTCACCGGTGGCATGTTGTGGTCTTACAAGGATAGTGGGTTGTAGTGCTTCTGCCGAGATTGTGATCTCGTGGTTTCTTGTGTCACTGTCCATATAGAGCGTTTCACCGAAAAAAGATCGTAGCTAGGCACTAACCACACGCAGCTACGATAAGGCACGCACTTGACATGTCTTGCCCGAACCGCGTCGTAAGGACAGGGATAAAGGAGGGAGTGAAAGAAGAAAGAGGAAAGTGAAAATTTGATTTTGATGACAGGCGCGGCGCAGCGGCGGAACACCTGTGGCTCGGCGCTACCAATAGCTAATACTAAAGCTGACCTGATTTTCAGCGACTCTAAAACAGGCATTCGGAATTTGGCGAGGGGCAGATATATCTCTGTCAGCGTCAAGGTTGCTAAATCGGGCAACGGGGCCAGGGACTACGGAGGTGGAAATTGTCTGGGTACCGGCACACCCTGGGAACGGTGCTGCTCACATGAGTGCTTTAGGTTTCGTCAGCCAAGCAGGTGAGCCAGACGTTTCGGGGAGGTCCACGAGAAATGGGCTTTTTGTCTTTTCACAACATTACTAACCATTACAATCTTGAGCGGAGAATTTACCCGCCCCCGGACAAGCAATTGGTGAAGGCGCAGGAAAGCGTCTTGCGAAAATTGCAGACGAGATCTTTAACTTATACGTGTTAAACAAAATCTACCCGTACGTTCAGCCGAAATGCAAATGCTGTCAGGAACTGGAAAACTATGACAACATATTATGTAGCTGTAGCATGGCGCCGCCACCGGCGGATATTAAGCGTGATCATTCTCTCGAGCAGTGGGAGGCAGGCCGTGTTGGCCAGCTCAAACCCGGTCGTCCGGACCAGGGCCGTGGAGTGGGCCACCCAGGTCGCCGTCAGCCATAGGTTGATTGTCATCTAGCACGGAATCGTCCGCACATGCGTTCTGACGAAAATGAAGTTTTTCCATCCATGTGGCTCGGGGCAACTATTGACTAGCGACGCTTACCCGAAATGCACCGCTGACTAGAGAGAGAAAAATGAAATGAACAATGTTTTTTTTGGAGGGGGGAGGAAATGGCACAGTATCTCACATATCGGCGGACACCTAAACCGCGCCGTGAGGAAAGGGATAAAGGGGAGTGAAAAAATGAAGAGGTGCCGTGGAGGAGGGCTCCACAATAATTTTGACCACCTGGGGATCTTTAACGGGCACTTACATCGCACAGCACACGGGCAATTAAGCGTTTTGCCTCCATAAAAACGCAGCCGCCGCGATAGAGTTTGAATCCGAGAACGTGATCCTGGTCAGTGCCCGAGCGCCCTAACCACAGAGCCACCATGGAGGGTCAACAGGGAACATGCCAAAACTAATTTCGTATCAGAGCCTGGCAAACCCCTCAGTCTGGGAGATATGCGACCTATATCCCTAATCTCATGCGCCGGAAAAGACGCGGGTTCGATCCCGGCCGCCTCTGTCGAATTTCCATGGAGGTCAAATGTTGGAGGCCCATGTGCTGTGCAATTTCAGTGCACGTTGAATAACCCCAGGTTGTCAAAATTCCGGAGCCATTTGCTACGGCATCCCTTATGACCTGAGTCGCTTTGGGACGTTGATTCTCTATAAGCTATAAACCGTAAACTTTTGGAGCATGTCCTCAACATGCTGAGTCGATACATGGTCGACCAACGGCTGTCCGCACACCATGCTCGGCTATCGGTTTTGAGGAAAGGAAATAGCGCTATAACTCTCTCAGTTCTCGATGGATACCTGAACCGCCCCTTGAGGAGAGATAGGAACGTGGGAGTGAAAAAGAGAAAGATGTGCTTTAGTGGAGGGCTCCGGAATAATTTGGACCACCCGTGGATCTTTAACGTGCACTGACATCGCACAGCAGACGGGCGCGTTCTGCGATTCGCATCCACCGGAACGTGGCCGCCGCGGATGAGGTGTGGAGCTTCACTACGACGCCTCTTTCTCTCTCTTCCTTCTTTAACTCTCTCCTCCATCCCTTCACTCACTGCGTGGTTCGGGTAGCTCGGGTGTCTGCTAGATGTGGGGCAATTATTCCTTTCCTCAAGCCAGTTTCCCTTAAAGAAGGGAAGCAAGGATGTGGAACCGAAGACTGACGCAAGAGAGAGCATGAGACGTAGTAAAAGAAGCAAGGGAATCACGTGATCGAGCGGTGCTTCGCTGACGTGGCCTTCCTTCCCACAATGCAACCTGTGCGACAGCCGCTGAACCAGACGCGTCTGCAATGTCAAACCAGGAGGAGGCCAGCGCGCATTGTCCGGGGCCCGATGCCAGCCTTCATTGAAAAAGGCGCTTAGGGGATTCCCGGAAGCTACCAGAGACACTGAATGTGGAGGATACCTGGGGCTAAAGATGAGACCTGCAGCTGCTTTCCACAGAAGCAGTTAGTGCTGTGGTTTGACACGACATCGCAAAAGGTGAGGACTCCAGGGTCCACAAGTAATGGGAAATGATATCATCAACAAGGTGGGCCCGCAACGAAAGGAGGTTACTCCGGGGAAGTATGGTTTGGGCGTCTGGGAACCATTCAGCAGCCTGCATTTTCGCCTGCTGCGTTTCAGAGTTAGGTGTGCTTCTCTGCTACTTTAGCCGATGAACTCTCTGCGTCTGTCTTTGTCTATGGCCGGTAAGAAAATGTAGCCTGCATTTGCGGGTGCGACCTGATTCTGGAATGCGTGCTTCAGCTGCGAGCTATTTTAACGGGGGTTCGAGGCTTTCGTTAAGCCTAACGGCTTAAAGCGGTGAGAGATGGTGGCGATTCACTTTCCCGCATGGTCGGGTAGGCTATTAGCCTCTAGAGGCCTAGCGTCGAGAACCGCCGCGTTCATGAGACGCCAGAAACGCTGCCCGTCGGTGTGCGCCTGTAGAACTTCGTGTTTCAACATAGCAATAGGATGGAATATGTGTTTCGTACGCTGCAGCCTCTGGCCAGGCCTTTTCCTGGACGCTGGGTTGCCCCGCCGCTCCGTGGGCCGAGTGGTTCAGATTGTGCGAGATTTTTACGACTGAATCCTGCTCCTCTATAGGTCGCTCCTTAAATACAGACGACCTTCATTATATGCACTGTCAGGGAGAAGAGTGTAAGTGCATTTAATATGAAATAGCGGCTGAAACGCCCGTCGTCCGGTTGGGAAGACGGCGACGCCGATGCATGGAAGGCGTACGACGCTGTTGCCACGGCCGTTGCATGAGTCGTTTCCATCACCGCGGTTTGTGAACAGCGGCGGCTGTTCCAACGAGGCCATTAAGTAATTCAGTGCACTGCTGTGCCCGTGTAGACGACTAATACGTCTCAGGCGTTTCATAGTAGCGTGCCGGGGAGTGACTGGTGCTGGATGGATCCCGTTCTCGGCGGCCGTTCCCATTACACTGCATACTGAGCAGACGGCTAAGTTCGCGGGCGTCTCGATATGATCTGCTCCCTGTATTGGTTGTCTCGCTGTCGCCGCAAGTGATGGGGACGCATGTCCAACATTCTTGGGCAGAAATTTTTAATACAGGAAACTTTAAGGTACTGATATAGACATATTGCGGGTATTCGTCCATTCTTCCTATATGTATCAAAATCATTATGTTTCCGTCGCTCACATCGAGCACATATAACTGCCATAGAAAACAGATGGGGGAACGTCTTTGACGACAGCAAAAACGTTTAATAGCTAACAAATCGTGCAGTCGTCGAGTGTGTGCGTCTTTTCGCTGTGTTCGTTTTTTTACTGTTTTTTGTTCGTGAACGTGTACCAACTGACCCAGATTTACACTCTACTAAAATTTAAGCTTGTCAATGCGAGGTCTGCGGATGTATTGATGGTTATATAGTTAAATCTTACAATGTACGTAAATATTGCCTCCACCGAAACGCTGCCGCCGCGGTTGGGTTCGAAGCCGGGTACTCCGGATCAGCAGCCGAGCGCCCTAACCACTGAGCCACCGCGGCGGGGGTGAGCATGCAATGTCAATTGAGACGGAGACGGGGGTTGAGAATGGAACGCCACTGACTGAAAGTGAAACGCTGTCTCCTGAAACAGACACTATCGAATTTTGAACGCTGCCGACAGTGATTAGGACAAATTGCCGGGCTAGTTGGTAATGATCCATTCTTGTTGACAGCGCGTTAAAGCGTCCTCTGTGTTTCTTCTGTCCCTGTGCTTTAACGCGCTGTCAACTTGCATTGAAACGCTGCCAATCTGGAACAGAACGCTCACCTATCCTCTCTTCCTGTCCCCTCACCTCTTTCATTTCATTTCTTCATTCTGCCTGCTATCCTTTATTTCCGCTGCCCCAGCTCAGGTGCTTCAGTATCGATGGCAGATGTCGGGGTTAGCAAAAATCTTTTCCTTCCTTTTTACAATTATTTTTAATAAACCCACTACCACCAGTCCATGTTTTAAACATAAGTAACACCTAGGTATATAACCGACTCCACCAGCGGAATTGGAGTGGAGCGGTATACTAGCGAGATCTACAAATGAGCGTCGGGCGGAAATACCAGCACGCCACATTTGCTGACATTAAGTGATAAATAAATTTGGTTAAACAAGACTTCAATAGCATTCAGGTATGTCTGCAAACACTCGTATAGTGCATGAATATCATTTGCTGATACGAAAAAAAGCTTTATCATCTGCGTATGCATAAACTGCAATGTCTGGATGAATGGGTATGTCCCGAACCAATATGTTGAAAAGCAGTGGAGACAAAACAGATCCTTGCGGCATACCTCTTGATTAAACATAGGTACTAGAACAGAAAGATCTGTCTGTACAGAAGAAAAATCTATCTTTTAAGAATTCACAAATATGAGCATAGATGTAGTGCGGTGGATGTAGCTGAGCAAGATTGTTAATAAGGACCGTGTGTTCAACGCTGTCATAGGCCTTAGCAACATCAAGTGTCAGCAAGGCCGCAACTTCTGTCTTGCGCATTGATAGTCGTATTCGGCTCTCAAGATCCACATGCGCGGACCATATGGAACAACCGCGGCGAAAGCCAATGCGGAGCTGAGGTCGTTAACGTGATGAACATGCTCTGTGAGACGACTGTGTACTACTCGTTCTATTAGCTTTACTAAATTTGAGGTTAAAGCAATCGGCCGAATATTAACTGTCTAAATAATAATACTAATAATTGGTTTTGGGGGAAAGGAAATGGCGCAGTATGTCTCATATATATATCGGTGGACACCTGAACCTCGCCGTAAGGGAAGGGATGAAGGAGGTAGTGAAAGGAAGAAAGAGGTGCTGTAGTGGAGGGCTCCGGAATAATTTCGACCACGTGGGGATCTTTAACGTGCACTGACATCACACAGCACACGGGCGCCTTAGCGTTTTTCCTCCATAAAAACGCAGCTACCGCGGTCGGGTTCGAACCCGGGAACTCCGGATCAGTACTCGAGCGCCCTAACCACTGAGCAACTGCGGCGGGTGAATATTGTCTAAATGAAATCCATTCTCTGCATTTCAAAAGTAAAATTATTTTCGCAATTTTCCAACTGTAAGGAATCCAAGAGTTTTCCAATGACGCATTTACAATATCCAGAAGGTGAGTTGGAAAGTATTGCGCTAAAATCTTTAACATGCCCACAGTAACCCCATCAGATCCCGGGGCAGCAGACTGCATCGAGGAAACAATTAGAAGGAGTTCCGACATGTCCACCTCGGGATAGTCCAAGCTGGGGGTGAGAGTGTGCAAAGGTTCCGTTTTCTGCACTTGGAAACGTAAAGCCAGCCCCTGAGCGATACGTTCAAGGTGTTGCTTAGCTTCCTGCGTAGACAATACCATTGACTTTATGCGGTTGGAGGCCGGAGATTTTGTTATTCTGCGCCATGAATCTATATAGCGCCTTCTTATTCTGAGGTTTAGAGGAATATGTTTTTAAATTTTGATTATAATATTCCTTTGCTTTTTTAACAGCTCTTTTGAAAGATGCAGAGTAGAACTTATAATTTATCCAATTAGCTGGGCTCTGATTATAGAAAAGGCTTCTCCATGCCGCTTTTCTAAGGCAATAAGCTTTCTCACACTCCTCCAACCACCAAGGATACGGCTGTCTGGCAGGGGCAGTAGCGCACACAGAGAATACAGAGCTCTCAGCAGCATCCTGCAGAAAAGAAATTGCCCGCTGAGCTCTTTCTGCTCGACCTGAGCTAACTATGGAGGGAAGCGAGGCATAATAATAATAATAATTATTGGTTTTCGGGGAAAGGAAATGGCGCAGTATCTGTCTCATATATCGTTGGACACCGAACCCCGCCGTATGGGATGGGATAAGGGAGGGACTGAAAGAAGAAAGGAATAGGTGCCGTAGTGGAGGGCTCCGGAATAATTTCGACCACCTGGGGATCTTAAACCTGCACTGACATCGCACAGCACACGGGCGCCTTAGCGTTTTTCCTCCATAAAAACGCAGCCGCCGCGGTCGGGTTCGAACCCGGGAACTCCGGCTCAGTGGTCGAGCGCCCTAACCACTGAGCCACCGCGGCGGGTGGGAAGCGAGGCAGATATCAATTTTTTACACGTAATTTTTTATACGTAATTTTTATACGCCGGAGCTCTCTACTACAGCACATATTTCTCTTTTTCACTCTCCAGTCAAGGCGCGGTTCAGGTGTCCATCGAGAACTGAGAGAGGTATTGCGCTATTTCCTTTCCTCAAAAACCGATAGCCGAGCATGGAGTGCGGAAAATCGTTGGTCGGCTGTATATCAGCTCAGCATGTTGAGGACGACATGCTCCAACAGTTTACGGTTTACAGTTTATAGATATTTAACATCCCAAAGCGACTCAGGTTATGAGGGATGCCGTAGCGAAGGGCTCCGGAATTTTGACCACCTGGGGTTATTCAACGTGCACTGACATCGCACAGAACGTAGACGTCTAACATTTCACCTACATCGAAATTCGATACCCGCCGCGGTGGCTCAGTGGTTAGGGCGCTCGGCTACTGATCCGGAGTTCCCAGGTTCGAACCCGACCGCGGCGGCTGCGTTTTTATGGAGGCAAAACGCTAAGGCGCCCGTGTGCTGTGCAATGTCAGTGCACGTTAAAGATCCCCAGGTGGTCGAAATTATTCTGGAGCCCTCCACTACGGCACCTCTTCCTTCCTTCTTTCACTCCCTCCTTTATCCCTTCCCTAACGGCGCGGTTCAGGTGTCCAACGATATATGAGACAGATACTGCGCCATTTCCTTCTTCCCCCTTCAAAAAAAAACAATTTTCATTTTATTTTTCTCTCCATATACAGCGACGCATTTAAGGTAAGCGTCGCTAATCAATCGTTGCACCAAGCCACATGCATGGAAACACTTTATTTTCGTCAGAACGCGTATGCGGACGATTCCGTGCTAGATGGCCATCAACCCATGGCTGAGGGCGACCTGGGTAGCCCCCTCCACGGCCCTGGTCTGGACGACCGGGTCTGAGCTGGCCAACACTGCCTCCCACTGCTCGAGAGAAAGATCACGCATAATATACGCCGGTGGCGGCGCTATGCTAGAGCTCCATAATATGTGGTCATAGGTTTCCAGTTCCTGACACAATTTGCATTCCGGCTGAACATCCGGGTAGGTTTTGTTTAACACGTATGTGTTATAGAAAGATCTCTGCAATCTTCGTCAGACGCTTTCCTGCGTCTTACAAATTGCTTGTCTAGGGCGGTTAAATTCTCCGCTCAAGTCTGTAATGGTTTGTGATGTCGTGAAAGGACTCCAGCCCATCTCTCGCGGACCTCCCCGAAACGTCCGGCTCAGCTGCTCGGCTGACGAAACATCGAGCATTCATGTGAGCTGTCTCGTTCCCAGGGTTCCCAGAGTGTGCCAGTACCCAGACAATTTCCACCTCCGTAGACCCTCGCCCCGTGGCCCGATTTACCAACTGTGACGCTGTGATAGATATTTCTGCCCCTCGCCAAATTTCGAATGGGTGTTTTAGAGTCGCTGAATTCCAAGTCAGCATCAATATTAGCTATAGGTAGCGCGGAGCCACAGCTGTTCCGCTGCTGCGCCGCGCCTTTCATCAAAATGCAATTTTCATTTTCCTCTTTCTTTCTTTCCTTCACTCCCTCATTTATCCCTTTCCTTACGGCGCGGATCGGGCAGGACATCTCAGGTGCTTGCCTCACAGCACCTGTGTGTGGTTACTGCCTAGATACGATCTTTTTTTCGGTGCCACGCACAATATGGACAGTGACGCCAGCAACGATGAGATCACGATCTCGGCAGAAGCACTAACCAACTATCCTTGTAAAACCGCAACATGCCACCGCTGAGCACAGAAGCACGCGGACGCGGAGCGCATAAAATACACGCAGAAAGGTGGTGAAAACTGTTTAATAATTATAATAATTGTCGTTTAATGAAAGCAGACTGAGCTTCAGCATGGCGGCGACCGGTTATCTTGTACCCTGGCGACACGTGGCACCGAGTTTTTTCTTGATCATGCTTCTTCCCTGTACTCTTAACTGGGCCCGTCCATCCATAAACGATGACTCAGGTAGGTGCGACTCCGTATACCAAGCAGACTCGTTCCGGCAGAAACATCGCCGCGTGGGTTAATGGCCGGCGCGTCGGCTGCCTTCAAGATTGCACCGGTCCAGCTCATCTCGGAGTTCCTCAAACAACATTTTGTCAAGCACTCGTTGCCACTCCTCATTGTACTCCCTGGCGGACGTACCGATGATTTTCCCCCGGAGGTGAGTGAACCTCCTCGAGGAGATGTCTGCGGCCGGCGTATTTTTTGAGGGAGCACGGGTGCGTGTGCTGGGGAGACTTGCTGTGGCATCACCGTGGCCGTTGCTGGTGGAGCAGGAGGCTGCGCCATTGGTGGGTACTGGTGGCGGCAGGGAGCATCTGCGTCGCCATTGGGCACACACCACCCTGGATGCCCTGTGTGAACGGTCCTTGCGGAGGTGCAGTCAAGGGCGGCGCCGGCTCAGTCCCCTGGGTGGATCCGCCTGGTCCTCGGTGGGCATCCACCGCAGCAGCCTCGGACTGAGGATGCTTTAAAACGCGGACGGCAGAGAACCGGCACTGCAGGAACGAAGGAAGGAAGGAAGGACGGAAGGCCTCAGACGTTGCTGGCACATACCCACTACGGGGGAGTGGCCAAGACACTGGCGGTTAATTACTTGATACATGAAAGTTTTGACGGGAAAAGGATTGGTAATAGTATGCAGTCTGATAGCTTGGAAGAGGGAAGGACAGGGGTCCTGTTAACTTGGAGATCGAAGACGGGACAATGGCTTAATGTGCATAGTAGTATACAATGCCTGTAATGTTTCAATGTCGTACTGACTGAGAGCGGGAAAAAGAAATTATATTGAGAGTCACTGCGTTTCTTGAAGAAAATTTTGCACAGCAGAGCGCACACTCCTGTCGCTTCGTCCAAGCAAAGAAGCGCCAATGGAAAGAAAAACCGCGGAGGACACAGGCAAAACCAGATGATGAAATGGAATTTGCAAAAGACGCTTCCTCAAATGAGAGAAGCGGCGGCAGAAGAGCAGGAAGTGATCTATTGTCTCAGGTTCGCCACAAAAAGGGCACAGTGGGGAAGCTGCCAGGCCAGACCTGTGAGGGAAGAAATTTAGAAGGGGAAGTAGTAGTAATAACTTTATTCATAGAAATTTATGGGTAGGCCTCGGTGTAGAGACACTCTTCACATCTTTTGATGTGGTCTGTGGCTCCTGTGGCAGGGTTGGAGCCCCTAGTCCAGGGCACTGGTTCCGCGTCAGGCTGCTCGAGGCTGGTTTGGTTGGAGGCTCGGTTTGTAAGCTCTCGAGCTCTCCTATCCGCCTCGGCATTCCCCGCGATGCCTGTGTGTCCCGGTACCCACATTATTTTTTGTTGCAATTGTTTTTCCTTCGGCGGTAATTTGGCTGTCTTTAGGATGTGGAGCGCTGTCGCTCCTTTTTTGCCATTCATGTAGTTTCTGCACGCAGTTTGCGAGTCTGTTAGAATTATTAGGGACCTTTGAGCACGGTAGCCCTCTGCCGCCGCTAGGGCAATGGCAGCCTCTTCGGCCTCCTCAATCGTACCATCCCTGATAGTTGCGCTGGCTATTTTTTGAGCTCATGACTAATTGCCGTTGCAACCACTCTATTTCTGTTATGTAGTCTAGTTATTCCGTATGTAGCCGCATCAGTGTATGTAATGTTTTCTTTGTTGGCTAGGTTCTGTTGCACATACTGTACCCTAGCCTCTCCTCGCTCTTTGTGCAGGTTCGGATCCATATTTTTGGGAATATGTGATACCCTAATTGTTTGCCGGAGTTCACCGGGTATTCGTTTTGATCTTTTTATCTCTGACAGTGCAACCTCGTAGCCGCATCTTGTGAGCAGCTCGGTCCCAGTTTTGGTCTTTTTTAGCCTCTTGAACTGAGCTACGAGTTGGGCCTCCCTTAGCTCCTCAAAGGTGTTATGCAGACCTAGAGCTATTAGCTTCACCGTCGAGGTTGATTGCGGTAGGTGCAGCGCTGTTTTGTATGCTCTCCTAAGTATCGTGTCCGCTAGCTTTATTTCTGCTTTGTTGCAGTTGTAGTACGGTATGCTGTATGTAATTCGGCTAACCACTAGGCTCTTTACAAGCTTAAGCGTGTCGCTCTCCTGCACGCCGTGTGTTTTCTAGAGACCCTGGCTATCTGCAGGCGACCTGTGTCGCCGAGTTCTGTATTAGTCTGAGCGCCTGCGCGCACCTTTGGTTGGATTGAATCCACATCCCTAATATTCTGATGGTTGTTCTTTCCGGTATGAGTTGCCCTTCTAGATAAACCATTAGCTTTAGTTCTTTTGTTTCCAGTGCGGATCGGATGAGTTTACCTCGCCAGACCCTTAGTAGTTCTGATTTTTCCGTCGAGCAAGCCAAGCCCCTGTCTCTAACATATTTTTCTACGCACGTTGCAGCAGCCTGCAGTTTCGCTTCCTTTTCGCTGAGTGAGCCCTCCGTGATCCACACAGTGATGTCGTCCGCATACATTGCATGACTTATGCCTTGTATGGTTTCTAGCTGTCTAGCGAGCTTTACCATTGCTATGTTAATGAGTATGGGTGAAATCACTGACCCTTGCGGCGCTCCCTTATTAGGTGCTTGAAAGCTTTAGGACCTTATTTCCCCGAGCCCTATTGTAGCCGTTCTATTTGTGAGGAAAGCTCTTACGTATCCGTATTCTTTTCCCGCAGCTCTGCGCCTTATCGCGACAGCGGGTATCTCTAAATGATTATTTCCCACGGCTGCGCTGAAGAGTGCGCCTGCTATCGATAAAAAAAGCTCATGCAGTGAAGGATTTGGCACTCTCTGTAGCTGCGCTTGCCCTGATAGACAAGTTTCACAATGACAGGCACCCGAACGAAAGGAAAACGTGAGTTGGTGGCATAGACGCAAAGACAAAGGAGGACAACCAATATGCCACAACCTCGGGGTCAGTAGCCAATCTATGCACACGATTTCATGTTCGTCTTACTGATGACCATCAGCAGTGGATAAGTCGGTTATCGAGAGCGAAATCACAGTTTTATTCGCGGTATTTCAGTGAAACCGAAATAGAAAAAGCGCGGGGCACGGATATTTCTGGGCATCTTTAGAACTACGTTCTCCACTGCCCGAAGAGAATACACACAGCATAATTCCCTCCAGGAAGCGAAAAGATAAATGTCAGAATCTTAAAGAGGGACATCAGCCTTTGGTACGCACACCAGATTTTTAGTTGCGGGTTTTGCTGCAAGTGCTCTTATAAGGAGCACATCCCGGCGGATGCTTAATGTGCACGCCTACACAGTCGACATCCGCACACGTGTCCGTCACGTGACTGCGCACTGTAGTAGAACAGGTTTTGGCACAAAATATCCAGGTCTCAGACATTACTGTTTTACTGTAGGCGTTCTAAAGGGACAGCCACCAAGAAGGCAACAGCTTTCGCCGAGTTCTGCACATTACGGTGCAGGGTTTAGCACTTCGAAATTTTAATGCATGAATGCGTGTAACGATTACGTTTTCACCTAATCTTGCCCGCTAATGTTTTGCCGTCGGTCCGTACAAAAGGTACCGAGAAATTCACGAAATTGGTTAAGCAAGAATTGCACACCCAAAATATTAATGAAAATAATTGAACAAGAAATAAAACTAATTAATAAGCATTGACTAATAAGTGTTAATCAGTTACAAATTTAGTACAGATTACTTGGCTGTCCATTTTAAATAATTACTTAGATGCCATCCATGATTTTTTACATCCGTCATTAGAGACAACAAAACTGGGAATGCATGCTTTCGCATTTCGGCGCGACAGAAGGCTTAATCATACTTTTTCTTTTTTTTGCTTCATAAATAACTGCGATGTCAACGAAAGGAAAGATCCAATTACGGACAATCACGGCCACCCTTTTCCTCACCTGAGGCACCCTCCACTCTTCCGCCCACAACTCGCGGAGTAGACGGGGCGGTCGGGAGGTGCGTCGGTGTCGCGGCTCACACCCACGTGACGAAGAGATTGCTGCTAGGAGCTGGCTGGGCTGCTGCTCGAGGCCCCCTCCAATGGCGTCGATATCGAGCAATGCATGAGCCTGATGGGAAACCGAAGCTGCCGCCTGCAATATGACACAGAGTAGCGGTCAGCCGCGGTAATGACAACACATGCAGGAATGTTCCCTGAACTGCCACAGCCGGGGTCCTCTGTTTACACTATACTGGAAAAATTACTACAGGCCCCACTGTTGCAGGGCGCTTCAGAAAGCGTGCTGTTACTTTGAATAAAGACACAACATGACATACGGAGCTGCGTTGTGTCCTTTATTCTGTATCCCTACTGTTGAGCTGTAACCACGGAATAGAGAAAGCCATGCTCAAAGAAGGCAAAACAGCAACAATCCCAAAACCACAGGCTGTACTTTAGATGTTATAATGACTGCGTGAATCAATACGAGTGATATCACAGACAGTGAATAAGAAGCGCGAAGCATAAGCTACACGTGGCTCGAGGTAGCTATGGCCAATGGTGTTCATGCGTGTCTGTTTAATAAAATAATTTCAACATAGCTGCATCGGACAACATTGTTCTATGATATTGTGCAGATCTACGATGTTGTTGTACAACCATTGTACATCCGCCCGCCTAACTTTCTGCCGCGCCCTGCTACGCTTGTCTTCTCTTGGAATCCACTCCGTTACCCTTAAGGACCATCGGTAGTCTCTCCTCGCGCGCTACCGCCGCCTTTACCCTACTTGCTACGGCGACAATGGCTCGCTATGCGGGGAGCATGCAACTTTATTTCCCACCGTCTCGACCTGCCGGGCCATTCCCATTCCGATTGTAGCCGGGAGCTTGTCCTGCGGTCGCCAGGCCTGGTTGATCAGCTCGTCGCCTGGGCTGTGGCGGCCACGAGGGCCGTTGAGGCCCCGGACTAAGGGCTCCACTCCCAGACCAAAGTCCCCCACAACCTGACCAGTAAATACATTTTCCACCGCCACTACCAGGCCGCCTTCGCAAGCAGGTGCCGAGAAATGAGAAACGATAAACACGATGTAGAGCGAGTACCGCCTCCAGCATGGAGTGCAGACGGACCTTCGCGACGGCTTTGAACAGTCGGAAGCAGAGGAGGCCTCACCGTTGTTTGACGTTGATCAATTAGTCGGCCTCACGGTCAAAGCATCGATAGACAAACGCAGCGAAACGAGTGCATGAATGTTTGTTTACAAACAAATCTAGGCTAGCATGTGGCAGACCGCAATCATCATTTTCTTTCAAATGATGAGTGATAAATCGGTATAAATGCATCACCAAGCTGAAATATCCTGTGCCTGCTAAAAACTTTTAAGTTCAATTTTTTTCTCTCGTGGTTACGCTTCGGCTTCAAATGCCGAGCAATGGCCGTGGCGACAAAGACGAGTTGAGGCAACGCTGTCAAGTTACCCCACGCAGCTACTGCGTTTAAATCACTACTTTGTCAACTTAACTCTCTCCAATTCAGAGCAGTCTGCTCAGAAATAACAGAAGGACAAGAACTGAACAAACAGCGCCTACATCGCTGAATCTGCATACCTCTCGGGAAGTCAACTTCGTTTGAACTCGTCGCCTCTGACGTCATATATTTGGCCACCGTATGGCTATCGAAACCGAGACAAAGGATATCAGAGAAAACATAGCATGCCAAATTATTTACCGGACTTAGTCGAACTCGACGCTAACGATAAGGGTCTGCTGTTGCCTTGGGCATCCTTCGAAGGAAAGCTCTCACAACCAAAATTCTCTCTGACCCTTTAAAAAGAAAGACGAAGACGTAAACCGCCAACCATTTTTCACCCGTTAGGTACAGTGGAATACGCAGACTGCTGGTCTAGCTGCCGGCTGCCAGTCGCCCCAATACGCGGCGCAAGCATTCCACGCGACTGTGTCGCTGCAGACGACGGCTCCGCCGGGAGTTGCTGGTGTCTTGCGAGCACCGGCTGCAAGAATCAGACGAACACGTTCGCTGTCGTTCGCTGAGAAAAGTGCGCTAAAAACAGCGGCCCGTGGCACAGTCACAGACCGCAAAAATGGATAGTCCCAGTGAAACGGACAGGCCAAGCGAAAATAAATGTGGAAAAGACGCACCGACGGGCACGACAGCTAGGGCTATTTCTTCTTATTTCTTCTTTGGAGACATCCGTGTTTGCCACCGTGCACCATATTTTCTTGACAATACGTGTGCGTCAGTACTGTCGAGCTCCTGAAATGTGGGTTATGCATCATGCATCTTCGGAGCCACCTCCACCTGGTTAATACAGGCCTAAGCTAGTATAAATAACAAACCGCACTGCTGCATCGATCAGCCTACACTGATACATACATAGATGTGCACACGGTAGAGTTCGCAGATGGCCGCGTAGATAGGAGGCATGAAAGGTAGATCAGCGCGAATAATACAGAGCAGTAAACATAGGAATGAAAACGCTTTCGTTTCTGTCTTCTCCTACCATGTCTTATTCGCGCACTTCTACCTTTTAAAGAAATCAACCAACTAGCCCACAAGAACATTCTACTTAGGAGATATGTTCTCCAAGTTGTCCAATCTAGCTTGGGAAAAGAAAGACGAAGAAAAGCGGCTAACAACAACAACAACAACTCGAATATCCCGAAGCGATGCGGACGTGCTGACTTGTTCTTGCTGGCCGCTGCAGTTTTCTGCATCTTCTGGTGGTTCCGGCTTGTTCATCCTTGGTGAGCCCGTACTACGTTGGGGGGGGTTAAGCCAAGGCGTAGTTTAAGACGCAGTTCATGTGAACCGGAGAGCGCGTTTTGCTGAGAGATGTCGTTGACCTCCCCAGGTGGAGGGTCGGCAGCTTGGTTTGCCAGCTTGCCAGCCCAAAGCCTGCCACTTGAGTCCTTCCACAAAAATGGCATTGATGCGGTTCCCGTGGCTATCGTCCCAATCGGTGAGGGTGCGATCAAAATGAAATCCCCCTAACTAATTCAACAGGAGCTAAGATCACTGACTGCCCAATACATGCAGATCTCTAAAGTGCGTCCATTTGGCCGTCGAGGAATTGTGTGCAAGTCCTCGGACATCGCTTGTGTTGCAGACTTGCTTAAGTGCACAATTTTCAGCTCGCTGCCGGTGAAAGCATTCATTCCCGAACAGCTTTCATGTGTCAAGGGTATCGTAAGAGGTGTCGACCCAGCATCGTCCCAGCAAGAAATTCTACAGGAATTTCAGGATGCAGGCGTTGGGGTCCTTTCAGTCTACCGCTGCAGTAGAGAGGTAAACGGCTCACGCGTTGCTACTGAGTCTGTAATAACTTTTGCTGGCTCTTCCTGCTCTGCTGAACTAAAAATCTGGCCGATTGTATACCGTGTGGACCCTTTAGAACCCCGCCCTCTTCAATGCACCAACTGTTGGCGGTTCGGGCATAGCGGCAAAGCATGCAAGTCGGAGACCCGCTGCCGTTTATGTGGACAAGGTCATTCTGTTGATAACTGCACCTCAGAGCAGCCTCATTGTTGCCTCTGCAGCAACAGACACTCAGCTGATGATGCCAACTGCGCAAACGTAGTGAAGAGCGTAGCTTGTTGAACATTATCAAAGAGAAGCGGTGCTCAAGAGCCGATGCTTACGCTGTTCTTAACAGGAAAAAAGATTCATATGCTAGTCGTGTGCGCTCTTCTGTTGGGGACATTGAGTCCAACTTGACTGCCTCAATTGTGACCACAGTCGAAAAAGCTCTTAATCATGTGGTTGAGCGCATGCTAAACACTTTCTCTGAGGCGTTGGCTCAGTTTGTTGCTGTTCAGTCTGCGTCACCATCAACACCCGTCCTGGCAGCAACGTCTGCATCTGTGTCAGGTTCTGCAGCTAGTGCTAGCCGCTCTACATCACCTCCTGATTCTCCCCAGGTCCCAGCTAACATCCCTATTCCTAGCAATGCATGTCGCACTGACATCTGCACAACAGACGCTGAAATGTGCCCTACGCAGAAGCGCCGTGCTTCCTCGTCACCATCTAAGTCTAGTTCTCCACAGGTGAAACCTAAAAAAGGACCTCCCAAACTTCTTCCTCATGTTGATATCCTTAAAGAGGTGGTTTCTGCCTCTTCAATTCGTCAGTAACCATGGCAGGTATCAAAGTGTTGCAACGGAATTCCCGCTCCGTATTGTCTTCTCTTCCAGATCTAGAAATACTTATTCACAAACAAAAACCTGATATTGTACTTTTGCAAGAAACGTGGTTATCACCTTATAAATAATTTTCAATGGGAAACTTTCGAGTTTACAGGTAAGATCGAAATGTTGGCAGGGGAGGTGGATTGGTAACCATGCTTTCTAAACATTTAGGTGATCAGGCATCTATCTATAAGAAAGTTCTTGTCCCTGACAGTGAGCTTATAGCGATAAAAATTTCATTTCCGCATTGTGCTGATATTACGATTGCTAATGTCTATTTTTTCTTTAGGTGAACACAGGACAGACTGTTTAGACAGCTTGGTGACTGGCACAAACGGTGCAGTCATCGCAGGAGATTTTAATTCTCACCATAGTGACTGGGGAAGTCGTACTGATTCCTGCGGCCAGCTTCTCTGGTCGTGGCTGTCTGCAAATGCTGTACGCTGCTGCAATTTTAGAGAAATAACCTTTATGCGAGGGGTTGCTCGCTCAGCCATTGACTTAACATTATCAGCAGGTAGGCTAGATGTGACTGATTGGTCGACACAGGATTCGGGTACGTCTAGTGATCACTTTCCTATAACTTTCACTATCCGGTTATCTACTCTTAAAACTAGTTGTGTAATCTATAAATTTGTCAACCTCAAAATTTATAAAAATCTGATGTCCGCCTCACTTGCCTCTATAGTTAATACAAGCCGGGATGACAGAGCTCAGCAAACGGTTTCGTTTTTGCAAAATGCAATAGACCACTCAATATTCGCTGTGCCCGCAGCAGCCTCTAATAAACAGCCGTCTCCTTGGTGGACAGAAGAATGTGAGAAGGCCTATCGTCGCAGAAAAGCGGCCTGGAAGAGGCTGTCCTGCAACCAGAGTCCGGCTAATTGGTTTAATTACAAATTCTTCTCTGCATCTTTAAAAAAAAACTAGCAAAATCCAAGGAGGAGTACAACCAAAATTTAAACACATATCTTTCAAATCCTCGTCATCGGAAAACCCTGTATAGATTCATGGAACGTAACAAGAGTTCTGCCGTCCCTCTTCTCACTAGTTCAACAGTGTTATCACCACAAAAGACTCAGGAGAGCTTGGAGTGTATTGCTCAGGGATTGGCGTTACGCTTCCAGACGCAGAGAAACGTCCCTTTGTGCACAATTTCACCCTCTTGGGATTATACCGAGGTTGACGCATCAGAGCTCCTCTCAGTCCTGGCAATGTTGCATCCTGCAGCTCTTGGGCCAGATGGCGTCACTGTTGGTATGATTAAAATTTTAGCCCAGGAGTTTACAAGCGCCCTCTTAGGTATGGCCAATTCTTCTCTGGAAAATGGATGGATTCCAAGCATTTTGAAGGCGGCGAAAATTATTTTATTAATGAAAGATGTGGGAAAAGGATACGTCTTAGATAATATTCGGCCAATTGCGCTGACTTCAAATTTAGTCAAATTAATAGAAAGAATAATGCACAGTCGCCTCACAAAACATGTTCATGACATCAAGGGTCTCAGCTCAGCTCAGATTGGCTTTCGTCGTGGATGCTCCATATGGTCCGCGCATGTGGATCTAGAGAGCAGAATCCGGCTCTCGCTACGCAGAGAAGTTTCAGCTTTGGTCACTCTTGATGTAGCAAAGGCCTATGACAGTGTAGAGCATACTATTATACTTAACAAACTTGCTCAGTTACATCCTCCAACATACATTTATGCGTGGATATCTGAATTTCTGAAGGACAGATTCTTTTACTGCGCCGAGGGAAACCTATGTTCAAATACATATTATCAATCAAGAGGTGTGCCGCAAGGATCGGTGCTATGCCCTTTGCTTTTTAATATTTTGGTCAGTGGCAACCCCATTCGTCCTGATATAACAGTGTTTGTGTATGCAGATGATATAGCTTTTTTCGCCTCGGCCAGGGATATCCACTCCCTTTACCACATTCTGCAGGGATATTTGGATGCTCTTGGAGTATGGTTGCAGGGTATTAATTTATCCCTGAATGTAGACAAATGCGGAGTTTTTTATTTCCTCCAGACAGGCCTTTGCACATTTCATTAGTCCATCGCTCTCTCCAGATTCCACAAGTGGAATCCGTAAAATATCTGGGTGTTACTTATCACCCAGCATTAGATTGGAGCCTTCATATAAAGAACAATGCGTTTCAAGGAGAACGCGCTCTAGGCCGGCTGACAAGAATCGCTAATAAAAAGTTTGGGATGCGCCACGACACGTTATTGTTACTATACAAAGCCTACGTAAGACCTATACTTGAATTTGGTTGCATTCTGTTCTCTGGTAGCGCAAGCTACAAGATTCAACCCTTAATCTTACTGGAAAGGCGCGCTCTCCGCCTCTGCCTTGGTCTCCCAAAATCAGTTTCAAACGCCCTGCTTTATCTGGAAGCCCGTATCCCAGATCTAACTTCCCGTTTTCAAATACTCACGGTGCGAACTTTCCTCAGGTCGATGGACCCAGTGACTGATGTCAGTACTCCTATTTTTGTGCCTCAGCCGGCCTTATTCTTTTCTCATCATTGGCCACGGTATCAAATGCAACATTACGTTAACGCAGAACCTTTTACCACCGATTGGTGTTGATCTGTTCTTTGCAGTGGGTTGATGACACGCCGGCAGCAGTGGAATTCCATTTCGACCACATCTTCCCATCTCATGCGAAACACATGTCCGCAAACATTTTAAACTGTATTCTCTCGGATCACATAGAGGAATACCCCCATCATACGGTGCTTGCTACCGATTCCTCCGTCAACTGCCAAAAAGCTGCAGTTGGCATCTTTTCGCAGGATTTGGTATGGAGCTATTCTGTCCGCATCCCAGATTATCCCCTTCAGCGGCGGTGTGTACAATTGTACACATCAAATTTGCCGCCACTTTGCGCATCAGCCAGGTTACGAGATCCCTTACTAAATACCACTATCAGCACTTATCATATAATTGGAACGTCCGTTCGTGTAAATCCAGGCTGTGTGAGTTAACACATGACGCGGTTGCGGTGCAGGATTCCAAGTTTGAATTTATATCTATGCAGGTGTGGGTTGACACCGACGAACTTATGTGACGCATGTGGGAATGTTGAATCTTTAGACCATTTTATCCTCTACTTCCCAAAGTTCGCACTTCAGAGAAAGATTTACCTGGAGGTCCCTTTCTCCAGGTTAGGGATCCCTTTATCTTTGCCAGTATTATTATCGTTTGGTGCGAACGCCAAGGGATTTGCATTGGGTTCTAATTGTGGGTTTCTCCACGATTACATATATGCAACTGGTAGGTTGATGTGCTAATTCTTTTAAAGTTCTACGAGCTCTTCTCTTTTCACCAAAATGCTGTCTGTTATTTGACTGTCAATATTGTTCTGTTGTTTTTTTCATTGATTTTTCAAAATTCACGATTGGTGCTACAATTTTGTCGTCATCTTCCATGGAAACTTCTTTGTTTATTCAACTACACCTTGGCCAATCCCCCCGCGTGGGTATGTGCCATATACCTGGGGCGAAGAAGGAGAAGAGTGGCCGTAGTGGAGGGCTCCGGGATAATTTTGACCCCCTGGGGATCTTTAACGTGCACTGTCCTAGCACGGCACACGGGCGCTTTAGCGTTTTGCCCCCATAAAAACGCAGCCGCCGCGGTCGGGTTCGAACCCGGGGACTCCGGATCTCTAGTTGAGCGCGCAAACCACTGAGCCACCGCGCCGGGCTGAACATATGTGAAATACCAGGAACAGAGTAAAATTAACTTTTTGGACTCCTTTATTCTTTACTCTCGTCATCGCCAGTGTCACTGACTGGCTAACCGAATCTTTTATTAAGCCTACTTCGGTCCCCGAGTTTACACACCAGACCGAACTAGGGAAAAGGAAAGGGGACATAGCAACGCAAGGTGGAGTGTTCGGGGGTGGGGGCGGGAGGCGACAATTCAAGCTGTCATGGTTGGGTGGTGGTGGCGATGGAAAATAAATTTATTGGTCAGATTGTGGTCATTATTGTGGAATTTATTGGTCAGAGGACTTCTGTCTGGGAGTGGAAAAAGGAAAATATCCATTGCCGAAAAAAGGAGGTTCAAGGGCTTCTGGGTGGGCCGCCTAATCTTGCAGTCCACTGGCTTGCGCGGCAGCGATGGGCCGCGCGTGGCAGTCCGCGCTGCTGATCAGCGTCTCCGGTGAGCAGCATGGCCTCCCATTGCCCCGGGTCTGGGTTTGGTATAGGGTCAATAGCGGGATCTAGTTGGCATGCCATGCATAGCCAATGCATGGCGGGCAATTCGCGCGATAGCGGAGAGGCTGGGCCTCTTAGTAGAAACGCGCAGCTCTGGCTGCAATTTATCGCTCTTGGCGAACCAGCAGAACCTAGTGGCAGGGCAAGGAGACTGAAAGTCAGTGGTCCCATGTGGGGCAGCAGTTGCGGATGGCCGGTTGGGCAGTGCCCGCACATTCACACACTAGAGTGGCATCGGGGGTCTGTGCAAAATCTTCGAGTTGGAGGGCTGTCACTGGTGTAATGGGAACGTGATTTTTCAAACCAGGGGAAGGTGCCAGTGTGTAGCTTACAGTATAAGACTACTTCCTTTCTAGACAGTGTGATGTTAAGTGGGGGGGGGGGATATAAATGCAGCGTTCCTCCCGGAGGCCACTATGACAAATTCGAGCTCAAAAGAATTAAGCGACGATCAATGTAATTGATGAGACGGAACGCGATAGCATGAACTTTGTGTCCTGACTTAAGCGTTTCTTGTTTGATGCGAGCCTACTCAGGTGGTTAAAATCTCCCGCTGTTTCATTCCACCCAAGCACGTCAGATGACGCTCCAATGCGCTTTTTATGTTTTGCAAGGGAAGGGGCGCATCAAAGTCATTTATGGTTTATGGGGGTTTAACGTCCCAAAGCGACTCAGGCTATGAGAGACGCCGTAGTGAAGGGCTCCGGGAATTTCGACCACCTGGGGTTCTTTAACGTGCACTGACATTGCACAATACACGGGCCTCTAGTGTTTCGCCTCCATCTAAATTCCACCGGCCCGGCCGGGATCGAACCCGCGTCTTTCGGGCCAGCAGCCGAGCGCCATTACCACTCAGCCACCGAGGCGGCTTCTCAAGGTTATTTAAGATAACGTCCGTACTGACGAAGGTCACAGCGCTTAAGAAATGCGATTGACTCTATTTGGCAGGCTCTTAGAATCCTTAAATAGATGCCACTCTTTAGACACATATCCCCACGGGTCCAAGAATCCAGGAGCTTATGTTCATGAAATATTAAGAGTAAAGCACAGTTTCACCAATTTACCGCAAAAAAATATCAAGAACCACCACCTCGCCGGGCAGTGCAAGGCGAAAGGCAGATTAAGATTCATTATGGTTTAAGTACTTGTTGTTACACATAGTTACTTCTCTATCTCATTGGACTAAGTCAAAACTAGAAAATATTTGTGGCTATTCCTGGCGCCTGACTTGTTTGAAGTTTTCAGAGCTGCTGATGTAGGATTTTACTTTCCACATTTTATGCAGGACATAACACATACTCAATACGAAAAGCGCGGACAAAAGCCTGTTGAGGAAAGGGTGCAGTCCCATTTCACTGTGTAATGTAGACTATATTGTTTTTGAGAATACTTTCTTCCCGCTTGCACATTATGGCGGCGTACTTTCGTATTGCGCATGCATCAAACACGCTGCGGCATCCCTCAAATGACTGCGCACCAAGGCCAACATCTCATCGAGGCGATGGTGAGCGACCAAGCATGAATGTGTGGACACGGTGTGGCGCCATCCCGTGGCAAAGGAAAGCATTATCCTGAACAGATGACCGCCCCGTTTGAACTTCTAACGCATTTATAGCCTTACTCAATCGGATCTTTTATCTGAAGCGCACAACTTGGCTCGAGAGGACACCAAAAAGATATTCGGAATATTACGGTGCGTGTCGCCAAGGTGCTCGATGGGGTCGACCTGTAAAATTTGGCCCAATGTCTTGTACTACTACTAAGACAAAATAGGTGCACAGATTCGCCTTGGCACAGGTGCACCAAAAGGAGGCGAAGAGATTGGGTACTGTGTGCTGAGGAGCTCTTGAGGCAGCCGTTGTTACCGTGGCTCCGTCGCGTCGTTAGTGCGAGAAAAACCTTCCACTTCTCGTAGAGGCCACCAGGAGCGCTGCGAGTGAGTGTGGCGTCAAATTTGATATAAAAAAATTATCTGCCGTTTTACTGATCAACCTGGTTAGACAGCAAAAGCTGCGCTGTATAGGGAAAATAGACGCGGCTTGGCATCTGCAACGTTGCGTGCGTTCCGCACACTGTAAAGGCAGCGCGCCCACCCTGCCCCCCTGGCAGGCAGGCGGCAGGGTGCCGCGTGGCTCTAGTGGCGGGTGTGAGCCAGAACGTTGTCAGCGCTAATGCATGCAGTTCACGTCTCTCACACCATCGCTAGGCGTCTACTAACCCAAAGAGACAGTTATGAGCTCTTGCTTTCCTCAAAATCATGGGAGTCGAACGTTGTCAAAGCCAACGCCAATACCACCGACGGCCTTTAGCTTAAGTGCCGCGTCTCCGCAACAACGTTGTTAATGCCAACGCATGTAGCGCACATATCTCCCCCTACCGCCACGTAGCATAAAGCTCGACTGATGTGTCCACTGTCCCAGGGGGCCAGCTATGCGCCTTGCTTTCGAAGTTCCCGCTCTTTATCGGTTTCGGCGTAGCCGCAGCTCGGCGACGTCACGTGATTCTCCTCGGTTCAAGGCCGTATAAAAAACACGTCGAACAAGCTACGGAAGGTGGTGTAAAGGTCTCGCTTTAAAAGCGGGCCCTTGCTCCTAGAAAAAAAAATGTGAAGGTGCCGGTGAACTCCAGTAGTGCAGGGATTCTTAATCTGCGTCTTCTATCTGGGTGCTCGAACACGCGGGAACGCTGTCGCCTTTAACTCAAGTTTAACTCTAAGTTTAAAGTCCACAAGAGACCGATAAAGGGTGAATGTAAAGAACGTAAAGCTTCAATGCAAGTGGCGCATCTCCAGCTGTAACTACACAAACCAGGCCCGGAGGTTTATTTTATATTATATATTTTATTTTCACCATCCTGTTTCCCTTTCTTGCCACGCAAAAGGTCCGTACATGTGCTGGCGTATGCTTGGCCGAAGCCCCTTGGGCTGTAGCTAAGGCATTGTTGTAGCTGCCACGCTACAACATCGCTTGGACTTCTTTCCGAGCCAACAGCAAGTCCAGACATCAAGGGGTGGGCTATTGCTGGAAAAACAAGTCGGGGAGGGTTCTAGGTCTGGCTTCTAAGTTGAACACCGAGACTAGAGGAAAAAAGAGCATGATCCTCGGTTAGTCAAGATCTAATAATAGAATTTCACATGTGAAAGCGTGGTACACAATGCACTGAAATACGATAGTTACATATACGCAACAATTCCGAACAAGAGAGTTTTTGAGCGGGAAAGAGAAATGGTATCTGCATATCAGACTTGTATTTTTTTCTAGTAAGGTTTTCGCTGTAAGCTCCCAGACGCGAGCCATGGAAAAACAGAAACAAAAGAAGAATTGATCATTACCTTCAATATTTAAAATTTTGGTCTTAAAATGTTGGATGTGAAACGGTGCTACGTAGTGTGCCTTACTCTGTGGAAATTTCCAATAGCTCTGTTTTACACGTGGTAGGTCATTTTACGTTCGACGGAGACTCATTTCATTCCTGCACGTAAAACAACCTAGTAAGGTGTAAAGTAAACAATTAAGCAATAGTGATCGCCAGCTCGAGAGGCGCAAAAAGAAAAGTTAAAATCCTTCGCATGCCTTGACTTTGTTCTTAACCTCCCAGAAACTGAGTGCCAAAACCAGCCGCTCTCGTTACCGTTATCAGTATCGTTATTGCTCTCGTTACCGCAGCGTATTAACTAGCGATTACTCCACTCCGGTGATCCGTCCCTTGTACAAATATTTTTATTCCATGCCACACGACATGTGGTAAGGCATTTCAGTAAGCCCTCGGACGGCTTCCCCACAACAGATTAAATTGGTAATAAAATTTCACACAACACTGATTTTGCCGAAACGTTGCCAAGCTAACACACTAAGTCGCTCATGTTACGCGAGACGCAAGCAATTAATAATTAACCTAATTCATATGAACAGATGCGGAGTCAACTGAGGTCACTGAACTTCTATATTCACGCCCCTCTGTGGGCCACGAGGTTCTTCGTATTGGAAGCCTTTGGAATATATCCGCCCATCTGTGGTTCTACAATGAGAGCCGAAATTAAAATATACAACCCGTCCAGCATTTCTCCTCCATCAGAATTGTGTAGCCATGGCTGAAGAACAGAACACCATCAAAGCAAACAGTGAGCTGCACAGCGTATGTGGCTAAACTGCAGTGCCGTGCCGTGAACTCGTAAACAAGCCTGCATGGCTTTAGCAGAGACATCCTCGTCTTGTAGGGGCAATTCGTTTCTACTGTGACAACATCGGCCCCGATCGCGAAAGCACGGAAAAGACAAACGTACCGCAATTGCTTGACCTTGGAGGTCTACGCCAAAGGCCAAAGAGAGAGACAGGTGCCTTTGATTGTCCAACCCTTGGACAGATGGCCACACTGGGCGCAAATACCGATGAATACGCCCGACTCTGGAGCCTTGCGCTCGAGACTCTGGGAGAAGGGGAGAGTAAGGAGAACACTCATTACCTTCCAATGGCAGTCTATTAAAGAAATTGAATAACTAAATTTTTAAGAAACCGAACAAAATGATTAGCAAGATTATTGATTGATTGATTGATTGATTTATTTATTGATTGATTGATATATTGATTTATTGATTCGAAATCATTCGGAGAATGAAAAACAATGCGGGACGACTCAGTAATGAATGTCTGTAAAACTATGTCAAGATTCTAGGACTCCTTTTTTAATATCTATCGTTATTCTCTGCGGGAAATAATACCTGGTACCGCCATGAAGATAAGTACGCGAAAGGTGTCTGTCGTCCGACAGAACACACAGCAATCACCATTGTCATTCAAAGTAATCCAGGGTACAAACCTGTGTCGCACAACACAATGCACGAAAAAAAAAGCTTTTCTCGCAACACAATTGTGTGGCGCGACAGAAAATTCTGTCGTGTGTTTTGAATCGGGCCACTCGCCAGTCAGCCGATATTTGTTCCAGATTCTTCATGTTTCTTTCTTCCTTGAACCTGCGTCCTGTGTACGCATTGTTCACTGGCTGTTTGGCCATGGTAAGAATTAAAATTTTGTCATCGCGACAATTATGTAACCAAACGAAAGCACAGGAATTGAGCTGGCTAAATTAACTGATGGTATTCAGGTGTAGCTCCTGGGTTGTGTGCTAGATCTTCTACTCATCCCTTAATTTCAGTACCAGATTATCTTGCTCAACAATGGGTGGATTACAGCAAATAGGAAGCATTGATTCATTCACACAAGCTAGATAAATATTTCACTCAATTCTTTAATACCAAACCGTGTTTTCTCTTCCGCGTTAAAGGCTGCTTCATGTTTCCACGGCTGCATTTTCTTGAAAACCAATATGTGCGACACTGGAAATACTGCAGGGGAGCCCACGGACCTTGTGGAATGAATGAAGTCATAATGATTTACCAACCTGTGACGTATCCGGCTGAGTGTTGCTCTGGTGCCGCCACCAGGGGATGGGGTCGCGTGCTCGGCTGGTGGCGTAGATGCTCTCCTGTCAGACTTGACAGCGCTGCGAGAATGACAACGAGCTTATTTTCTACGTTCGAATAGATGGGGATGTTTGGGCTTACAAGCAGTAAAATCTGCCCATTCAGCTGAGAAGAAAAAATTACAGTCTATTTGCGTAGTTTGAAAAAAAAAACGCGAATTCGGTCCACTAGCAGTTTAGTTTTCCCTTCGGTTCCGGTGTCCAGATCCGGTGTTCACGGGTGGAAGTTTTTCGGATAACGATAATGGGTTAATGTTCGCATAGGCATAATTGCATTCTCTACTTGGCATTCATAGGTATCTGCTGGAAGTACTCCTACCTTCGCACTGCCATCAGCGAACAAGTGGCTGAGGAACTTCCAGCGGTCCCTCCACCCGCACCCGCACAGCCGCCCGCACCTGTCGCTGCACCCCTGACCTACGCTGCCGCCGTCGCACGGCCGCGGCCACTTATCTACCGCCCAACCTAAGCTCCACCTCAAGCGTCTGTGCCTCAAGTTCCTCACGCTCTGACGTCTTTTTTTGCGACCGCTTCGACAATTCGGCAATCCCTGGAGTACTAGTGACAATCGGCCTATTTGCTACTCTTGCGGACTGCCTGGTCATGTGGCCCGGCTTTGCCGTCGTCGTGCGCCAATCTCCCCAGATGCCGGTTACTGGCCTCCTCCCAGTGAATACTCACCGCCAGCCGAGCCGCCAAAGAGTCGCCCGCTTTCACCTGATCGCAATGCCTTCTCCACCCGGCGTTCACCTCCTCCTTGCCGCTCCCTTCTCCCATACGTCGGCACCCAAATCTTTGGCAAGAGGAAAACTAGACGCCGCAGTTCTTGAGGCGAGAACTGCGCCACCAGCGAAATGTACAAGGCCTCAATTATCTGCCGCCAATCTGATTGCCGTTTCTGTATAGGGTGTTTCTGTTCTGTCGCTTGTCGACACCGGTGCTGCTGTTTCTGCCATGGCCGCCACCTTTTGTCGCTCCTTGCGAAAAGTGACCCCACTTTCTGGATTCTGGCTGCGCACCAAAAGCGCGCAGGCTATTGAACCGTTAGCGATGTGCACGGCTCGCGTCGTTATTCAGGAAATCCTCTACGTGATTGAATTCATCATTTTGCCAACCGGTTCTCACGAAATCATCTTGGGTTGGGACTTGCTGTTGTGCCATAATTCAATTCAATTCAATTTATTCAACATCTTGAGGGTGTTGGGTGCATCGACAAAAAGCCAGAGAGAAGGCTTGAAAAGGGTCGACGCACCCTACAATGACTTGACAGCAGCAGAATACATTAGTAAGATGATCACTACGCGAATATTGAAATAAAATAAAACTGCAAGTAAACACACAGGAAAGAAAATACAAATAAGTACAAATCTCAGTTGCACAAAGTGCTGACGGGTACATAAGTTTAGATGCCTTATTCACTGAGCACGGCACACATAAGGCAGTCATCGATTGTGTTCAGCGGTTCCTCGTCTCCCGATGCCTCTTCTGCTGCTCCTGCCATAGCCGCCGTTGCAGAAGACATTGAACTGCCTGCCTGCATGTTCTTCTGTTCTTGTGCCCATTACATCTGACCTCGTTCGCGACGGCAACGTACTTTTTACACCATCACCCTCCTTCTGCGCCGGAAGCACCTGCCCATACCTTACGCCATCCTCACCCGGTCAGCTGGCCTTAGCGCGTTGTTCGTGACCAATCCGTTTACATAAGCGTCCGCTGTGCATCGCGATGAGTGCCGCAGTACCGCGCAGATCATTGATTTCGTTCTCTATATATATCGCAATGAAACTGACGATTCACCGTCCCTCGACGTAGATGCCCTCAGCCCACCGGTTCCTGCACTCGACACTTCGCCTCCAGACGTTTTCCTTCCCTCCACTGACGCCTCTCTTCCTGCACCTCAACGTAATCAACTTCTCACGCTCCTTCATCAATTTCGTTCCTCCTTCCATTTGCACCAACCCGCTTTGACCCGCATGTCGACTGTCGCCCACCACATCGACACCGGTGACCACGCCCCTCTGCGGCAGCGCCCATATCGCGTCTCCGTCAGTGAGCGCCAAGTTATTCAAGGCCAAGTTGACACGATGCTTCAGGGCGGCGTAATTCAGGCCTCACACAGTCTCTGGGCCTCGCCCGTGGTCCTCGTGAAGACAAAGGATGGCGCTATTTCTGCGTTGATTACCACCGCCTGAATAAGATCACGCGAAAGGGCGTTTACCCTCTTCCGCGCATTGATGATGCTCTGGACTGCCTACAACGAGCGGAACCCTTCTCTGCTCTTGCTTTGCGCTCTGGGTACGGGCAGGTCCCGATTGTAGCTGACGATCGCCCTAAAACCGCATATGTGTCCCCTGATAACCTGTGTGAATTTAACGCTATGCCTTTTGTCTTCTGTAATGCTCCAGCTACGTTTGAGCGCATAATGGACAGCATTCTGCGCGACCTGAAACGGAAGTCCTGCCTGTGTTATTTCGACAACATCGTGATCTTTTCGCCCGACTTTGCGACTCATCTGTCCCGGCTGAATCCCGTCTTAACATGCCTTACGGACGCCGGCCTTCAACTGAACTTAAAAAAGTGTCGATTTGCTGCTCGCGAGCTGACAGTTTTATTCTACGTTGTGTCAGAAGAGGGCGTGCGCCCCGACACCGCCAAACTTCGTGCTCCAAAACAAAACTCCGTTTCCAAAACCTACTTGCATTAATGAACTGCGCAGCTCTGTTCCTAATTTCGGCGTTTTATTCGAAACTTTGCGGCCATTGTTGCCTCTTTAACTCAGCTTCTCGGCAGCAATGTGGATTTTTCGAGTTGGTCGCCCGCCTGCGACGACGTCTATAACAACTTGCGCTGCGCAGTCTCCTCACGGCACCACCCATCTCGCGTCACTTCGGCCCTCAAGCCCCAACCGAAGTACACACGGACGCCAGTGGCATTGGCCTCGGGGCTGTGGTCGCCCAACGGATGCCTGGATTCGAGTGCTTGGCTATTCTCTGGGTCCTTGGAAAGTTTTGACCTTATCTCTAAGGCCGTCCACTGAGCATCATGCCCTAAGTTGGCTTGCTTCGCTACAACATCCCTCTGGCAGCCTTGCTCGATAGGCTATCCATCTCCAAGAATATAACAAACGTGTCGTATATCGGTCGGGCCGCAAGCATCAGTACACTGATGCCCTGTCCGGCTCCCCGCTACCGGCCGAGTTTGCCAGCCTTTCGGCCCTCGAATCATATGCACCTTCGCTCACCACCTGTGTCATGCCTTCTGGGCAGCGTAAAGATGAGTGAATTGCTTCTCTTCTTGAATTTATCTCCGACCCATCTAAGCCTCCACCATCCCACACCCTTCGTCGCCAAGCCTCACATTTTACAATTCGCGATGATGTACTCTATCGGCACCACTATAACTCAGATGGACGGAAATGGCCTTTTGTCATTCCCCGACATCTCCAGTCCCAAATCTTCACCTGTTTCTACGCTGACCCGCAATACGGCCACGCGGGAGTCATCAAGACGTACGCTCGCATCTGTCTGCGGTACTACTGGCGAGGCATGTATAAATTCATACTGAAGTACGTCCGCTCCTGCCCGTGCAGCCAACGCCTTAAGCAACTGCCTCATCGCTCTGCTGGAGAGTTGCAGCCACTACATTGTTCTCCTCGCCCATTCGACCATGTTGGCATCGATTTATACGACCTCTGCCGTACACCGCTGCTGGCAACCACTGGGTCATTGTTGCCATTGGTCACCTGACCCAGTATGCAGAAACCGCGTCCTTCATTATGCAGCGCTTTATACTTCGCCACGGTGCTCCTTGTGAACCCTTCAGTGACGGAGGACGCGTCTTGTCTGACGTCGTTAAAGCTCTACTCGCCGAGCGCAATATCATTAATCGGACTTGTGCAGCCTACCATCTGCAAAGAAATGGTCTAACTGGACGATTTAATTGCACTCTGGGCGACATGCTGGCGATGTACATTGCTGCCAACCACATGATCTGAGACCTCATTCTACCCTATGTTACGTACGCCTACAACACTGCTACCCAGTCCGCCACAAGTTTCTCTCCAAAACAATCAATTTTTCAATCTCCTTTTTATCCTGTTTAACCAACAATTACCTGCGCGAAAATGATTAAATATTGCCCTCAGGATGAAAGTTACTATTTTGGTTGTATTCTAAGATGTTTGGATGCAAAATCCGCCGTTCGAAAAGCGTTGAAATTAGGCCGGAGGTTGAGCCGGATGTTTGGCAATAAACTCTGATGGTGCGCATGCGCAGAACGTAAGATCGCGCGTCGGCAAACGCCAAGAAAGAACACAAGGTTTTCGCATATAGCGCACCCCTTAGAAGAGCCCCTCAACCCTTACCCGCTTACGCGGCCACAAATGGAACTCACACCGCGACCCGACGTGACACGTATAGCTCAAGCCGTTCAAGACGACACGCTAGCAGCTGGCGGAATGCCGACCATCTCGTGGGCACTCCGACGTTGCCTTTGTGATTTCGTTTTAATCGTACAGAATTTGCACCGGTCAAAGGATAATGGACACTTGTCAGTCGAGCCATGAAACAACGGCACCTTCGGTTTTAACGGTCACCCAGCTGAGGTGTCGTATGGGCAGCAGATTTGCTCAGTGAACGATTGATGCTTGATAGATAAACACACTCTGTGATAAAGGAACTCGGTGATAAAGATGGATAAAGACTCTGTGATCAAAAACATACATCCGGGCAACTCATTTTGCATGAACTTGAAGGACGGTATCAATGTTTACGTGTATATAGGAAGCATATGTTTTTGGATAAAGTAAAATATTCCATGACTTGACCTCTACTGCCCCCGGCTTCCTCATTGACGAAAGTGTGCACTAAAATCTCGTGCTATCAGTTATGGTCTAAAGTGTGAGTTTAAGATGTGATTTGAGATAAACTGAGCATACTGTGATGGTCTTGCAGCTAAGAAGTATGGAATAGGCCGTCGGCGTTCAACGAGTTCATTGGCGCATTTACAACGTTATAGAGGACGATGATTTTTGAGGAAAGGAATGGTTGTTTAGTGTTTAACGTCCCCAAACGACTCAGGCTATGAGGGAATGAAAGGTACTACATAACTGGCTCCCTGGATCATTGGACAGCTCAGTCGCACCCTCAGGCAGTGGTGCCCGCCTGCGAATGCAGCTTTCGCGGAATATTTCGCGCTTAGGAATGCTAAACCACCAGCACTTTGCAAGTTTAGCAAAGCTCTCTGATTTTGTCCTTAGTGCCCAAAAACAAGTCTGCAGAGCATAAGCTGACTTAAAATCATCGCTGTTTTCGCGACCATTGGGGAAGAATTTAGCAAAGGTAACAAAGGACTCTGCCTGGACAGATCACATTGAAGTATGGACACTTACTCGGCCGCAACTTCAGGAGGGGCTCAGGCACGCACCCCTAGTTCAGGACGAAGAAGCCGCCAAAGCAGCACTGTTCAATGATGCCGAATCCAAATAGCCGGTGCTGCAAGACAAAAAAAATAGTATAAGCAACTTGTGCGAAGGGACCACCGAATATCTCTCAAGGATCACACAATAATTTTCGACTTCATATTTCCTTCCTTCATGCCGTATGCGGAAGGTGCGGGGTTCGATCCGCAGTGCCGCCGGGTACCCACCGGTGATACAATGGGTACAAGCTTTCCCCTGGTCTGGTGCTCGACTTATTTAGGGTGAAATGCTTGGGAAATGGGTCTTTTACCCCACCTTGAGAAAAAGAAAAAATACCTTGTGACATGGCGCTCTTTAACCATAGCTGCCCTTGCGCCATAAAAATCCATAATCATCATCACCTTCCTTCATGCATTTTACGCGAAAAAGGAAGGTGCTGCGTTCTATTTATTCCGAAAAGAAGTGTGCACCTGTGGGCTTAATTCACTGAATTTTGTTCACTGAATTCAGTAGGCTGATCACTGAAATCAGTGAAATCACTGAATTTTGTAATTCGCTGAATTCACGTCTACTTTTCTATTAGCCGATAGCGTACACAGTTCGTTCGGTCGAAAAGCCATCGGCGTAGTAACAGTGGGCAACGCGTGTCGGAAATAATCGAAAGCTCAGTAAAAATTGTTGCATGTTAATTGTTGGTTGTAGTGATTGATAATTGACTGGTGTGATGTAAATAATTGATTAATAAAGAAATGAACAAAAAAAGCTGGAAAAATGGGGGTTCAATTGGTCCCGCCGTGATTGCTCAGTGGTTAGCGCGCTCGGCTACTGATCCGGAGTTCCCGCGTTCGAACTCGACCACGGCGGCCACATTTCGATGGAGGCGAAACGCAAGGGGCGCACGTGTGCTGGGCAATGTCTATGCACGTTAAAGATCCCCAGGTGGTTGAAATTATTCTGGATCCCTCCATTACCGCACCTCTTCCTTTCTTCTCTCAGTCCCTCCTTTATCCCTTCCCTTAATATAGGCGAGACGGATACTGCGCCGGTGCCTTTCATGAAACCAAGTTTAACATTCATTTTAAAGGCACCAAAATGCTTAGAATGAAACGCCAATGCTTGGTGATGCGAAATAAGAACATTTAGAGTGTGTAATTGGTGAAATAAATAAAAAATGAAAAAGAATTACCAGCCAATGTTTGGTGATGCGAAGTATCGGTGTATATCGTCGCTCTATTAAGAATCTTATAATCTAATAATAAAATGACGCCCCAAATGGTGTACGCTATCGCGTGAACTCATAAGCGCAGCATATGTGTCCAACGTTTTTTCTTCTACTCTAATCAATTAACAATGAAGGATGAAACTCCTCGGAGGAAGCCGGCTAATCAAGACTCGGGGCGGGTTGCCACATCCAAATGACCGATTCTGCTGGAGAATATCAGGCCTAACTTCACTATACAATCACCTCGCAAAAAATTAAGAGTATCGAAGCATACTTCAGACTATCGCGGTTAACACTGTGGTAATTTCGTATCTTTTTTATTACCATAGGCCCCGAAGAGTGGATTGGTGCAGTTGTAAGCACATGCTTTTTTAGTTTATTACTTGGGCTAGCTGATATAATTACTAACGTCGGCTGGAGTAAAACCCTACCGAAGGACTCGACGCGGGCAATCGTGAACTGACCAGTTGCGGAAAACAATCGCAACACCTCAACAACGGAACTGTTCACAGGAGGCACTATGTCTTAGCATACAGCATACAGCTTCTGTTTTTTACGTTGCTCATACATCAGAGGAACGCTGGGTTCAACTGTTGTAGAAAAGCATTCCATTGCATCATAAGTCAAGCTTCTTCCGTATACTAGTAAGGCTATCTTTTTTTTATACTAATACTTCCTGTTCCGGATCTCAGGTGGTTGTAGTCGACAACCTGTCACCCTTCCTAGACAGTTACGTGTTAAGCGTGGGCTTTTAAAGCTTTAGGGGCAGCAGTATTTGTCATGAAGTACAATTTGCACTGTGATAATCATGTCAGTCAGGTCTGGTGCGAGGATGCAAACACTTATCATTGAAAGCAATTGGGAGCTGAAAGATGTAGCCGGGGAAACTGGGACGCAAGCAACAGAATTCTTTTCTGTATTTAAAAAATTCAGGGGCGATAAATTACACTCATGCAGAGAAATTGCACTATTTACGCATTTATTCCAATGATGATTCTGTTCCAAATGTAGCCGGAAAAACCGGGGCACAAGCAACAGAATTCGTTTCAGTATTTAAAAATGTAGGGGTGATAAATTACACTGATGCACATAAATTGCATTATTTACGAATTTAATCCAATTATGATTCTATTTCAATACTGGGTCCACTGTCTCACTCCCCTGTGTGCTGCATTTCTGATTCTATTCTAATTCACACTACACAACTACGAAAAATGTGTCATATGTTTTGCCCGTCTTGAGCGAGATCCCAACACTCGTTCTGGGAGTCGTGAACAGCGACACCCATTTAGGATGCCTGGATGATATAAACTGGAATAGGTATTAGGGGCCGGTTGGGGGGGGGGGGGAGCTAAAGGCTGTCAAGCATGCCAAGAAACGCGCCGCTCGCTCATTCCTAGGAAGCGCAATTTTTTGGCGTGAAGGCGTATCACGCTTAGAATAAATGAGGAAACAATCGCCACTAACGCTTTAAAAATTGAGCGAACAGGTCATACCAAGACATGGGGCAGAGAAACAGTGACATGGTTCGGTGGCGAAACGGGAGCAGACGAGACGAAGTCTTTATATATGTTTATGGCTTTTCAGACGCGATGACGTGCTAGAGCATGCAGTATGAGGTATTCATATTTTAGGCCTCTCAGCAGTAAACCACATTATTGTAATACATTTTATTAAATCTGATACTCCTTGGGCGACACATATAATTGGGAAATAAAATTCCAGGAAACAACGCTTGAGCCACATGTTGTCAAGCTTACAATATAGAAGCCAGTAGAGTTAGGCCTAAAAATTCGTAAATGCGCTTTGTGAACTACTACGAAGACCCGGTAATATGAAAGACGTTATAAGGGTATCACAATCTCAATTTTCATGAGCGAGAACGACAGACACAGTAGTCATATAGTGCCGCATGTCAGCCACAACGCTGTCAGCGCTAATGCATTAAGGCTACATCTCTCTCTCTCACTACCGCCACATGTATCAAAGCACGAATGAGGCGTCCGCATATCAAGGGAGCCAGTCATGCGCCCTTCCTTTCCTCAAAGCCATCGGCGTCTAGAACGTTGTCAACGCCAATGAACACAGTGAACGCCGGCATCTTTCGCTTTGTATATTGCTACGTTACTAACTACTCTAGTGGCGCCATACGGCTAAACTGCATTTCTTGGCAGTTGGCAAGCCTTGAGTCATCTCGGGGCTAGATGCTTCGTCTTCATCTCTCGTGCTGCCTGCTGCCTTGCGCGTTCCAACATCTTGCGCGTCTAATTAAAGCAAGTAAACCAGCCCTGCTTACGTCAACCGTTTCTCAGTGGATAATTTGGTGGAGGTGCTGGGTAATGGCCCATGTACGCTGACTTCGAGGACACCTTTGACGTCAGCTCACAACGCGTGGCTACAACACCAGACCACAAGGCGAGCCGCCGCCTGCGAGGCCTACAACCCGAGTTCGGCCAACTGACAGCGCCGATAAGGGCCATGACATCCACCGCGGCTAGCCAGACAAGTCAGCACTCCGGGAATGCCCCGCCATTTGTCCTTGACGCACCTCGATCGCCGCCACTGTTCCACGGGGACATGTTCGAGGACGTCGAAGACTGGTTGGCTAGCTTTGACCGAGTGGCGGGTTTCAATGAGTGGGACGGCGAGCGCAAGCTGCGCAACGTCTACTTTGCGCTGCAGGACTCGGCCAAAACGTGGTTTGAGAACCACGAAGCATCCTTTACCACCTGGGAGGCTTCTCGTCGAGAGCTGCTAGCGACATTTACCAGCAGCGAAAGAAAAGAGAAAGCTGAAATCGCCCTGCGCTCGAGATCACAGCAGCCGAACGAGGGCGTCGCGATGTTCATCGAGGACATGACCCGGCTGTTCAATCGGGCCGACCCTGCTATGCCCGAAGCCCAGTAGGTACGCCACTTAATGCGTGGCGTAAAAGAGCAGCTGTTTGCCGGACTGGTCCGTGACCCGCCACGAACAGTGTCCGAATTCACCAAGGAGGCAATGGGTATCGAGCGCTCTTTACAGGAACAGGGCGCCCACTACGGACGTCAGGCTACTGTAGCAGCCGCTTACCAGTCCCAGTACACGCCTGCATCGCTGCCCGCCGAGGACCTTCGACAGTTTGTAAGAAGCCTTGTGCGCGAGGAACTGGCGAAACTTCGCTTTGAAGCTCCACAGGTCAGCGTCGCTGCCTTTACGGATGTGGTCCGCGAAGAAATCCGACGAGTTGTGCAGCCACCCCCAGCTCCACACCCGGCGACCTCCGTTATGACGTGCAGCGAGGCGCTACGAAGTCCCGGGCCAGCGATGCGAGCCTTTTCTGCCATCGCTCCTGTGCAATACCTGCAGGAGCCAATCGCAACAGCACCCTCCGTGTCGCAGGAGTTCAGGCCTCCCGTGAGCAAAGCGCACGTTTGGCGTACGCCAAACAATCGGCCGCTCTGTTACCACTACGGAGAGCCCGGCCACATCCTCCGCCATTGCCCCTACCGCAGGATGGGTTTAAGGGGTTTTTCACCTGACGCACCTCGACCACGCTACGGTGAAAGACCATGGGATATCGAACACTACTTGGCTGATAACATGCAATCTTCGACCTCGCAGCGACGCCCGTCCCGATCGCCATCCCCAAGGCGGTTCTCTTCGCCCGGCCGCCCGTCATCCTCTGGCCAGGTCAGAGGTACGTCCCCACGTCGGGAAAACTGAAGACGGCGTCCTCCGGGGGTAGGGCTGCCGCTACTGGACCGAGTCAAGAGCCTCCACCCGACGATTCGCCGCGACGCTCCGACCGACGACGACCTGACCCGACGACCTCGACGATGCGCTGCGACCGACTGGCCTCCGCCGAAATTCCGGTATCCACCGACAACCACGACGTTACCGCACTCGTGGATACCGGCGCCGATTTTTCGGTAATGAGCAGACGGTTATATTCACGGTCTTGAGGAAGGTTCTGACCCCTTGGTCTGGGCCGCAGATACAGACAGCTGGTGGCCACGTGGTAACTCCGATCGGTGTCTGCACTCCGAGAATCCAGATCCGCGGCGTTACTTTTCCTGCTTGCTTTGCTGTGTTACCCGAGTGCTCCAAAGACCTCATACTCGGTTTGGATTTCCTTCAAGAGTACGGTGCCATTATCGACCTCCAGTAGCTAATCGTGTCATTTTCCACCCAAGGTCCTGTCGACGACGATACCGAGTCACGCAGGGCTAAGTTATGCGTCTGTGACAACCACGTTTTGATCCCATCAAGATCCAGCATGTTTGTTACTCTAGCGTGCGATAACAGCACCAAAATTCGTGGCATCGCTGAAACCAACATGTCGCTGCTCCTTGGTCGGCAAGTCTGTGTTGCTTGAGGAATTGTTGAACTGAACAAGGGCCGAACCGAACTCTTGGTGACTAATATTGGTTGTGAACCTCAGTGTTTGCCTGGCAGAACAGCTATTGCGTATTTCGAGGAACTCAGCGAATTTGCGGGACAGCACGCTTTGTCCGGAGCCCCGGCATCAGTGGAGGAACCGACCACTCCCATAAACACTGACGTGAACCCAAACCTCCCAACTAACCAGAAACGCTGCTTGGAAAGCGTTATCCAGTCTTTCTGCGACTGCTTTGCCTCGACCTCCAAGGTAAGGCAGACACCGCTCACAAAGCACCGAATTATAGTTGACGCCAACCAATGGCCGTTATGTCAGCCGCCCTACCGCATCTCTTCGAAGGAGCGCGATGCCATTCGCCGCCAAGTTCAAGAAATGCTCAAGGACGACGTGATACAGCCGTCGACGAGCCCGTGGGCGTCACCTGTTGTTCTAGTGGCAAAGAAAGATGGAACCCTACGGTTCTGCGTTGATTACAGACGTTTAAACAAAGTCACTGAAAAGGATGTTTATCCTCAACCGCGTATTGATGACTCCCTGGACAGGCTGCGCCACGCCAAGTACTTCTCATCGCTAGATTTACGAAGCGGCTATTGGCAAATCGAGGTGGACGAACGCGACCGGGAAAAGACCGCTTTTATTACACCGGACGGCCTGTACGAATTCCGGGTGCTCCCTTTCGGCCTGTGCTCAGCTCCTGCAACCTTCCAGAGGATGATGGACACCGTTCTTGCCGATCTCAAATATTTGGCAGTCCAGTCTCGTGTACTTGGATGACGTTGCCATCTTTTCTGACACGTTCGAAGAGCACCTGAGACGCCTGCGCGCTGTGTTCAAAGCAATTTGGTCGGCCAGTCTTTCCCTGAAGCCCCAAAAGTGTCACTTCGCTTTCGAAGAGTTGAAGTTTTTGGGCCGCATCGTGAGCGCTAAAGGGGTTAGCCCAGACCGCGATAAGAATGCTGTCGTGGCTGCTTTTCCTGTGCCCACCGATAAGCGCAGCGTGCGTCGCTTTCTGGGTTTCTGCGCCTATTATCGGCGTTTTGTGCAGAACTTCTCCCAGATCGCTGAGCCCCTCACGCGACTCACGAAAGATTCCGAACCATTCTTCTGGGGCCTGGAGCAACAGCAAGGCTTTGAAGACCTCCGCATTCGTCTCCAATGTACGCTAATCATTGGACACTTCGACGAGTCAGCCGACACTGAACTACACACAGACGCCAGCAACATCGGCCTTGGTGCGGTCTTTGTACAGTGGCAGGATGGTCTCGAACGCGTAATCGCATACGCGAGCCGCACCTTGTCACGATCTGAGGCGAACTATTCCACCACCGAAAAGGAATGCCTGGCCATTGTGCGGGCAGTAACAAAATTTCGCCCGTACCTATATGGCCGCCATTTCAGGGTCGTCAGCGACCACCACTCGCTGCGTTGGCTGGCGAACCTGAAAGATCCCTCGGGACGGCTTGCACGCTGGAGCCTTCGACTTCAGGAATTCGATGTCACCATCGTCTATAAGTCTGGTAGGAAGCACAGTGATGCCGACTGTTTGTCTCGTGCTCCTATCGAGAACAACCGAGCTGACCCCGACGACGATTCTGTTTTTCTTGGTGCCATCGCAACACTTTGGCGGAATTTCGGGCACTAACCTTCCGGGCGTCCACCATGGTGCAGGGAACACCGAAGCAGCGCACGCTTCATATGCCCGATTACACGAAGCAAATCAGACTGTCTATTTCCCAGCCTATTTCTCAGCGGTCTATTTTCCACCATTATGCACTTCCTGTCTAACTCATTGATCGTGATTTGCAGTTCACCTCCTGAGTGACTCAGCAAGGCAATGTCATCTGCGAATCGCACATTATTTAGGTATTCTACACTAACTCTTATCCCCAACTGTTCCCAGTTCAGGACTCGGAATACCTCCTGTAAACAGGCGGTGAATAGCATTGGCGAGATCGTGTCGCCTTGCCTGACGCCCCTCCTTATTGGAATTTTGTCTGTACAGATGTGATAAAACATAGAACTCTTTTCAACATCTCACAAGAAAATGTAGCACAGGAAGCTTGAAATAATCCATTCGCTCCCAGTGGCCCACGGTTGCTCACTTTGTGATAACGCTGAGCGTTCTGTCTCCCACATTCAGTTCTGGTTATAATGGAACAGACATGACCAAATAAGAGACAGGAGAGGGACACACCAGTGACGTATCCGGGTGGGTGTTGCCTTGTTACCAGATCCAAAGAGAGGCCTCTGCTTTCTTGGCTGCTCAGGAGCTCTCCTGTGCCATCACTGCAAGAATAAGGACGAACTTGCTTTCTATGGTAAAAGGAAGGGTGATTCAGGTGTCTGCACAGCATAAAAACTATACTATCAGCTGAAAACGCAATAAAGTGCAACACCGTGAATTTAATCTGAAAATTATCAACTGGCCGCCAAAAATTATCCAAAAAACCTACCATCGTGAAAAAATTATGCGCCGAGAAGCTTGGCGATGATAGTCATGTGCTTTCGCGAGAAAACGACGCAGCAACGAAGCTTTTTCGGAATTCCATCACATACTCTATGCAATGACGAAGGGATTTTGAACACCCAGGACTCTGGGTCCCCGCACAGCCCCACTGCACTCTACGTTCGTGAGTTCATGGAGTTCCATGCCATAGGCGGCCCAGTTAGTGGTGATATTTTGCCTGGCCGGGTCCGTCGAGAGCAGTAGGACCTCCCATTCCTCACTCGTGGTCAGATGCTGGCGGGTATGACGGGATTATTTCTTCCGATGGTCGTCACGCATGCTGTCGAGCACATACCAGCACAGCACAGGGAACTATCTACTTTGCATAGCCCGCAGTCTGAATGATATCTGGATGATCGCCAGTCCAGCACGCACTACGTCAACTCGGTGGTGATCTGGGCGCCTGTTGATGCGAGCCCTACAGTGTGCTATTTAACGAAAGTCTGACGCAATACGCTTGGGTAGGAACCCCACGGCAGTTCAAATTATCTCGGTTTTCAGATTAATACGGGCCGAATAATGATTTACTGTAGTACAGTTCCAGCGGCCTAAAGAAATAGATTCGAAATCTTTGCTTTTAACATCTAATGCAAAACTCTATAACTCGGTTCACTCTAAATGAGAAACCACAAGGCATCGTTTAACGCTGTTACTAACTTTTTAACTCTGCGCCCCCAGGAGAAGGCGGCCAAACACATGAGGGCGTACGGACTGGCGTCTCCAGATTGAGGGGGATCGTGGACAAAGCCCCTGAATTATCATTTGTCTATAGTGAATCCTCTTAGCGTTGAATAATCTACTGCAGTGGCAAGGGGGACAATTGCACGGGTACCGAAGGGGCATGGCTGATAAGAGGCGGAGGTAAATCCCGGATGTCGCTGTTAATGCGTGGTCATTTGTCCCCACCAATCCCCACCTACGAGGTATTTCCAGCGGCGACGCTGAGATCTGCCCTCGCCAGATATCTGCGTCTCCCTGCGTCGCCTTGCTGCAATCGCAGGAATTTCGCCTTCAGCGACGCTAGTGACCGAGACGCCGAAGCTACGCCGAAGAAAGGCTGGTTCGACCTTAAAAGTTAACGCACGTAGGCCCAAGTTGTGACAAAGAACAGTGCCTGGCTGTAGCCATCTTCAGGCGCAAAAAACGCACATTTTAACCCTAGCCCTTCTTGTCAGTACAACGATAATCTTGACCAGAATGACCACATTTATGCCAAGATTCAGGACAAAGCTAGCATTTTTTACGGTAACATGAGATGTTGTGAGAGCGTTTAGTTTCAAAGGTGCGAAAAACCCAGGACTTCTCTGCCTTTTTGCCGCAGGTCCAAAGCTGGAGATTCCTGCACGAAACGTTAAATGTGATTGCGAAAATCTATCATTCCGAATGCGTGGCACAAATCGGGGAAGGTGCACCGCATAGAAAAAAGGCCTTCCAGTCTTGTCTGCGAATGACTGTTACACCAGTAGTCACTCTAAGTGGCCTGTATTTCTGGTGTGGATGCGTTTGTGTGTGTTGGGTTTCATGACGCATAAGCAGATGAGGCTCTCTTCTATTGTCTTTAATTGAACAAAAAGGGATGCCATCGAACATATAAGTGCACCTTTTTTGTTTCAACATATTTGGCAAATAAATAGGCGATAATATTCTGGATCAGAATCAGTTTATAGGAGTGAAAGTAAAATATAAGGTGGACAAATTTATACGGAAGGAAATTATATTCCAATCACCTCCAGTAACAAATTAGTTTCACAGAGAGTTCCCACCGTATATGCACCAGCCTTGTACTACACTGTGGCCAGCTGCTTGGAGAATACAAGACAAGGCAGAGATGCTCGGTGGCCAAGCACGTGCACGTGACCATCGGCAGTAATTCTCACCTGCGTCCCGGCCGCCGAGGCTGCTGGCCAACACCGACCACGCCCACGTGGTGACAGTGGTCCAGGCACTTATATGACTGCAGGTGGTGTCTGCCACCACACAGATGACTCCGCTCTTCACTGGTTTCCTGTCAGTCTGAAGAAGCAGCAGTGCACATCATTGTTTCCAGGATCCACTGAACGCTATCCAGACAACAAAAAAATAGTGATGCCGCCACCGTCCGGAAGTCGTTGAACAAGTGACGTCAAAAATGAATAACAAATTCGATACATCACGCAGACCCCCATAAATCGAGAATTGTGACGAGTAAGAGCTAACGCTCTTAAAATATGCGCCGAATAGTCCCCATTGTATCGCATGAGTGAGCTCTCCAGATGAACCTGTTAGGATGAGGCAGTCGCATCCTCTGCAATGGACGCGACATGAAGGGAACGGTAGTGTATTGTGAAATCTTGGAGACACCGTTGCTGATGCTGAACTACTATTTGGAATCCTTTCGAACATTGTCTGCACCTTTAGCGATGCAGTACTGTTGGCGTTCACGTTTATGCAGGTTTATGAGGCACAAGTTCATTGCATATGCTCTTTTCATTCGTTTTACTTTTCTCGGCAAGAAAAGGACGCTACCTTTTTTTCTTTCACTGACTAAATCTTTGTTGCTGCTGTATCGCCACCGCGTTTCAGTCGCAGCATGTCGCCAGGTGACTATTTCCTTATTTTCTCTTGATTTTTATGAACTGCAGGGAAGAATTCCACTGTTGGTACACTTACTCGGCCAATCCTCCAAGAGGGGCACGAAGGATCCGTAGTTCAGAACGAGTAAGTCGACTGCCGGAGGCTCAAGTATGGTTGCCACATCCAAATAGCCGATGCTGCCGGAGAAAATAAGATACACAAATGTCGCTGCATTAGCATCGCAATAAACGTGATCGGCAAATGAAACACTTTTCAATGTCACATGCGTTTTCTTGGCACTCCATATACCGCACCTGCATAAAGTTTATTGTGTGGCTGAAGCCAAATGCCTTTGTGGTTGTTGCATTTGGGTTGCAAGCCCCAAGGGTAGCGTTGGCCTGGCGGCCTGGGGCAAAGCAGGAAACATCCGAAGGTCCCGGCAAAGGATGAGTCGACTGGCAACAGAACAACTTGTTTATTCTGGCATCTCAAAAGAGCAGCCGGTCAGGGCGACCACGTTACTCGCAGGAAGAAATCGAAGTCTCTCGTTGGCGTCCGGGGCAGCTCTCTTTATATACCCTCGGAGTCGAGGGCAAGAAGGAGCGGCTTGGGATGAGTCGCACAAGACGGCGACGCATGAACATGTTCAGGCGTGACGGGCGCGTCCGCCAGGCCGGCGCCGGTCACACCTCCTCGCCTCCCAGTTGGGGAGCTCCTCTCCCCGGCTGCCGCGCTTTGACAAGCGTGGGCAAAACATGCACACACACACACACGCACGCACGACGACACGTGGCACTGAAACCTGCCTGGACGCGCTTGGCGGGAGGCGTTGCGGCCGCGATGAACGAAGCCGCGGCGTCCGTTGCATCCGCGCCGGCTATACCGCGCGTCGAAGGCGAGACGTAACAGACCGCCCCGCCGGGAGAAGGAGATCCCGATGGTCAGGGGACTGCATCCGCTGTCCAGAGGGATGTCGCTCGATGATGCTCGTAATCGAAACCGATCGTCCCTCGACGTTGCTTGAGCGCAGCGCACAGAGAAGGCCTCGTTCTCGGGTTCAGGATCACATAGGACACTGCAAAGTCACTTCGGGAGAGTTGCCATTTTTGTGCTCGTTCCCAGCAAGCGTTAGAACTACGCCGAAACGCAACCGCTCAGTCAGCAAGCACGAGACAACCCTCACTAAGCTCTGCCAGGATCTATCCCCTTTTATACTACTGCCTATTTCCTTACAGTAGTCAAGCAGCACTCAGAACGCGTCCACAAATTGGAAAATTGCACTAGAAAGCACATAATCACTTTGAAACACTAAACAAATGCAATATGTTAAAAATCCTGCCTCAGGAAGAAAACATCAGTAACCAACAACTTTGAGGCGGATTCCCACGTTAGGGGCTTCGACTTAAGCCATCGGCGTTACCGTTGAGACTCCCCTTTTTGTAACGCACCTCAAAGGAATATTGTTGCAAAGCGAGGCTCCAGCGCAGGAGGCGGCCATTTTTGGGAGATATGGTCTGCAGCCATTGGAGAGGGCAGTGATCCGTCTCAATGATAAACCTCGAGCCGGCTAGGTAGCAAGACAATTTCTGAACGGCCCACACGAGACACGCACACTCTTTCTCGGTGGCGCTGTACGCCTGCTCACGACAGGTCAGCTTACGACTAGCATACAGGACGGGGTGTTCCACTTCTCCATTGTCCCTTTGGCACAGTACAACGCCCATGCCTCGCTCACTAGCATCGCACTGAACAACGAACCCTTTGGTATAGTCTGGCGATCGTAGCACAGGCTGGCTTGTTAGGGCGCTCTTTAGGGCGCTAAAAGCTCTCTCCTTTGTCTCGCTCCAGACGACTGTTTGGGGCTCTGTTTTTCTTAGAGCATCCGTCAGGGGAGCCGCGATATCGGAGTACCTGGGGATGTACCTCTGATAGTAGCCGGCGACACCCAAGAACGACCGAATATCGGTCTTCGTGCGCGGTTGCGGGAAGTCTCGCACAGCGGCCACCTTTATTTCAGAGGGGCGGCGACGACCTTGTCCAATCACGTGACCGAGGTAGACAACCTCGGCCTGTGCTAATTGGCACTTGGGAGCCTTGACTGTCAAGCCCGCTTCGCGCAGGCGGGTTAGCACTGCCCGCAAGTGTGCCATATGCTCAGACCAGGAGGCGGAGAATATCGCTACGTCGTCTAAATACGGTAAAGCGAATTCTTCCTGTCCCCGCAACACTTTGTCCATGAGGCTTGAAAAGCAGTATGGCGCGTTCTTCAAACCAAAACTCAAAACTTTAGGGCGGAATGTTCCCATTGGTGAAATGAACGCCGCATACCTACTAGCCTCTTCTGTAAGTGGAACCTGCCAATAACCCCTGACAAGATCTAGGGTGGAAATAAACTGAGCGCTACTAACTTTCTCAAGGCGCTCCTCGATGTTAGGGATCGGATAAATTTGATCCTTAGTGATGGAATTAAGCCTGCGGTAGTCGACGCAAGGACGCGGTTCCTTGCCCGGTACCTCAACTAAAATCAAAGGGGAGGTATAATCACTCTCACCCGCCTCAATAACTCCGAGCTGTAGCATTTTCTTTACCTCAGCCTCCATAATATCTCGCTGGCGGGGTGACACCCGGTACGCCTTGGATCGTACTGGCTCTGGGGAGGTAAGTTCTATATCATGAGTAAGGACAGAAGTCCTACCAGGCCTCTCAGAGAACTGACCTTGAAACTCTTGTAAGAGTTGGTGTAGTTCGGTTTTCTGCTCAGGCGACAGCGGTGCTTTAATGATTAAGTCACTAATGGCCTGATCAGTGTCTTCCCTGTTCGTCACTGAGCTTAGTCCCGGAAGCTCGACCGGAAGCTCTTCTAACTTTCCCTTGTCGGGCATTTCCTCTCCAGTACCTGGTGCCTTCAGCGCTACAGGCTCAATTTTATTCAGTTCGGACGTGCTCTGAATATCAGCTTGCTGCGCCTCCGACCCTTTCTCATTGCTCGACAACGTCGGCCCCGCAACTACCGCCTTTGCAGCGAGCTCCCGAACTCTCGGTCTGGTTAAGGCCTGAACGCTAGCCTCACCAAACAAAAGCCCCTTCTCGCGCAGGAGGTGATCGGACCTGTTCGAAAAAAGATACGGGTACTGGGGGGGCAGCCTAGATGACACTACGGCCTCCGTCTCAAGTGCTCCGAAAGGTCCTTCAATAAGCACTTTTGCTACGGGCAGACACACGCTGTGAGCTTCCACGGCTTGCTTGATCCATGCGCACTCGCCCGTGAACATATCGGGTTCTACGTAAGAGGGGTGAACTACATCCATTGTAGCTGCGGAATCACGAAGCACTCGGCACTCTTTCCCGTTCACGAGGAAGTCTCGCATGTAAGGCTCGAGAAGCTTCATGTTCTCGTCAGTGCTACATAATGACAAACACACGACTTCTCTTTTTGTTTCTGGACACTGCGCCGAAAAGTGACCCGGCTTCTGGCACGTATAACACACGCGCGCTTGCCTCCTCTCGAACCGCTTTCTGCGTTCGGCTTCGGCTGCCGCCGTCTCCTTACGTTCGGTCGGACTGCTTTCACTCGCATCCGCACTACGCGTGTCCCCCCCATGCTCTCATGGGTGTGAACTTCGGCCTCTCAGACTTGGAGCCAAATTCACCCTTTTGACCGTCCTTAGCTCCGCGAGCCCGACGCGTCACAAACTCCTCGGCTAGCTCGGCGGCTTTAGCCACTGTACTAACGTCTGGCCTATCCAAGACCCAGTACCGCACGTTCTCAGGTAACCGACTATAAAACTGTTCCAGCCCGAAACACTGCAGAATTTTCTCGTGGTCACCAAACGCTTTCTCTTCTTTGAGCCATTCCTGCATGTTTGACATAAGCCTGTAGGCAAACTCTGTATATGACTCATTTCTGCCTTTTTCATTTTCCCGAAACTTCCGACGGAACGCCTCCACTGACAGCCTGTACTTTTTTAGCAGACTTGATTTCACTTGGTCGAAATCCTCTGCCTCCTCTCTCTTCAAGCGAGCGACTACGTCGGCCGCCTCGGCGGGTAACAAAGTGAGCAAGCGCTGTGGCCACGTTTCCCGAGAGAACCCCTGCTTCTCGCACGTTCGCTCAAAGTTAACCAGGAACAAACCAATGTCCTCTCCAAGCTTAAACGGCCGCATCAGGTCAGTCATTTTGAACGATACCCGTTCTCCTGCACCGTGTGCCTGACTTCCATTACGAGCGCGTTCCATCTCTACCTCGAGACGCTTCATTTCCAAAGCGCGCTCTTCTTTCTCTTTATCTTTTTGATCTTTACGTTCGCGCTCGTCTTTCTCTTTTTGCTCTTTACGCTCGCGCTCCTCTTTTTGCTCTTTACGTTCGCGCTCGTCTTTCTCTTTTTGCTCCCTCTCCTCAATGGTCTCAAGGCATTCCGACAGCTCGTCATCCTCAGCCTCCAACTCAAGAATAGCCCTTAGCAGTTCTGGTTTTCTGAGTTTGTCTGAGACATCCAGACCCAACTCTCTTGCAAGCTCCAGCAATTTCGGTTTGCGCAACGACTTCAAATCCATGGCTGCTCCGAATGCTGCTTTCTCTACTGCCTACTATTGTCTTGCCGCAAACTAACCCGGCAGCAACGACAACACAATTACCAGCTCTGTTTCTGACACTAACAAAAGCCTGGCAAAACTCAGAAGAAGAAAGTCCCGCACTCACCAAACCTCGCAGCCAAGAATTCAGCGCAGTCGTTCCGCTGCAGGCAACCAGTCATCACACAGGGCTCGTTGCACTGCTCCCGGATGGTCGTTGAGCTGCTCAGCACACAGTTGAACGCATATCTTCGCTGCTGGCCTCCGTTGTCGGGATCCCACCGCTGGCAACCAGTTGTTGCAAATGGGTTGCAAGCCCCAAGGGTAGCGTTGGCCTGGCGGCCTGGGGCAAAGCAGGAAACATCCGAAGGTCCCGGCAAAGGATGAGTCGACTGGCAACAGAACAACTTGTTTATTCTGGCATCTCAAAAGAGCAGCCGGTCAGGGCGACCACGTTACTCGCAGGAAGAAATCGAAGTCTCTCGTTGGCGTCCGGGGCAGCTCTCTTTATATACCCTCGGAGTCGAGGGCAAGAAGGAGCGGCTTGGGATGAGTCGCACAAGACGGCGACGCATGAACATGTTCAGGCGTGACGGGCGCGTCCGCCAGGCCGGCGCCGGTCACACCTCCTCGCCTCCCAGTTGGGGAGCTCCTCTCCCCGGCTGCCGCGCTTTGACAAGCGTGGGCAAAACATGCACACACACACACACGCACGCACGACGACACGTGGCACTGAAACCTGCCTGGACGCGCTTGGCGGGAGGCGTTGCGGCCGCGATGAACGAAGCCGCGGCGTCCGTTGCATCCGCGCCGGCTATACCGCGCGTCGAAGGCGAGACGTAACATGGTGGAGACCTTCAGGTTAAATGCGTTCATGGTAAAGGCCCTTAAGTCACAGAGTTCTTTTGCACTGACCGCACGTAAGAACTTCAAAGGATCCATCTCTTGAATGCTCTCAAAAAGGCTGGAGTCAGCAGAAGCGGTCCTTATTAGCACTGGTAACATTTCTAGCAGCACACAAAAGCCCACAATTGTGAGAACATGGCGATCCTCTCCTGTGTACGGTGCCGGAAATCCCAAATTTATTTTTTATTTCGCATTTAACGGCGCACAGCCGAATGTGCGAAGCAGGAGAAATATATTTCCACATTATTCTGGAAAAAAATTGCTATCTTCAGATGTTTTAAGAAATAAACCGCGAAAATTTACGCTCCCCGCATCTCGGGCAGATACAGCCATAGCTGAAAGCGCCACCAATGCATTTGCAGGTCATATTGAGAGGGACTGCAAAATCTCAAGGCCGTCAGCAATGCTCCCCACCTTGGGTCTTCTCTCGATGTTGACGATGTTGAAGCTCTCCGGTGGCACCCACGTGACGACTGCACTTCAGAGGCACTGGCTTCCGACTGTGTTTTGTCTTGACTCCGGGTCTTCTCAGTTCACGGGATGTCGCGGCTTGCTTCGGAAAAAGTCGACGCGTCATTGTTAAGCAAAATTCTATGGGATTGGTATTTCCTATAGGCTATTGTGTAGGTGTCTATAGAGTGTCTCTTGACTTGATAGACAGAACTGTATGGACAGTCTTTGGACTGTAAAAAATTTTTGTAAGAGCAGCTACAGTAGAGACGTTCACATATGCTTAAGCAACTAGTGTGCACACGCAATTTTTTCATGCTGTCAGGAAACAAATGTAACCGGCCTAGAGGGAACTGTGGCATGCGGCCCCGGCTACCGGGGTCCCTGAGGAGTTTGCTCTGTCATTCAAACTCCGCAGCCCAACTGAAGCACGAGACCAAAAGCGTCATATTTCAAGGGGACATTACTAACTGTCACATTCTAGAATAGCTGCGAAAGCTAACATTGTCCTGTGTGTGTGCGGGGGGGGGGGGGGGATCGTTACAAGAAACGTCAGGCAAGAACCCCTGCTTCTGCATGAACTGCACAAGTCAAATACACTTACCGGCTGCTGCAACAGTCGCCGTCGTGTCGGGTCCATCGGAACACGTCGGTTGCTAGTCGGCTGTGCAACATCCACCAGGGGCCTTCTTGGACTCCTGCTCGCTACCGCCATGTAATGCAGCTAGGTGCCAGCGCCTGAGAGGTGAAATAATTTTCAAAAGCAAAATGAAAAGAACATTGGACGTCATTTTGGAGGTTCCCACTAAGGGGATGTCCCCTCCACGAACCGCACGCATCTAAATGCGGAGGTGACCACCCGCAGCGGTGTACGACGGACGGTTGCCTCACATTTTTACTGTTAAAATCGATTTTGAAGAAAGGAAATTGCGCACTAACTCTCTCGCCTCTCGGTGGACACCTCAAACACGGCTGAAGAGGTAAAGCAATAGGGAGTCGTGAGCGTTTGACGTTCACAAAGGTTACGCACTGAGCAATGAAATGGAGACGCGCCTCCACTCAATCCACAAAGGTCCGAGTGGTTCGAACACCTGTCGCGGATTAGCCTCCAGCCTGAGGCGAATGCAATATGGTACGAGAAACCATATTACACCACCGCAACGCTGTAATATGAATGGCTGAGCCACTATTTTAATACCAAAATTAGTGTTGAGGAAAGGTAATTGCGCAGTTAACTCTCTCGCCTCTCGGTGGACACCTCAACCGCGCCTTTTAGGACAGGTTCGAATCATTCTCGCAAGCTAGCTTCAAACTTGACTAGAACATGTAGGCTATATGCCAAGAGAAATAGCAGGACACCAAGAGAACGCTGCAAGACGAAAGATTCCTCACATTTTTTGGTACGAATGTAAACGGCAATACCAGCACAACATTGAGGTCAGCCGGTGGCGGCTACGTAAGACTGATATGATCGTTTAAAATTGCGGCACGCGGCTGTGTTTGTCCTACGGCCGCTTGATGTCGTCACCCTCTTTCTTGTCATCGCTCGGATTTTTCTGTACCCTGTGAGAGTACACACAAATACGCTATCCCCACACATGATACAGGCCGCCGGCTTTTGTCGTAATGGACCTAGTAAGGCTTTCGCTTTAAAAAAACGCGAAGGTTGACAAGCGACTGCCGCGGCCAATAACGTTGCTTCAGGGTGGAGTTCAGGACGGGTCTTGCAAGCGTTGGCACAACCAGAGACGCATGCCTGATTCAGTGCGTTCTGCATTTTCGACTGCCCCTTTCAGTCCTTCCTGGCGTGATCCAGGGCAAGGTTACTTGAAGCAAATTAGTCTACTTTCCAGCCATGCCTCATTTGCAGTTTTGACCACGTTGCTTGTATTGGTCTAGACCCTCCACTCGACTTGACGACGGGAAAGGCGCCTAACTCAACTTTGGCGGTGGGCACCTCAACCGCGCCGTGCGGAAAAAACTGCTATGGTTTAATTACAGCTCAAACTGGCTAGACAGCGAAAGTTGTGGTGTATCGGGCAAGTATAGACGCGGCTTAGCATCTGTAACGTTAAATGCATGCCAAACACTCGATAGGCAGCGCGCCCACCCTGCCAGGTGGCCGTTAAATTAATGGTTGATAGCGACAGGTTAGTCACCCATTGAACGCTGCGGCCTATTGCTGCAGTGCCGCGTGTCTGCCTCATTGTTGTCAGCGCTGAGGCATGAAAAAAATTGCAATTTTGCAGCTTTCGCATTGAAAATGGAGCATAAGTATCGGCCCAAGGATCGCTTCTTTATTCATGTCTGTTTCCGGCGCTACGTTATCAGAGGTTAAGATTCGCTGGGTCGGTTAATGTAGTGCTCAAGAAATTACCAAGCAATGAGCAGTCTGCAATTTCATTAACGTCCCGAACCGACACACGTGACTCAGTGGTTATGGTGCTCGGCTGATGACCCGAAATACGCGGGTTCGATCGCGGCCGCGGCGGTCACATTTTGATGGCGGAGAAATACATACTAGAAGAGACCCGTGTACTGTGTGATGTCAGTGCACGTTAAAGAACCCCATGTGGTCGAAATCATCCGGCGCCCTCCATTACGGCATCCTTCATAATCTGAGTCGCTTTGGGACGTAAGACGCCAAAGAATACCACATGCGATACGACGGACGCCGTAGTCGAAGGGGATTAGGCCAGAGACGGACGCCTTTTGGATTCAAAACGCGGTCGCCAGAGCAGAGATAGCAGCCGGGACCTTCAACCCAGTCACTGACCGCTCTAACCGCTGAGCCACTAAGGCGGGTCAACGGTTCGTCGCCACCGGTATTGTTACAGGTCTAACCAGTCGGTGCAACTAAGACTTGAATAAACAGGAGGTAGCGATCAAACCAGAGACAGAATGAACAAACCCAACTCAGTATTTGCCATTCACAGCATAACGTAACCGTGTGCGCCCGGCGCTGCCCAGACGCGGAGGCGCTCGCTGCGTTTGGCTCCGGTAGCTAACAGTCGAGGAAGGCTCCAAAAAGAGCATAAATCAAGGAGGCACGCAAGATACAAGGAACTACAAAACAATGCGGCGTCGGTGCAAGAATACTGCGCAGGATATGAGATAGCATTTTTAACCTTCCATAAAATACTAACAGGAAACAGTGCGAACGAGTTCATCTCGGAGGCGTTTCTAAATGGAAGTTCGAAAACGTCTGCAGTCTGTCGACAATTCAAGGCATCCCACTCACCATGGAACGCGAGAAAAATCCACCAGGAACCTCGGATCCTACGCTGAAGGAAGTCCAAGACGCTCTTGTTCCTTGCGGAGGCTTACGGAGACGAGGGACGGCAAAGCTCCCCTTCATTCCAGAGGGTGATGACGTGGCGTCTGCCAGCGGCGATCGACCAATATCGCTTGCGCTGGTTGAGGACAGAAGACTGGAAGGATTCGGTGACACTGAAATCACAAGAGGAGTCCAGTCAAAATAGCGCAAAGATGCTACGGCTAAGGCGCTCGTGAAGACGTCATACTACCGCTCCCACCAGCGTCCCCACAGCAGCGACGAGATGGCAGCCGAATGGCGTTATACGCACACACAGACCGCTTTCTCTTTTCCTGATGCGAATACTGCAGAAAGTTGCAGTAGTCTGTCGCCGAAATCTCGTCAATGCCATTGAGCGCTGGACAATGGCAAACCTAGCGAAGACCTCTTGGAACACTTACCGGAGGTGGAGCTTCCTCGTGGTGGACGACCGCGCCCGCTATCTCGAACATCTTGAGAAGGATGCATGGGTTGATGCCGAAGGGGCCTCGCGTCGCCAACAAAGAGCACCACCCGCTGCTGAATTCAATCTGCTCTACCCAGGGGCGAAGGCTTCCGAGACTCTTCGAACGCTTCGCGAATGGCTGCTACTGCGAGGCGCAGCGACAATTGCGGTGCAGCTCACTCTTCCTTGCACACGTCAGCAGACTCGTCCTGTTCGCTTCCCTTTTATAACCTCTGTGCACGTGATCGAAAGTCTGGCCATCACGTGATTGCCTGTGGCGCCACCTAGAGGGCAAGAGCCAATGCAGGGCTCCGTGTTGCCTGCCACGTACCCAACACAGCGAACGCGGTGGTCGCGTTTCGATGGAGGTGAAACGGATAGGGCACCCGTGTGCTGGGCTATGAATAATAATTGGTTTTTGGGGAAAGGAATTGGCGCAGTACCTGTCTCATATATCGTTGTACACCTGAACCGCGCCGTAAGGGAAGGGACAAGGGAGGGAGTGAAAGAAGAAGGGAAGAAGGAGGTGCCGTAGCGGAGGGCTCCGGAATAATTTCGACCACCTGGGGATCTTTAACGTGCACTGACATCGCACAGCACACGGGCGCCTTAGCGTTTTTCCTCCATAAAAACGCAGCCGCCACGGTCGGGCTCGAACCCGACCGCGCTATGTAAATGCACGTTAACGATCCCCAGGTGGTCGAACCGGAGCCCTCTCTAGACTACGGCACCTCTTTCTCTCAATGACTCCAATCTTCCCTTCCCTCGCGGCGTTGTTGAGGTGGCCACTGAGACGCGATACTTACCATGTCTTTCATTTGCTGATAACCAATAATTTTTTTAACGCAACACAGCAATTTCCTCCTAACGCAGAACACTCTTGAGCCGGGCTTCCTTTGGCTGGCTCAAGTGTCTGTACAAGTCCTAGAGGTGTTGGATATGCTGCACCCAATATCTTTGTTTTATTTATTTTCTTTCTTAAAGAGTCAAAAGCGTCCTTCGGAAATTTTGGGCAGTGTCAACAGGCATCAAAACCACAAGTTGATGGAGAGCAAGCTGAATTGTTTTGTTGTTTTTTTTTGCAATACATCGCCCGAATCTCCACAGCGGACATGAACGTCAAACAAAAATGTAGCGGTGCGTAAAACAGCTGGCCGAAGGGCGCTCCTTTGTGTGTTGTCTTAATACTTTTCCTCCGAGTGTGTTTGCTCCAAATCTATGGTCGCACCGCATCTCTCGTACGACTCAAAACAGTGAGACCTACAGACATCTCAGAAACTCTCATTGGTCACGCACCATCACAAAGCGTGTTTTTATTTTTCGGGAGACGCAAAGAACACGGCCAAGTTCAAAGAATGATTACAAATTCTAACACGAATTACGGTGACAGCCTCAGCAGCATGCAATGCTCAATGTTGGCGCCTGCGTCGGTATGCCTCAATGTCGGAAGAATGTAGCAAGTTTGGACCATGAGATCTGTGATCTTGCTATGTCTTGCTGTGCAGCGCATCTGCGGCCAGCGTTCTGAGCCAACGTGATATAGAATTATTGCTCCCCCTTCGCCTTCGCCTACTACGCTAGGATCATAGCAGCACCTGCTAGATACAAGGCCTTAGTACAGCTACCAAGACGTCGTTATGAGGTGTACCTACACGTCGCCTTCCAATGCGGCCCCATTCGCGCTAGGTTTATTGTACCCGCGGCGTTCGCACAAATCGGGGAGCAGCCTGTCGGCACCCGTGGCATCAAACAAGCCGCTTTATAGTGGCACAAAATAAAATTGAATCACTATGCGCATTGGCGATGCAGTTAGAAATTATGAACATACGGCTGACGCGAATTTCACCATCCATCGCCCGCACGCGACAATGAAATGTGTAGAGCTTGATTTTGCGTCTACTCGGCATTAATTTGCGCCATATTATTTTCGATGACGCGTCTCTCTGATTACACTGTACATTTGAATAACGCTAGGATGCCAGTGTTGAAAGAATCAGAGAATCTCTGATGTCGTGTTCAAGCAGCATCAATTGCGCTGCTGCCGTGACACATTTTTCGAGCACGCGCGATGCCACTTGCGTTCGGACGCTCACCGAACGCACGGTAATTTCCGCTGATATTTCCTAATTTCTTAACCATCTTTACTGCCGCACAACTTAGAATATAGGCAAAGTAGGTCAGAATTATTCTTTTGCATGTTGCTCATTTAAAGCAAGAAACAAATGATGGTTTATTGGTGTTTAATGTCCTTAACCGACTCAGACTATGAGGGACGCCGTAGTTGAAGACTCCTGAAATTTCGACCACCTGGGGATCTCTAACGCCCTATCCTATATGCTTGCGGCCTATAGGGCGCTGGGCAGACTACCAGACTCCCTCAAGACGCTATTGTGGCCGCAGGGCAGTGCGCGCACTCGTGAGCGAACCTTGGTGAGCCTCTGTGCATTCCTCGAACACACGGGCTTGACGTCCCGTCTGTTCTCCGTCAGGTAGTTGCACGCAGTGACCGAACGCTCCGCGAGTTCTACATTGAACGATTAATAAATGGACGCCCCACTCCTGCAGTTGTAACCAACACAGTGCTGTGCGCGTTTAAATTCCTCCAACATTAAATTCCTCCAATCGCGCGCACAACCTGGACACATTTCTCATTGTGTAAATAGTTTGTACATATTACTTCTCCCCCTATCCTCTCTTCCTGTCCCCTCACCTCTTTCACTTCATTTCTCCATTCTGCCTGCTATCCTTTATTTCCTCTGCCCCAGCTCAGGTGCTCCAGCATCGATGGCAGATTCCGGAGCTAGCAAAAATCTTTTCCTTCCTTTATATTATTATTTTAATAATAAAGAACTTACTACTACTTCTCTAGCGTGCACTGACATCACACAGTACACGGGCCTCTAGAATTTCGCCTCCATCGGAATTCGACCGCCGTGGCCGGGATCGAACCCGCGTCTTTCGGGCCAGCAGCTGCGTACCATAATCACTGAGCCACCGCGAGGGCAACAAATTAGTGAGGCTACTCAATCTGGAACACTTCGAAAAAATTAACATTTCACAAGATATACGCGTCAAACGAGAATGTAGTGGCGTGCAGAACGGCTGGCCAAAGGATGCTCCTTTGCTTTCGTCGTCTTTAATTCTCTTCCGCCGAGTAGATTCCTCTATATCCATGGTCGGAGCACATCTGTCGTACAAATAAAAGCAGTGAGACGCACACACATATCAGGCACTCCCATTGGTCACACAGCATCGCAAAGCGTTCCCGTCGCGGTAGCTCAGTGGTTATGCCGTTCGGCTGCTGACACGAAAGACGCGGGTTTGGCCCCGGCCGCGGCAGTAGAAGAGGCCCCTGTACTGTGAGATGTCAGTCCACGTAAAGAAACCCCAGGTGCCGGAGCCCTCCACTACGGCGTTCCCCAGCCTGATTCGCTTTGGGACGTTAAACCCCCACATACTCAGCAATTTTGAAGAAAAGCATTTTTGAGCGAAACACTTTTCATGAACGCAATTTTTGCATATAATGGAAGATTCCACTATAACAATTAATATACTTGCAGATCACCCAACGACAGTCCTGTATTTTTTTTTCTATTGATGTTTTTGCTATCGTCAAAAGCGTTCCCCGTTGGTTTTTAACGCAAGTTTGAACTGTTCGATGCGGCCGATGGAAACATTGTAAAAGCAAGATTTTGCTACATATCATAATAATGAACCATTACCTTCAGTACTTGTATAACAGCGTCTCACAATTTTCATATTTTCAAAATTTTTGCCCGAGAAAGCTGGGCATGTATACCATAAACCAGAAAGCGTTTTTTTTTTCGGAACACGCAAACAGCTCGACCGAGTTCAAAGAATGATTACCACTTCTAATACGAATTACTGTGACAGCATCAGCAGCATGCAGTTCTCAAGGTTGGCGCCTACGCCGGTATGCCTAAATGTCGGACGAAAATAGCAAGCGTTCTGAGCCAACCTCATCCAGAATTATGGCTCCCGCTTCGCCTTTTCCCCAAGGACCTACTACGTTCGGATCATGGCAACACCACCTAGATAAAAGGCCTTAGTACTGCTACCGTTTTGTTGTTGTTGTTGTTGCTTTCTTGGCATGGCACATACCCACGACGAAGGATTGGCCAGTGTTCAGTGAGGAGAGCCCAAAGAAAACGGTAAACTGGTGCCGAGCTAATCATTGTGCTACCGTGAAGTCATGAGGTGGAGGTGTACCTACACATCGTCTTCCATTGCGGCCCCGTTCACTCCACGTTTACTGTTCCGGCGGCGTTCGCACAGCGTCTGCTGCCCGGTGGCACTCGTGGAGTCAAAAAACCGCTTTACAATGGCACAAAATAAAATTGTATCATTAGCCAAAGCGACTCAGGCCATGAGGGACGCTGTAGTGAACGGCTCCGGAAATTTCGAGCGCCTGGGGTTCTTTAAAGTGCACTGACATCGCACAGTACACGGGCCTCCAGAATTTTGCGCTCCCATGCCCAGTGTATGGTACCGCAGGCAAGCTAATGAGCCAGCTCACTGCCGGGAATGCTCATGTGACCAGGGATCCACCGAAGGGCCACCGGTCGTGGGCTCAATGCTGTGAGGGCGGCAGCTAGGCCCCATCGCGTAGGGAATCCCATGGACGAACCCACCGAAGGTGCACGCAGTCAGAGCTTAAAAACTCACTGTCCACGAATACTGCACGCAGCAAAAATTGGACTTCCCTGAAGATCTCATTATTCAATATAATCTCCTCAATAGCCCAGCCAAACTTTTTTTCGTATGGGTACGCGTCCCCACCTCACTGCTCCAACTGTCCACACACTGCCTTACGCATGCCTTAACACTGCCTTACACAGTGCCACTCGGCCTTCCAGTCAGTCCCCCGCATATTCTTTGCCCCTACCCCCACCGTGGCCCATCTGGCTCACATCCCGGGACCTGAACCTGCAACGCGCCCTCGTCACCTTGGCCCATGACTTGCTAAACGCCTATCATGAAGGCGTTTTAATTAACGTGTTACGCCGTCACCACCAATTTACTCCAACGCAACTTGGACGACAGGCAAAGTAGGTCGTAATGCATCTTTTTGCATGTTGCTCATTTCAAGCAAGAACCAAATGAGTAAGGGTACTCAATCTGTAATACTTGGAAGGAATTAACTTCTCACGAGGTATTGTGCATATTCACTTGAAAACTGAAAAGAAATTGAAAATTTGGTTTTTGGGGAAAGGAAACGGCGCAGTATCGTCTCACAGCTCGGTGGACACCGGAACCGTGCCGTAAATGAAGGGATAAAGGAGGGAGTTAAAGAAGAAAGAGATGCCATAGTGGAGGGCTCCGGAATAATTTCGACCCCCTGGGTATCTTCAACATGCACTGATATAGCACAACACATCCGCGGTGGCTGAGTGGTTAGGCACTCGGCTACTGATCCTGAGTTCCCGGGCTCGAACCTGACCATGGCGGCAGCGTTTCGATGAAGGCGAAACGCTAAGGCGCCCGTGTGCTGTGTGATGACAGCGCACATATCCCCAGGTGTTCGAAATTATCCGGAGCCCTCCACTACGGCACCAGTTTATTCTTTCAATCCCTTCTTTATTCCTTCCCTTACGGCGCGGTTCAGGTGTCCGCCGATATGTGAGACAGATACTGCGGCATTTCCTTTCCCCAAAAAGCAATTTTCATTTTCACAGGGGCTGCTTTCCGTTTCGCCTCCATCGAAACGCGTCCGCCGCAAAGCGTCCTTCGTTTTTGTGACGGCGCGCTGCTGTTGTGTTGCTGCACCTGAAGGAAGAATGAAAAGGAAAGTGCACAGGTCTGCCCACTGGCTCACCGGAATAAAGGAGGTAGTGAAATAATTAAAGGAAAAAAAGAGGTGCCGTAGTGGAGGACTCTCGAATAATCTCCACCACCTGCGGATCTTTAACGTGCACTTACATCGCACAGAACAAAGGCGCCTTATGTCCCCCCCACCCATCGAAACGCAGCCGCCGCGATCGCATTTGAACCCGGGAACTCCGGATTAGTAGTTGAGCGCCCTAACCACTGAGCCACCGCGGTGGGTCGGAGGCGGAACGCAAAACACGTCTGTGTGCTATACGATTTCAGTGCACGTTAAAGATACTCACGTGGTCGAAATTATTCTGGAGCCTTTTACTAAGGCACCTCTTTCGCTCTTCTTTCACTCCAACCTTGCTTCCTTCCCTCAGGCCCGATTGAGGTGTCCACCAAGATGTGAGAGAGTTACTGGGCCCAGCGCTTTCTTGGAGGCACTGCTGGGCCATTTCCTTTCATCATAAATTCCAATAAAGGAGGCAGAGAACGCCGCATCAAACGCAAACAGCAATGCTGCATGCAGCGCGAGCGTTCCAGCGAAAGCTCATTTGCATTGCATCGAACCGCGGCGGCTGCGTTTTTATGGTAGCAAAACGCTAAGGTGCCCGTGTGCTGTGCGATGTCAGTGCACGTTTAAGATCCCCATTTGGTCGAAATTATTCTAGAGACCTCCGCTACGGCACCTTTCTTTTTTTCTTCTTTCACTCCCATCTTCCTTCCTTCCTGTATACGGCATGGTTCGGATGCCCATCGAGATATGTGAGACAGTTACCGCGTCATTTTCTTTCCCCAAAAACCAATTTAAGATCCTTAACGTGCACTGACATCGCACAGCACACGGGCGCCTTAGAGTTTTAATAATAATAATAATAATAATAATAATAATAATAATAATAATAATAATAATAATAATAATAATAATAATAATAATTGGTTTTTGGGAAAGGAAATGGCGCAGTATCTGTCTCATACATCGTTGGACACCTGAACCGCGCTGTAAGGGAACGGATAAAGGAGGGAGTGAAAGAAGAAAGGAAGAAAGAGGTGTCGTAGTGGAGGTCTCCGGAATAATTTTGACCACCTTAGGATCTTTAACGTGCACTGACATCGCACAGCACACGGGCGCCTTAGCGTTTTGCCTCCATAGAAAAGCAGCCGCCGCGGTCGGGTTCGAACCCGGGAACTCCGGATCAAAAATAAGGGTACTTAAGTCTGCTTACGTGGAGGAATGCGAAAGCATGTGTTTTGAGGAAAGGACGCAGTAGCTCTCAGATCTCGAAATATCGGTGGACACCTCAACCGCGCCTCAAGCCCTGCACCTGTAGGTGCGTATGTCATCGTTCGAGCCCCTGTCGCAATTAAGTCTCAGAAAGCATGCAATTGAAGGTGCATATGTCATTGGTGTGAACCCGTGTCCAAGCCAGCCTCCAACTTGACAGTGAATGAGCTGTTTATTTAGAAAGGGAGGCTCAAAGCCGTTTGTTGGGGTATTGGGTTAAGGAAGGGAAAAGCAGGGGTCTATTGATACATGAATGGACGGCACGGGTGGTCCAGCCACGCTTTACACTGCACTGTAGAGACCACATATCGGAGCATATTTGCCAATATCATCTTCCAAGATGCCGTTCGCTCCGGCTCTGTTCAATGCACGAAATTCATCGCCATTGGTGGGAAAACCATGCTTGGCGACGAGGTCGTCGCGTCTCTTGCGGAACTCTGCACAATGCCAAACTTTGTAGTACAGGTCAGCACAAAACCTACAGCCACAGTACGGGCGCTCCATAATGTCAATGTTGCCCCCTTGATGCCAGCGAGGGCCGATAAGCCATTTACGGATGATGTTTGGCGTGTAGGCGGCATCGGCGTCGATCTTATTAGTGAAGATCTGCTCATGCCGTGTGAGAGCAGCTGAGGTATCAAGGTAACCAGGAGGTGTAACGGCCGTAAGTCGTGCACGGCTCCTCGTCCGATCACCGAAGCTAAGCAGCATTGGGTTCGGTCAGTACTTGTGAAGGAGCCAACTTGACTAAAATACGTAAGCTATGTACAAAGAGAAATGCTATTACACGAACCAGAGTGCTGTACGACGAACGGTTGCTCAGAATTCAAAGGCAAACTGGTGCGACACCGTATTGGACCACATATGGCAAGGCCTATAGCCACACGACCTCTGTCTCACTTGAAGGTAAACAGGCACCGTACGGCGAAGGCGGCTTTGCCTAGCGTAGTGAAGCCTTCGCTTCAAAAAGCCACAAAAGCACAAATGATTGTCAGGAAATGAAAGTAACTGTCTCACATCTTGATGAACACCAGTACCGCGCCGCTAGTAAAGTGGACGTGAAAGAAGGGAAGAAAATGGTGCCGTAGTGGAGTGCTCCGGAATAACTTCGAGCACTTGGAGACTTTTAACGTGTACTTTATTTTTTAATAGTTTTGGGGGAAAGGAAATGGCGCAGTTTCTCTCTCATATACCCTTGGACACCTGAATTGCGCCGCAAGGGAAGGGATAAAGGAGAGACTGAGAGAAGACAGGAAGTAAGAAGTGCCGTAGTAGAGGGCTCTGGAATAATTTCGACCACCTGGGGATCTTTAGCGTGCACTGACATAGCACAGCACACGGGCGCCTTGGCGTTTTGCCTCTATAAAAACGCAGCCGCCGCGACCGGGTTCGAATCCTGGAACTCTGGATCAGTAGCCGAGCGCCCTAACCACTGAGCCACCGCGGCGGATACTTTATGGACGTCTTTTGCGTTTCGCCCGCATCGAAACGCGGGCGCCGCGTCTGAGTGGAACTCCACTATGGTGCCTCTTTTACTCTTCCTTCTTTTACTCCGTCCCTCATTCTTTCACTGACGGCGTGGTTCGGCTGTCCACCGAGATATGCGGCGGTTATTGCACCTTCCCTTTCACCAAAACCAATTAAATTTCCGCGAGTAAAGAGGAACTGAGGAAGTGGGACATAACATTTACGCGAGGTGGAGCACAAGACACTAGGGACATATTTTTTTTTACCTACACTGGCTACTAGTGTAGTGTAGCCAGTGTAGCATGGTTTCATTTTTTTTTGCCAGTGATGCCAGTGTAGCTCCGCTCATCTACACAGACGCATTTCTTTTACGCGTAGTGTAGAACGAAACTACAATTTCTGCACCGCTTTCTTTGGAGGTGTAGACTAGCAGACGAAAAAAGAAGGCGCGCGTTTCAAACGCACAACGCCATTTTCTGGTGCTAAATGCCGCCAGCGGTTGCACCGCAGCCTCTCAAGTCCGTGAAATTCGTCCGCGAGGACGACGGTAGCGTTGTGGCGGTGCACCCATGCATCTAAGACAGTGGCAACCTTACCTTCGACGAAGATGAAATCGCTTGCACGACTTAAAGTGCATATTTCAGTCTGCTAGAAGCTACTTCGCGTTTAGGAATACGCCGTGTTCGTTCGGTTGGTATCAGCGCTGGGCGACTCCCGTGAAAATTATAAGTATATTTGCATACATGGTAATATACTTATCTATGTATGTTAGTGCGAAACTACCTAAGCTTGCAGTATCGTCTTTCACGTCTGTGTATTAATACGGCGGCGTCTCAAAGCGGTCGGTCTGCCCGCTGGCGGCTGAGAGCCTAGAAGCAGCCATCGAAAGTCGCACCCATATGCCGCGGAACGCCGGTTTCAATTTCAACGCGGCGAATAGAGCTGTTCCCCTAGTCACGACAGAAGAATGGATGCTTTGTATTATGCACGAGGAACTCGTCATCGACCCCTCATCCTACTTACCGTGCACGAAATTTAGCGACAGCTGCGTGGTACGCTCCATGCATCCGCTGAGCAGACAAGTTTGTGTGTTGCGCTTCATTTGAGGGGAAACAAAAATGTGCTTTGTATTTCCCTACCCTACCCCGCCGCGGTGGCTCAGTGGTTAGGACGCTCGGCTATTGATCCGGAGTTCCCGGGTTCGAACCCTACCGCGGGGGCTGCGTTTTTATGGAGAAAAAATGCTAAGGCGCGTGTGCTGTGCGATGTAAGTGCGTTTTTATGGACAAAAAATGCTAAGGCGCCCGTGTGCTGTGCGATGTCAGTGCACATTAAAGATCCCCAGGTGGTCGAAATTAATCTGTAGCCCTCCACTGCGGCACCTCTATCTTCCTTTCTTCTTTCACTCCCTCCTTTATCCCTTTCCTTACGGCGCGGTTCAGGTGTCCAACGATATATGAGACAGATACTGCACCATTTCCTTTCCACAAAAAACAATTATTATTAATTTCCCTACCCTGATAAATGCCACGCAAAAACGTTTTGCAGAACATATTTCATCTTATAGTATATTACGACCCCAACATTATGAGCTTGTCGTCTGCTCCCTAGGACGGCGACGATCGGTATCACGCTATTGGCTGACGAGAGAAAAGGAAATCACGTGATCACGCGGTGCTCCGCTGACGTAGCCTTCCCAGAGAGCAGCCATCCGCCTGACCAGTCGCGTCTTCAACGTGTGACTAGGAGGAGGCCAGTACGCACTCTCCGCGGCCCGAATTGGGACGGTACCGGATACACACTGGAGGACAGCTGCAGCTGTACTACATTGGACTTACTGGATACACACTGGAGGACACCTGCAGCTGTACTTACCACCGGCAGCAGCTTTCCACAGCGGCAGTCACTGCGGCGGATCGACACGTCACCGCACAAGGTGAGTACTGCAGGGTCCACAAGTAATGCAAAACGATTCCATCTGTACCAGGGCTGCGATGGTACGCAGGTCGGTTCACAGCGAGACAGAGGCATTCCAGTGCAGTGTGGTGTGAGCGTCTGGACATTATTAAGCAGCCTACATTTTCATTGCCCGGCGGTCGAAGCGTTCTCTGTTCTGCGAACGCAGCTGCATGCGTTGCAGAGTTCGACGCACTTCTCTGCTTGTTTAGCCGATGAACTCTCTGCGTCTGTCTTTTAGTCGACGGCCGGTAACGAGGTGTAGCCGGCATTTGCGTGTGTGACCTGATTCTGGACCGCGTGCTTCGGCTGCGAGGCACTTTACTGGGGAGCTAGGTTTTCGCTAAGCCTATAATGGCTTAAAGCGGTGCAAGATGGCGGCGATTCACTCTCCCGGCGTCCCGTCGGTCTGGGAGGCTATGGTGGCTATGAGCTTCTGCGACTATCCCTAGCGTCGGGAATCACCGCGTTCTACTGAATCTTCAAGAATGCTGTTCATTGGTGTGCGTTGATAAAAATTTGCAATAAAATAATGACACGTTTCATTATAGCAACGGGATGGCGAATGTTTTTGCGGGGGACTCTGGCCGCCGCCCAGGCCCTTTTAGGGGCCGGGCGACCATGGCGTAGGCCTAGTGGTTCCGACTGTTCTAAATTTTTACCAGTGCATCCGGCGCCTCCGAGTAGTACGTACGGGAGCTACTGGTTCTCTGTCATTCTCCGCGGGCGTTCCCATTGAACTGCAACACGGGCAGACGCCGCAGTTCGCGGGCGTCTCTGTGCGCAACCGAGTACAACTCTGTTCTCTGTTGTGGTTGTCGCCGCAGGTGACGGGACGATGTACCGATTGTGTGTCAGTGTCGACTGATACTGCACTGCAGTGATTGTACGCGTCCGACTGAGGTTGAGAAAGAAATGCCACCGACTGAAAATGGAACTCGACCGAGAGTGGAACGCTACCTTAATTCTCAAAACTGACACTGTTGACATTCTTCGAATGAGTTTAGAACGCTGCTGACTGTGATTGGGAATCAAACGCTACCAACCTGGAAGAGAACGCTGCCGGCTGAGAGTAAGACGCCGCCGCCGATTAAGACGCTGCTAAGTTTCCGGCGTGAATTCTGATAAGAATGGTGTTTGTTGGAATGAGATCATTGCAGGTTCTATACAGAATATAGCTACACTAGTTGAATTGAAGCGGCTGCTGCTCTACCGGAATTACGCTTATCGCGGATACGTATTTTAAGGTGTGCCTCGACGAAATACGCTTGGCGGAAACATTTAAATGGTCGCAATGAAGGCATCTGCCAAGCTTACTGTTTGGGCTGACGAACATACTCAGGTTCTCGATGGGCGACGTTAAGCCTAACTTGTCTTTATGGTCTGACCGGTAATGGATACGTGGAAAGCAGTTCACTTTTCCTAGCTGACTACTGCCTACAGTCAGGATGGTGAAAACATTGCGTTTACATTTCCTCCCCTACTTGAAAGAAAAAATTGAAAAGTGGTTTTTAGGGAAAGGAAATGGCTTGGTATCACTCTCGCATATCGGTGGACGCCTGAACCGCGCAGTAAGAGAAGGGATAAAGAAGGTCGTGAAAGAAGAAATAGGTGCCGTAGTGGAGGGCTCCGGAATAATTTCGACCACCCGGGGATCTTTAACGTGCACTGACATGGTACAGCTCACGGGCGCCTTAGCGTTTCGCCTCCACCGAAACACAGCCGCCGCGGTCGTATTCTACACCGCGAAGGGCGGGTTCAAAATCTGTTTTGAGGAAAGTAAAGACGGAGCAACTGTCTCACTTCTCGGTGAACACCTAAGCCACGCCGTGATGGAGGGGTGGAAGGCGGGAAAGAGAGAAGTGCAGTTGTAGAGGGCTACAGGGCAATTTCGACCAGCTGGGGATCTTTAACCGGTACCTCTTTTAGTAAGTTCCTGCAGCGCCCTGCCATTTTCCACAGCATTGCGATTGTCCACCTGTTTCATTGAGGGCCCGTGCAGTGGCGCAAGCCTATTACCCAACTTCAGAAGTTTACATTTTAGCATTATTATTTATAAATATCACGATTGCAGATTACTATTTTTGAAAATGCTTTAGTTGATAGGAAATGCGCAAAATTCTTCAGGACGTGTCTGTTAGAGGGTAGTTCGGTGTCGTGGAAGCTAAGCGGTGCTACGCTACTGCCCAATTTGGAGGAGAGAAGAATAGAGGTACAGGCGGCCATTCGGACTATAGTAGCGCTCCATGCACTGTCTGGTGGAGATACTGCTGCACTGACATCGCACAGCGAACGGGTGCCTTCTGCGTTTCGCACCATCGACGCGCTGCCGCCGCGGCCGGGTTCGAACCCGGGTACTCCGGCTCTAAAGACGAGCAGCTCCCGATACTTGTACGGACCGTTCGGTGGACGCGGGGGAGGAGAACGCATGGTGATATCTTTATCTACAGATAGTTGTAATGGTGATTGTCGTGTTTATGTGTGCGACGTGGGACTCACTGTTACTTTTATGTTCTGCGTGGCCTGTTAGAGGAGCGTTCTCTCTTTTTACGCGAATGCCAATACAGTCTGTTCTGTCGAAAAGCTGTCGGCGTCGTATAGTAGTAGTCGGCACCGCGCTTCGAAAATATTCCTTCGCTTACGGCGTGGTTCGGGTGTCCACCAAGGTATGCGAGACAGCTAGGTGTCATTTCCTTTCCCTTAAAACCAATTTTCATTTCATTTTCCTTCCCTTACGGCGCGGTTCGGGCGTCCACCGAGATATGTGAGACAGGCGTAATTTCCTTAAATTGTCCAAAGGACAAGGCGTCGCGTCGAACGACTCCTATAACGCTGCAAAACACTGTGGCGCCCCACTCTTAAAAAGGAATCTTAAGCGTCATCCAATTTTTCGCCCGACTTATACAGGGCGTTTCATCTACGGCTAACAATTTTTTTAAAACAGACTTTTTGGGTTGTGAGCGCATTGTCAGTGGTGGTGTGCAGCAAAATACAGCTAACATTTGGTAATTGAATTGTTAACTTTTACTGCAAGACACCCCATTTATTGAGAGGTTTGTAGCACAGCGCAAAATAGCACCCATATCGGTTTCAAATTTTCAAAAACTCTATTCTCATCTTGCGCTGCGGCGCAAGGAATTTTGGGGCGGAATACAAGCGAAAGCGAAACCGCGCGGCCAGAGAGAGCACTAGCCACGCCTACGAGCGGTGGTCACGCTCTTGTCACGTGCTCTTTTCGCAGTGCCCGGATGGGAGCGACGATCGGGCAAAGGTTGCATATTGCTTGTTTTTTCTGGGTTGTCTGATTTTACTGAAGGTCTTTGACATTTGCTAATCTGTATGCCAGTAGTGTATACGAGTCTTTTGTTATTAGTTCAGATTAGATGCGCGTCCACTGTAGTTATCGGTGTAGAACATTCATGTATACGTGTATATTTTCCTTTTTTGTGCCATTAACCAAGCGGTGAAGCTTCATTAGTAATCATTATGACACAGAAACAAAGAACAAATGGCCAAATGCGCCAAGCTAGCCACTTGGAGATGTACAGCTAGTGAGTCCGACCCTCGCGCCTTTGACGCTGAAACGCTTAATTGTACTTGCCTTACAGCACCGTCATGTTTAAGTGCAAGGAACTTTGAACCAATTAAGCATGTGATCGCAGATCGTGTTGGGTGATAAGAGCTAGTGACTAAGTCGGACTACCGATTTGCGGTCAATGTTCCACGTGAAAATTGTCCGAAAACAATTACTCATGGGACTTCGCTATGAGGTGACGTCTTTATTTTATGCAAACGACTGCCAGGGCCAGGAGATCCCATGGCACTGAGGGAGGGGGGTTTATGGCTGATGCTCTGTAGAGTAAACTTAAGTAGCCGAAACATTGCCGAATTTGCGTACAGAAAACATTCTCCGGTGCATGCGCGCTCTGCTTGCGTTCTAAACTAATAAACAACGCAAACGTGATATTTTAGTTCCCTATTCACGATATAGTTGCCTATGTCATGGTCATCGCTGATCGCCATTTCGTGTCAAACTGCAGGGCGGGTGCCTGTTCCTGTCTGCCGTCAGGCTCACGCATCCCTCACCGCAGGAGGCAGCGGCTGGGCGGTTCGAGGCTGAGGAACCGCAGTGAGTCCGTGCAGTGCTTTCGTAGCGTGGGTGCTGACAGGACGCCGACGCACGTCCCACCTGCCGCATCCTGTCAGCTGGGGATGGAAAGCTCTCACAGGTGAGGTGAAGGAGGACCGTCGCCAAATTTGAGCCCATTACAGGCACGTGCGCTTCGACGCCGTCTTTGTTGTGGAGCGCGTTAAACAAAGACGCAGAAGCGCTGGTGGAACGCGGGTTCAAGTACTTGCCGACGCACAGTCTCCTATATCCTCGGCTCTTGCTCACAGGGGAGCTTCCTCTGGCGCGGGTGAGCAACTGTCGGTGACGTTGACGGATGTCACGGTGACGAGTGCACAAGTTTCATTGACGTACTCGATGAAAAAAGATTGCGCATACAGGAAAGAGTGGGTTCTTGTGTTGTTCTCCTTCAGTGACGACTCTCTTAAATGGGCCCTGTTCAGGTGTCGACCCTGGATAAATGAATGAATGAATGAATGAATGAATGAATGAATGAATGAATGAATGAACTGTTTATTTAGAAAGGGAGGCTCAAGGCCGCTCGTTGGGGAATTGGGTTACCGCTGGAGAAATGAAACTGCAGTCCTTCAGTTTACCGAGGTGGAATAAGGGAACTTACCCCTACAAAAATGGTCTACAGACAGCCTAAAGACTTCTGATAGAATCTATTACCTTCCCATAGATATTTATTTTTGTCTATTCATTGTCTACAGGCTGTCTACAGACAAAAGTCTGTCTATATGATTTGTATTGCCTATATGCTGTTCTCTGGGGTTTGTCTATAGATAGTGTATTGACTTTATAGGCAGAAGTCAATGGACAGTCTATAGACTGTCCAAGGAAACTATTTCAAGGGTTTATCTATAGACCTGCATATCGAATCGTAAATGTGAGTGCGCGGAACGTGTAATGTTTCAGATTTACATCCCTTAGTGCCCTTCAGCAGCTGAACCTCTACCAACTTGCACATGACGCCAGGCACCCCATAGCCGTACACCACGCGTAGCTTGCATCGTGCAGGTTGCCAATAGTGCCAATAGTTGCCAATAGTGAATTAGACGAATGCTAGGCCTTTCACGATCCTCCCGACCTCCAGCACCGCTTCTATGCCTCTCAAGATCATATTTTCCAGCATCGCGCGCTCCGGACAAAATCCGACCAGCGTCTGTTTTTTGTAGAACAGCACACACTGATGTAGAACATCAAACAGGGGGTTTATAATTTCGGCTCCAGCGATGCTCGCGGGATCAGCAGGCGATTGCCAATGCTACTAATTCACCCTACGTGAAAGAATCCCTGGAGGTCGAAATTCCCGGAGACCTTCACTACGGCGTCCCTCATAGCCTGAGTCGCTTTGGGACGTTAAACTCCATAAACTAAAACACCCTCCACCATTTCCATCGTCATGTAACCGCCATTGATGCTTCAGTGTGCGCTACCGACACGCCATTCCGGGGAGCTCCCTCAGAGTGTGAGCGCAGTGTTCTGACTCTATGCTGAGCATTGTTCTTAAGTTCGCAGCGAAAGTGAAAAGTGGTGGACCGTGGCGTCCTTCGTGACGTCCCTCAAAAGCCAACACTCTTGCCCCGGGGGGTCCTGCGCGCGATTGGTTCGATATGTTCAATATGTTACCAGTCAGTGCAACGTAGCTGCACTGTCAGAGTCTCTGGTATCGTGTAGCTGCTGTATTTAAAGCATATCTGTCCGTCATGTCTGTGCTTTCTTCTTTGTTACAAGTGATACGAACTACACCGCTAGGCACAGAGGAATAGATGTTGGTGAAACTATACAGGTCATTTGAATCAAACCGCGGAGATTTTTCACTAGCGGAATGCATGCACTTGTGTACGGTGCAGAAAAACGAAAAGTTATTTTGGTGCTCTTTTCCAGAGAGATGCTTTTCCTTGGACGTGGTACCTCGCCGCCTTCTGCCTTGCGGTACGGCGGAGCCTTCTGCCGCAGCGCACGGGTGAGTTCAGCGGAGTACGCGATCAGGCGATCATGTCACTGGATGTGACCGCATATCTATAGCTGCTCGGCATGCGTACGCGTGCGTATAGAATATTTGCTTGCTTTTCATGTGTTCTCGGGAAACTATGATTAATGGTCTGGACACTAACATTTTCAATAGAGGTACCACTGGTAAGGGGGGAAAAACTACGTGTTTCCAGCTCATTTCGGCCATTTTTTATTGATTAGCGGCGAACGTGCATCAAGCACAAAGAAGAAAACGTAGTAGATCGTAGAGGCGCTATAGACAAACAATACGTTAAAACTGTATGTACGATACAGCTGTCACGTGGTGATACGGGCTGTCATGTGGTGTGGAGCAGCGTGTGGCGCCGTGACTGATCACGTGGTTCGTTACATGGTTGGTCACGTGACCAAGTTCCACTCGGCCAGCTGTAGCTATCACGTCACTCCAGGTGTAACCAAAGCTAAACCACCCCCAATTTTTTTGTTTCGACAGCCGTACGGTGGCCATATGTATGGCGTAGGAAACGAGTTCAGGTGACATTGAGGTCACAAGACGTATACAAATTCAGTGATGTAATAGCTGTCTGTTTATTTCCTGCCATTGTGTCTCTCCTATGCCTAATATATAATCTAAATGCCTAATATATAATCTAGTGCATGTCCACCAAGCGGGAATACTCGATGCGCAAAGAATGCTCTAATGTACGTCCAGCAAACACGGACATTGGACGCGCAAACCGTATCAATTAATATTGCCCATATATCTTTTTTTGGCAGCTTTAGTGCCGCATAAGAACATAATAAGAAAAGACTGGATCCTAAGATGCGTGCCATATGGAATGAATTTATTAAAGTTTTTCATTTGCAAATAAAGAGCTTATTGGCGATAATGCGGAACATTAATAATGCAAAACATTGCCTTCGTTTGTGGTTTAACCAAGAGGTAGTGGCGGTTTTGTGATCCGGTGACCTTGAGGATAGCGCGATAGGCACGCGGAAACAGTCACGTGCTACGCCGCACGTGTTCTCGGAGCTCTCCCACACTATTCCTTTGCTAAACTTCCTCCTTAATTATTGGCCTCGGCAAAATATACACTTATTCATGAGGCCGAATATGCAGGAATGCGGCTAGTAGTGATACTGCGTTAATAAAGGCTCTTCTGCCACTTTGTTATTAAGTTGTAAAGCATACTGTTACCTGTGCATTTTTTGCCAATCGGAAGCTTAATTCCTGCCTATTCCAAAATTCTAACCCATTCGTGCAGCGCATTTGCTAGCAAACTGAGTAGTTCAAACTAGGCAAACTAGACAGCTTTAGAGTGAAGGCAGTTACCCAAAATCGGGCTGATCAAAGTGCATACCGTAGCAGACGACGGCGCAGGCCGTTCGGCGTGAGTGGGCGCGCGATACAGTGTCACGTGACCACACTTTAAAAAAAAATCTTCAATCACTTTTTTTTCGCATAAAGGGTGCATGAGAAAGGCAGCACAAACATATTTTTTGGCCTGAAAGGTTATTTTTGAGCACAAAAAGCCGCAACAGGAAAAACTCATGCCAGTCTCACTTAACGGCACCTATCGGTACACAGTAGTACCAGTAATACTCGCTGCTCCGCATAGGGCGCGGTAGCGCGGTCTTCGACTCTGCGCATTTGCTCAGCTTTAGCTCAGCCAGCGGTAGCGCTGCAGTTGGCGGTTTGTTGGGTTCTGGCGGCCTACCACACAATACTTTTGCGTGTTCTACCGTTTCTGCGCTCCACATATGGCTCGGCATCCATCAAAAGTATGTGCGATAGCCCCGTTTGCGTAGAGGTTTCATGCCATGTGTTCGACATGTCATGCAGCAGTTTTCTGTCAGTTGACTAACGTTTGAAAATCCTTAGACCTTACTTTTTTGTTGCAGCATCGGACGATTTGTGCTGAACTGTTTAAGTCTATCCTTGTCTTTAGGTAGCGGTGTAGGTTGATTGTAGATGTCCACGAAGGATAATTGGTGTGTCTGCCGAGTAGCACGGCTGATAGTTGCGATGCCGAAACCAAGCAAAGCTCGGTCTGTTCGGAACAAAGCCCGGTGTGAAGTTCAGGCGCTTTTCCAAGCATTGGAAGCGCCGAGCTCATTGCAGACTCGCTTTACGAGCTCAATTCCGAGTCATTCAGGTGAACCGGATGGCGAAACTCGGCGCGAAGCGAGTGATGCCGACTACTTCGCACTTCCTTAATTGTGGCAATGCAAGCGATGCCAGCGGTTCGTCAGACGACCCTTGCGCCAGCGTTTTTGAGCAAACTGCTGATTCTTCGTCAGCATGTTCGTCAGCAGATTCTGCGGTCAGCATGTATGTCCACATGAATTATATGTTTAGCTTTAAATTTTTAAATGTTCAGCACCTTCTTTCAAAAAATGGAATCTGCCTTGTGTATGCTCCTAGTTTTTTTTTGGGTTATGCTGTTGCAATGAATATTGCTTTAATTTGATAAATTTTCAATCTCGGTCTTCATCCCAATAAAATATTTTAATGCCAATTCGTTAGTTCAATGATGTTGGAGGGACAACGCCTGAATCCTGTACCAGGAGTATTCTTAGGACTGTCATGGTTGACAAGCTGGCTGCGTTGTTCTCATTTCATGGCAAAAGAGGAAAACTGGCTTTCAGTGATCTTCAGATTTGCAGTTGCGTTGTTGGTAAGCATGAGTCAATATTTCTGCATGAGCTTTAGCTCAAACTTTAGATCATCAAGAGTTCGATGCGAGAGCTTCATTAGCATTCTTACAAAATTATGGAAACAAATGCAGAGGAAGGCGGCATCATAAAATTTCTCCATTGCAATTTATGTATCTTACCCTGAACTGCCAGTACCGACTGTTCCCGCTTACTTACCTTGCAAAGGGACAAGAAATGTGCATTTACTGAACACATCACCCGTTATGTCGATTGCGGTTATCGTGGTAGAAAACACATATGCTAAACTTTTCCTCATGCCCAATACACATCACAATGGCTCTCAGACCTCCTTTCTGCCTATGTTCTTTTTAAATGCGATAGCTTCGTTGATCCACCAATGGGCCTTCGCTCCATTCTATGTCTGTCTTGCATGGACATATAACCACCGTTCTACGCCCTGTAGTTGCTGTTATGCCTTCCAAGGCATAACAGCAACCTGCCAGGACACTTTTTCACAACTCAAATATGTGCTGTGTTTTTTGTATTGTCTCTTTGTTAGGCAGCGCATTAAGCAGTTAGGTGGGCAGATGAGATTAAGAAGTTTGCGGGGATAACGTGGCCGCGGCTTGCACAGGACCGGGTTAATTGGCAAAATATGATAGAAGCCTTTGTCCTGCAATGAACTTAGTACAGGCTGATGATGATATATGCAACCAACTAAAAGTAAAGCTGCTGAAAGTACTTCACATTGGCTGTTCATGCAAGTGTTAAAATTAGCGGAGCCTAAGGTCACTGTTTGTCCCACGGTTTAAGTTTGCATTTAAGAATTAGCTTGTTGATTGTTCCGCTGCTCTACGGGCAGTGATCTTTGCAGCAGCTAGAGCTCTAAACACAGTAATGCAAAACCGAGAAACTTATATTTATGTTTCTTTTGCTAGCTGCTCTAGAGGCTGCCCATAGCTGCAATGACCATAAAGTGGAAGCAGCCAATAAGGATTGGCTGCGTCATGCACCTGCGAGACATCGAGGTTCCTCCAAAAACGTAAAATAGCTTGTTTGCTTCCTAAATTTTTACGCCCACTGGTTGACTGAAAACATTTTGATAAAGATGGCCTACTGGAAACGGTCAGAATGTGATACATTGTTTTATACATGAGTTTGACTTTTATTTTGGTCATTTATTAAATTTTTAACGAGATTGTCTAGCTTCTATGCAACCAAACTTTCATTTTCCTGGAAAACCGCAACATGTGTGACTTTATATTTGTTTCTGCCTGCTAAGCCTTGTAAATGTTCAATTAACTGAATGAGTTGACATTCTACTGTGTTGCTATTGCTTTTTGTGCTGCTTTTTTAAAAATAATTTCTAGAAGAGCATAATCTACCCTCCTCATTTTATAGATGTTTCGTTAAAGCAATGTAGATATGCAACTTTAATGTACACAAGTGAAAATTGTTTCAATTTCAGATTAGTTTAAGTAATCTTTCTGACCCCATTATGTGGAAAGTTGTGGCTTGCTGATTGTGCTAACACGTGGTGTCCATGATATTGCTTCTGGAATTGGAGAATGGTTTTCAGTCCAGGAATAATCAATGTCTGTTACCTACTTTAGTTTGTCAGCTGTCTTGCCATATTGGTTTCTTTTCCCTGGAAGGGATGACTTAGAAGCTTGAGAACTAATGTCACCATAATTTTTTGAGTAGATGTACATTTTATATAAATGCTGGTTGTCAGGTTACTTTTTGCATCAAGTTTTGAGAGCATTTAATTTTTGCGCAGCCAAGTAGTGGCCATCTGTCACCGTCGGAACCATTACAGCCCCAGCCTGCGACGAAATCACCATGCTTCCCACCGACCCTATATTCTCCAACCAGGCTTTGAGAGTTTTCATCTACTCTGCTAACCTTTTGCTTAAGAAAGCTCGTCTTTCTCATCTGTATTCATGGGCGTCTTAAACAAGACGCGCCCTAAGTTGCTTTGTAAGTGACAAAAGAGCTATACGACCAGTCTCTCGTGTAAAAATGGTGCTTGTCAACATACAGTTGAAAAAGCTCAGTGAATAACTGCATAGGCTCGTTTTCTTTATTAAGACATTAATTACCACCCTGTGCTGGTTTTATTTGTTATGGCTTTTGACATTTTTACCACCCTTTGTTAGTTTTTGTTATGGCTTTTCTGATGCAGATATTCTAACTGAAAAAGCATTGATGCTAAGTAACTTGTAATTGTTGCTTAAACTGGTGGAGTTATATTTTCAAAGCCATTCATTTTTCCCTGCTTAATTTGGTGCACACTCTATTGAGTGTAAGCATCAGCAAGAGGACTGTATTGTGCTTCAGCAGCTATCGACTGTTGCTCTGCAGTGCTGCATAGTTGTACTATCAGGAGCAAAAGTTTGTGGGACTCGGGTGTGCGGAAAAACATTTATTCCGGCACAGTAGCGTAATCCACCCACCTGATCTGTATGGAAGCTTTTTCCTCTGTTAACTACAAAAAGTTTTGTTCCCAGAACTCGGCCTCCCGCAAACTGTTATAGACACCGTAGTGGGACCAAGTGTCTAGAGTCTAGAACCGTAGTATGTTGCTCTTATCATCAGTAAAGCACAGTCAAGGTTAGCAGGCAGCTTAAGTCAGTAACATAAATTCGTGTGATGCTATTGTGTGTGTAGTCTATTTTTATTGAGGTGAAATACATGGGAGAGTAACCATTTGTATCAAATGACAGTACGCCAGTTTTCATAGGTATGAGGTGCATAAGACATCTATGTAGCATTTGTGGCCACCCAGTTGATGCGACAAATATCCAACTACGAGGTTTAGTGCAAATTAATTACTAGAGGTACAGAGGCACCTTTGGTGATCTTTTGAATGTCTTATGTGTGTTCCATGGACAAATTAGGATATCCATTAGAAGTATGCTATGTGATGATGATACACATTATGGATATTCCCTGGATGCAACAAATATTCAACCATAAGATCTAATGCACATCCTATGCTAGAGGTACTGATGCATTTCTGATGATCAGTGGAACATCTCCAGTGTGTTCTGTGCACTTCTTGGGATGTCTATAAGAAGTACACAATATCCAGCACTGCGCATTCTTAGGATATTCAAAGGGCATACCTATGTGGTTATCTGGGGTTGTGCAGAAAGTTCGCAGACTGAATGATTTCAGCGGAAAATGCTCGCTCCAAATCATCTTTATAGGTTTTCACCATTTCACCAACATATCAGCCTGCTGTGCCAGAGAGGCCTCGCTCCCAACTTCTGTCAGCAATTTTAAGAATCCGAACCTTTCGCAGAGTTCAGTGTAGGCAGCCTTTCGCACTCGCAAAGCAGAGCCTAGGCTGTCAAGTACAACGTTGTAGGTCTCTGCAATAAACTTTTTCCACCTTGTAGCGCACTACCACTTTTTCCGTCCGGGGACTTGATCCCGATAATATCCTGATAACATTGATTGGTACTTAGCGTGCGTGCTCTCTCTTCGAAGGTATCAGAGGTCGCAAAGAATTAACAAAGCCTTCTAGAGAACTCAGCAGGTCTACAGCAGATGTAATCTCTAGGCCTGGTTTCCGAAGTGCTATGCTCGTTTTATCAAAGCGCTCCAAGGTTTCACTTTAGTAAATCGCCATGAATGCTGTCTCTAGTTTTGTCATTTTCTTGAAGAGAGAGTGCGCTTCGTTTCTAGTGTCACCGTTTTTTTCCTCGTTCTTTGATATAGCTTCGAGGCAACACAAGACTGCATTGAAATTTTTCAGAATGGCCTTGCATGATTCAGCGTGTCTCGACCACCTGGTCTCAGAGAGACTTTGCAAAACAAGCTGCTGGCCAGTTCCGCCCATGCTGTTCAAAAGATACCTCCATCGCTTAGATGAGGCAGCAAAGAACACATAAAATCTCTGAATTACAGTGCAAAATTTGACTGCCTCAAGGCAACTGTCAACGCTACACCACCAACCACCAAGTTCAGTGAATAACCAGCACACGGGATGTAGACTGCCAATTCGTTCAGGTGTCTGATTTGGGCTTACAGTCCTTTGTATTTTCCTGACATATTACTCGCATTATCATGAGCTTGGCTCCTACAATCATCAATTGAGATGCCATTGGTCGTAAAGAGGGACATCACGGTATTGAAAAGATACAAGCCAGTATGTGATTCGATTGGAACAAATTCAAGAAAGCGTCCGTACACTTTCCCATTTTCATAGTATCGTATGCTCGACAACTTCATCAGAAATAGTTTTTGACAGATACGATGGGTGACCTTTTCCTTTGTATGCGTAGCATTTGATGTGCTCCTCTAGAAAGGAATCAAACTTGGCAATGGCTTTAAGCTCTCCCACATAATTACCATTTCCCAATGAACCAAAAATCTCCTCACTACCCCTAAACGCTAGGTAGCGCTCAGCTAAACGCTTAACTGCAACGACTACGCGCTTCAACACATCTGCCCAGTAAGTGGTCTCAGTGGCAAGATGCTTAACCAGCTCCTTGTCAATTGTACTGCTAGGGTTAGAGCGGGCGAACCATGCTGCCACGCAGTTCCGGTGCTCGATGCTATTTTCATGTGTGCAAACCTTTTCTTCTGCTCTTTTCCTATCAGAAAAGCCGTGCGTGGTGAAAGCACTGGGGTTGCTTGAAATCGGAAATACTTTGCACATGAAAGGGTTAACAGAATTTTCGCACTCCGAGTACATTAACCAGTGTCGCTCGTACACCTCCTCACTTACAGCCTTTCGCACGAAAAGATGAGGTGACATAGCGTTTGTGAGTTTTGTATTGCCTTTCCGAAGATGGAAAATTTTCTCCCCGAATTTCAAAATACAATGGCCCTTTCTCAAGGTATACACTCCGAAAGCTCTCAGCAAACGTCCGGCCACTTAACAGGGTCACTTCGGAGAATCTCGCAACATACCTCTTGCTGCGGGGGTGTCTGTATTTCTCTGTTGCCGCAACAAGAAGCCGTATCATTCGTCCTCTCGAGGCACACTTTGTAAGTGGGAACATGATTATTTGAAGCCAAAGTAACAGAAAAAAAGTGAGTCGGTTCTTGGAGTGTTGTTTTCTGGCGCTTGTCAGTAGAAGGAGGCTCATCGGGGAGGTTTGGCACCTGTTGATCGGCAGTAGTAGAAATCGGGCGTGGCTGACCGGACACATGGAGCTCTGTGGCATGGGCCCGGCCGAATAGCATAGACGTTGCTCACTCAGGAACAGGACAGGGCTCGGTTTGCGTCGGTTGCTCAAAAATATGGAAGACCGAGGTTGGCTCCATTTTCACAGGATCCAGACAAGCAAGATGAGTCAAACCTTGCTTCTTGCCAGGAAACCATGGTGATGGAGTTGGCAAGTCCTCCACAGAAGCACAGTCAGTACTATTGGGAGTTTGACATGGGCTCTGAGCAGAGCGATCATACTGCTCCGCGGAAGCTGCATTCAGTAGGTACTTTGTCATCTTTGGTAGCTTTTTTTCACGCTCTTCTCTTTCTAACTTCGCCTTTCGTTTAGACATATCACTTTGATGCTTCCTACCCAGCATTTTCGCTTGAATGGATGCTAATTGTTCACCGCACCAGGCACTTCGTCAGTCCAACGCAACCGCAGATGTCCAAAGGTTGCTGTCCCGATGACTGGCGCACGCTGCCTGGATGGTGAGTGGCTGGCCGAGAGTGGCACGTCTCCAGGGAGTTCCTCAGCAGGCGGGCTTATGCAGGCTTTACCGGCAGCTCGGGGCTGAATCGCAGCCTGCGATCAACTTCCTTTCATAGATGCACGCCACGTCTGTCTCTTACTAGTGCCAAAGCAGGCGTTCACATATGCATATAGTTCCTTGTACAAATTCCTTCCTTCTCCACACAAACTCACTCCTCCAGTTCCGGTCTCGTCTTCCTATTGGCTAGGAGCAATCGTCTGTTTTGGGAGGATCTAGATTTTTCTTTCACCCCGTCAACGCCGAGCGCGAGAACGAAGGGGAGAGGGCGACTCCTAGCCCAGGCGAAGTTGCGCGCCCTCCGTCACCTCTGAGTCATCTCTTTCGACTTCTTTCTGAAAAGTTGGGTGGCCAGTCTGACCTACTTTTCCCGTCGAGCGCGCACGAGGGTGTGCAGCCACAAGGCAGGAATGGGCCCTGGAGACAGGCCTTTGTGTCCAGCTCTCCAACTTCCCCTTCACTCTTCCACAACCCTAGCCCGACAGTGAACATTCCATGCCCGACGGCATGTGGACAAAAGCACGTGTGACGTCTTCTTTCCTTTTCTGCCTAGACTCAGATTCATAGTCAACTGCTATCGGACTCATCCTCCCCTGCCCAAATTACCGTCACGGTAAAGAAACGTCGAATGGGAGGCGCTTTTGGGTACTGCAGCACGTCCCTTGTATGAGAAGGAAGAGGTGGAGGGTGGCGTGGTGTTGACGAGGGGCAAGGGAGATTTAGGTCTTCATCCCACATTACATGTTTTAGGCGCTTCCCCTTGCCCCTCATCTCCAGGTAGCACTGGACACACGGACTGACAGGAAACCACAAAAACTCTTCCAAGCAAATGCAGCTCACTTCGTAAGAAAGAGGGCCCCGCCGGGGTGGTGGGGGATTCCTGTTTTTGCAGCTCGACAAGCTCTCCCCAAATGACCAAGCTAAACGCATGCTGTTACATTAGGCGGGGGGCCCCGTCTGCTCGTTCTGGTTTTCTCGCTTCATACATGTCGCTCGAAGTTCCGTTGTCCATGGTTCTATATACTAAGCAGGTTAGAATAAATGGGCCCCCTTCTCCTACTAGTGTCCAAAGTGAGGCCCTGGGCTCCAGCCTCCTCAGCCCCCCCCCCCCCCCTAAAAAAAATCCAATGCTGTATCTATGCGTGGTCCCTTGTTTCAACAAGGTTTTGCGATGCAGCTGTGGTGAAATTGTTAAACAGGCACGCGGACACCATTTGCCCCAGCTACGTCGAACCACACGTTGCGCTGATGCTTCGCGCTTCTCTATTCTCCGTCTTTGATATCGCTTGCTTTGACTCACGCAGTCATTATAACAGCTACAGTAGAGCCTGTCGTTTTGTGATTGTTGCTGTTCTGTCTTCACTGCTCGCTGCCTGCTTTGAGCGTAGCTTTCTCTATTCCTTTGTTACAGCATGACAGTAGGCATACAGTGTCAAAGACACAACGCAGCTCCGTATGTTGTGTTGTGTCCATTATTCTTTGTGCGGTCCATCGCGCTGTAGCCATGCAATCTGAAAAGTAACTCGCCCAAAAAGTTTGTAAATTTATCGCAGCGATTGATGCGTCAGAAGGCTTCAAACGGTCTTTCTTGTGGAACCGCTCGGAGTTAGAAATAACACTAAGAGAATTAGCAGTGACAGCACGTTCAACATAACAGGGCGTGTTCTGAAGTGCCCTGTAACAGTGGGGCCAGTAGAGTGTAAACAGAGGACACCGGCTGTGGCAGTTCAGGGGATCCTCTTGCTTGTGTTGTCATTATCGTGGCTGACTGCTATTCTGTGTCATTGCAGGCGGCTCCCTCGGTCTCCCGTCAGGCTCATGCATTGCTCGCCGCCCAGGGCAATGGAGGGGGCTCGGGCAGCAGCACAGCCAGCTCCTAGCTGCCGTGCTTTCGTCACGTGGGTGTGAGCCACGACGCCATCGCAAGTGCCAACAGCCCCGTCTACTCGCCAGGTTGCAGGCGGAGGATACGCCAGCATGTCTCGGGTGAGGAAGAGCGTGGCCGTGATTGGCCCATGCCTTTCGTTGAAATCGCAGCTGTTTATGAAGCAAAAAAAGAAAAATTAAAGGTGCACTTAAGTTTCCTTACGTGCGGAAATGCGAAAGAATTTCGAGTTGTGCCGTCTCCTCTTTCACTTAGTAATGTAATTAATCATCGATGGTAGTTCATTAAATGAAGCGGTCAAGGAATTTGCCATTTTCTCTTTATTAACTCTTACTTGGTGTTATTAATCATTGATTAATTAGTTCTATTGTTTATTTGCTTATTACTTTATTACTTATTGCTTATTGTTTAATTGCTTATTATTATTATTTCTCAAGGAATGACCAGTAATTCACCAATTTCGTCAAATACGCCAAGTATTTAGTGAAATTAATTGCCTATAGAGAAAAATTAGCACCTTTCGTACAGACCGACAGCAATACATTTTCGGACACGAATAGGTGAAAACGTAATCGTTACACGCATTCATACATTAAAATTCGAAGTGCTAAGCTTTGCACCGTAACGCGCAGAACTCGGGGAAAGTTGTTGCCATCTTGGTGGCTGCCCCTTTAGAACACCTACAGTAAAACAGTAATGTCTTAGACCTGGTTATTTTGTGCCAATACCTGGGCTACTGCAATGCGCAGTCACTTGATGGTCACGTGATCGGATGTCGACTGTGTGTGCATACACATCCAACATCCACCAGGACACCCTTCTTATAACAGCTCTTGCAGCAAAACCCGCTAAAATTTGGTATGCCTACCTAAGGTTATCTCCTTAAAGATTTTGACATTTTTCCTTTCGCTTCGCGGAGCGAGTTTTGTGGCCTGTGTTCTCTTCGGGCATTGAAGCACATCATACTTCTAAAGATGCTCCAGAATCTGCATGCACAGCCGTTTTCATTTTTGGTTTAATTGAAATGCCGCAAACAAAACCGTGACTTCACTCTCGCTAACCAACTTATCCACCGCTAAAGGTCATCAGTAAGATGAATATGAAATTGCGCACTGAGCTTGAGGTTGCAGGATCGAGGTTGATGGTGGCAAAATGCGAAAGCGGGCACATGCTTTAGGATCCGAGTGCAAGTTGAAGAACACCACGTGGTTGAAATTGATCTGGCGCCTCCCCCCCCCCCTCCCGCTCCCACACGCACACACGCACAGACACTAGTGCCTCCTTTATACAGACTACGTAAACCGTCTGAATGCTAAACGCCGGGTATTACTAGAAAGTGATACATTGAGCCGAGATTGGCTGCCGATCTTGCAAGCCTGAACTGACCACTGGTCCCAAATAGAATAATGATCTGCAGTTTTTTAGAAGCCGGAGTGTGTGGTAATGAAGCATGGAATATCCATCGAGTTATTTGAAAACGTAGCGCGAAAAAACGACACAGATGAAGGCAGACACACGACACCGGCGCTGTTGAAAAATGCAAATGCTCCTACTCGCCCAGTTTAGCACAGCTGTGTAATATCCAGCATTCGTGCGCTTTTCTTAACAGCAGCAAATATCAGTTCATGGTTCCTTTCAGTAGCGAATTAATGACGTTGGGAGAACTGGTATTGTTTGTTGTTCCATCTTCTTGATTATCCTGAGGCTGACTTTGCCTTCGCAGGGTAGCTGTCGGTGCTTTGGATGTGGAAGCTGGCCGGAGTCGCTCGGGGGAGCCAGGACGAAGATTTTCCTGGCTTGAAACTCCGGCGGCCAAAGAAGGTGGGTATCTGTCTTCGATACACTTCCCACGTAGCGTGCAACGTCGTATTGGGAATACTCTGTGGAGTCTCCGCACTGGGCTACTGATAGATACGGGGACACACCCGTCATGAGAATTCGGCGTTGTAGGAAAAACAAACAAAACAAACTCCTGCCACTGGGTGCGGCTTTGCCAGTGCGGGAGAAGTCATGAGACGTTATTCCTGTAACCCGCCCCACCATATACAGGATGTTTCACTCAATACTGTCAGCACAATTTTTAAAACTGGTCTTCTTGAGTTAGAAGAGTGCTTTTTTCGAGTACCGTTAACAGCGGTGTAGGGAACGATTTGTCGTCTGTGTTCACTAGAGGCTGTGAAGCACATCGTAGTTCTAAAGAAGCTTCGAAATCTCTGTGTGCAGAGTCGTTTCTCTATTTCAGTTTGAAGAAAAAGTTTACACCTTTCTCTCGTCTACTCTTCCAAGACTTGTAAAATCGATGCTCGTGAATCTTGCTAGTTTCGATCTAAAACGATGTATCCCGTTTTTTTGAGCCGGCATCCGGCCAGAGGACATCGACCGGCTCCTGGAGCACCTGATCCTCCTCCTGAACCTAACGCAATCCGTGGAAAACACGGTGGAGGAGTGCGGGTGAGCTGGCGTGTACGCAGGCACTGAAGTTGCAACCTTACCTGAAGCTTAGCTCTCCCTTTTGTATCCTACTCAGCTTTCAAGCTTGTAGCTGTAATTTCTGGGCCTCCGGCAGAGCTTGTCCGCAGGAAACTTGTGTGCCTAGCAACGACATTATGGAAGCTTCTGTAAAAATTGTTAGGACGCAGACCATGTTAGGACTGCAGTCGTTGCTGACGTATCGTGCATGACTGTAAGGACAAACGCTTCGTTGGTATTCAAGTTGGTCAATAAGTCCACAGTGTTAAAGGGCAATGTTGGCACTGGGCTGGATGGGGCAGGAGTATCATGGCATCAAATATATACTGTTCTACGGAGGCCTCGCAAGCGCAGCGCCATGGCGCCTGAAGCGCCTTATTAGGACAACCTGACTTTTTTTTTAACCGTTTTGTCGCAGTGCCGTGACACGCCGCAAGCTGGCAGTGGCCATCGCCATCATTGGGCTCCCCCCTGTGGTCCTGATGGACGACCCAGCCACAGGGCTGGACCTGATGTCCAAGCGCAAGATCTACCGCACCATCTCCATGCTGCGGCAGCTCGTCAAGTCGGCCGTGTTCATTGTGACCCACAGCCTGAGCGACTGCGTCGTTATGTCGGACCGTATGGCAATTATGCTCGAAGGTCAGTTCCAGTGCGTGGGCACCGTGGCCGAGCTCCGAGATCGGCTGTGCGTCGGCACCGTGCTCCTCATTAAACTCAGCCTGAGCAGCGCCTACGACGCGGAGGCGCTCAAGCTGGTGCACATGCTCGTGCTGAAGGCGTTTCCCAGCGCCGTATACAACGGCAGACTGGGCCACTCTATCGAGTACACGGTGACGCCCTCCGCCCCCTGGAGCCAGCTGGTGCCCAGGGTGCACGAGCTGCAAGTGCAGGTGGCCGCGTATGCCAGTGACGTCATCCTCACCGACATGACGCTTGAGCATGCGCTGCTCAAGATCGTCAAGTACCAGAAGCCAAAGGTCGCCTCCACACCGGCTGCCGACGCCATTGCCTTGTAGCGAGCGATATGAATGAGCGCGACGCGATAGCAGCCGCTTTGGGCTCCGCCTAAGTACGCCATAAGTAGCAAAGGTACGCGTGCACACAAGCAGAATAAAATCAAACGGCACGCTTAAAAACGAAAATTATGCTTTCTAACTTTCGTCACATGTCCATGCTATGGCTTCCGTTTTATTTGTTTCACACCAGGAAATTATGTACTGTGCACAGCGCATTTCATAAACTGACAACACAGATGACTGCGCACCCTTTTGTCGGATTTTCTGAAATGCCGCCCGTCAACCGCCCCCACTTTCTCGAGGCTGTACGGTGGCTACACCGCAGAATAAAAAAAAAACATCGAGAAACATGGAAGTGTGATTACCGTCACTTCTGTATACAAATTGATGGTATATCCGCGTGGTAAATTTGTCCATCAGTGCAGTTATTCGCGTCGCTTTGTACTGACCATCTAGCTGCTTGACTGAAATACCGCAAACTAAACCGTGACTGCAATCTCGGTAAACGACTTGTCCACTGTTAAAGGTCATCAGTAAGACGAACATGGAATCATCTTTATAGATTGTCTACTGTGCCCGAGGTTGCAGGATCGAGGTTGCGGGACGTGAAATGTGAAACCGGGCACTGCTTTAGGATTTGAGTGCAAGTTGAAGAACGCCAGGTGGTTGATGTTGATCTGGAGACACCTCCCCCCCCCCACACACACACAGGCGCACTACTGCGTCCCTTATACAGACTACATACACCGTCGGGACGACACTAAACGCCGCATATTACTGCAAAATGATGCATTGAGGACAGTGTTAATTGGAGAGACATGGGAGGGCCCTTTGCCCTGCAGAGGGAGTAGTCAGGCTGATGATGATGATCGTGTGCTTCGTGATCCCGGCTGCGGCGATCGTATTTTGATAGAGGTGAAATTCTTCACTAGTGTCTCCCTAATAGCCTGAGTCGCTTTGGGACATTGAACACCCATAAACTAGAAACCTATTCTTAACCGCAGTGAACAATGTCTTCAAGGTCCCTTTCAGCATCGAATTAATGACGGTCAGTATGGTTGATCGCTCGTTGTAGCTGCTCTTCTTTTGCTGCTAGGGAACCTGTGGTTGTCCTTATTGTAATGTCATCCGCATGCATTGCGTAGCTGATGTTTTCTATTTCGTCAAGTACTTTTGTGAGTCATATATTATCGCTGCGTTGAATAGTAGCGGTGAGCCTTGCTGGGTGCTCAAGGCACCCCGCAATTACTATTAAATATTACTAAATATTACTGTGCTTGTGCCTTGCGGGGTGCCCTTGTTTGGCACCGTGAAGCTATCAGATCTTGTGTTTTTGATGCCTATCGTAGCCGTTCGCTCCCTCAAGAAGGCTTTGATGTATCGGAAGGCTCTGTTTCCACAGTTTATGTCATTGAGACCTTCGGTGATGGCCGCACAACACAAGTTATCGAAGGCTCCCTTTATGTTGAGCGCTAGTACTGTGTGTTCTCCACTTTTTGGTATTTCTGCGAGGACTGCCTCCTTTAATTGTAGCAGTACGTTTTGGCTTCTGAAGCCAAACATGGCATCAGGGTAATGTCCCTTGTCCCCCATGCAGTCTGTGATCATTTCATTGACCACTCTCTCGTATATCTTCCCAAGGCAGGAGGTTAGGAAGATTGGTCTGAGGTTTTCGATTTGCAGTCTTTTGCCTGGCTTGGGTACCATAATTACCTCTTCATGTTTCCAATCCGCCGGCACGATTCCTTTTTCCCAGATTTCGTTTAGCTACTTGGCAAGTTCGGCGATGGCCGTGTCTCCCATGTTTCTAATGGTAGCGTTATTTATTCTGTTCTTTCCTGCTGCTGTATTTTGGCTTCCCCTATGGCTGCCCTTACTTCCTCCTGGGTGAATGGCCTATCCACCTCGGGGTTGTCTTGTCCTGTGTATTCTTGGTCTTGCTTTGGGTACGTGGTTGTGCCGTAGCATTTCCCCTTCAGTGCCTGTGTTTGTTCGTCTTCCGTTCTGGGAAGGTGTGGATTAGTCATTCCATGGACTTGCCGCTTTCCATTTTGGTTTTTGTTGGGTCTATCAAGGCTCTTAGCATATTCAAAGTTCAGGCCATGCCAGGTCTTCCTATAAGAGTTTCCGTAAACTGTTGCCAGTTTTGCGTGGCGATGTTGTCTGCGTGCTCTGATGCCTTCTTGGTTAGTTCGGCGATCTTCAGTTTGAGTTTTCTGTTGTATTTTTGCTGCCTCCATCTCCTGATACGGCTTCTTCGTGCTTCCCATAGGTGAAGAAGGTTGCTGTCTACGTCTGGGTTTTGTTCCGTGAGACGATTACGGGCTTGCGTCATGCTTGGCCGAAACGGGCAGGTGCAGTTGTTAAATTTACTACGAGAGGAAATTTATCTCAATATGGGAGCTCAGTGCGCAGTTGCATGGCGAACGAGCCAGCGGTCAAAGCTGGGAGATTTTAACGCGATAGCTTTAGAGTAGCCGTTGTGGCGAAAGCCCGATGTCCGGCGGCGTGACGACAATTCACATTGTCCAAGAGGATCTTGACGTCACAGCCACAGGACAGTCGAAGAAAGAAAAGAAATTGCATTTAAGGGAAAAGTTTCCAGCAGGGACTCGAATCTTTTGTCTTAATCGGGGCGCGCTATTCCTCGACCACGGAGAAGCTATGTTTGAGTGCGATAAAATGTATTGTGTGGGTTCAGAGTGAAATAAGAGCATGCAGCAATGCATCTAATAAATTAATATGACCAAATAACGTCAACAATTAATGTCGACAATTAGTACAGCATATATCTACTAGCAGCCGAAAGCTGCTTGACCAATCGTAGTGAGGGAACTATCAACAAGGTGGAGCATACGCCACAGCGCCAAGAGATGGCGCGTGAGACGCAGCCTGCGATTGCTCTTAAGCGACTTAAAAAGGGCTCTGAAACACCTTCCAAGGAGAGCACATAAACTCCCCAAGTCACTGCATTGTGTTAGTTAAGAACACTTGATGCAAATAATGCACTTCTAAATGCAGCAGAGAACCCACAATCACGCGCGAAATTTGGCGAGACTTTCTGGCGAATTCTTCATGCACACTGCATCGCAGGCTCGTGCATATCACAGCTCAGAGATCGCTATTGGTTAGATTCTTCTGAGACGTCAAACAGCTACCATGGCCACGGCGAGTCGGGAAGCTCCGCTCCGGCGGTGGGGCTGGCGGAGTAGCGCCAGAGGAGAGAGAAAGGCGCGAAGTCATTGAAACTCAAATTTTGACTATACTAACTCAACTTCCATAAATCACAACAAAAAAATTCCTGCCCGCGGATATTTGGGAAGCGACGTCCTTTATCACCCCAGCCCCTTCAGAGGCCCTTTAAGTGTCCCTAGAATTTTGTTTTTTTTTTAGAGCGAGATCTCTACTAATCGCGGTACAACTTCTGATTTCGATGTGGATGAGACAATGACCTTCAATGCTTGACAAGGTCAAACTGAACTTAACTGCATATTGGTATGACCACGTGATCATGTTACTGTGACTATTGCATACCTCACCTTGGCCTTGACATTTTGTTTGAGACAGTCGGTACAAAATCGACAATGACCTTCAATGCATCACAAGTTCAAAGCGAACTTAACTGCATGGTGCTATGACCACGTGATCATATCACTATGGCCATTGGGTACCTCACCTTGACATTAGATTTGCGACAGTTCAATGCATCAAAAGTTCAACCCGAACTTAACTGCATGCTAGTATGAAGCAAGCTATGGTAGTGTGGCCACGTTATCATTTGACTCTGACCATTGGGTACCTGTCCTTGACATTTGATCTGAGACAGTGGAGACCATGTTTAACAGAATTCGGTCATATATAACTACATTCAAGCCACGTTGAACATAGCCATTTTTCTAAAGCTACCACAGTACAGTTGCTTGCTGCTATTCACCAGAGACATGTGGGCTCCTGTGAGGGTGGCCTCGATCTCTCGCATTCATTTTCCGAGCCACAGGTTGTCATGCGGTGAAGCGAACCTAACAGGACGAGCAGCGGCCGCGCCTGGCATGCTTTGCTCGTTCGCTACAAAATTCGTTGTGAGTACAAACTGCTAGTTTTAATGAGCGATTAGTCCATTTAGAGGGCACTGGTAATAGTGTTATGCATAATATGGTAGATAGTGGCTATAGTTCCAGGTAACCGTGCTCTGTGGCTGCGATGCAAACACAGAGAGGAAGGAAAGAATTTAGGAGAGGCCATCACATCACAATTTTAGAAGCCGGACATGAGGGTCCCTCGCCAGCTGACCTCCGTCTCAGCGCGCTTGCGCATGCACAGCAGACAATAGATGTTTTTAGCATAGCATATACATACAAGCTTTGACGTATACTAGCTTACCGGACTCCTCCTGCGCACGCACAGTGGCTTTTCCTGACCCAAACAGTGCCACTGCGCATGCGCAAGAGCGGTCCGGTAAACCGGTATATGTCTCTGGTAGTACGTATACAGTATGCTAAAAACGTCTAATGTCGCAACGCACTGATTCGCCGATGGCGCAGACGATGCCGCTATGCCCTAGGCCAAAGACTATGAGTAGCCCTAGCGAAAACTGACTAACCGTGCACTTCGCAGCTTGCATGGCGAGGGTCGTGTGGTTAGCAAGAGCCTTTAAGCTTTCCTTCCTCATGGATGCGAAGCAGGTTAGGCCTACAGCAACGCCCAGTGGGCAGTGCCCTGCGCATGAGAGCAAGAAGCACATCTGTAGCCTGGCTACAATGTATTCTTGATTGCAGGTTAGGGATAAGCTTACCAATCGCCACAAAAAATGCGCTTGATTGGTTCAGTGGGTTGGCCATGGTTGTTAACACTGAAAAATAAGTTTTGCTCCAAATAACACACAAAAAGAATCCACTAAACCACATGAATACTCTTTGATTGCCACTAAAGCAGGTAAATGTCTACAAATATCTAGGCGTAACCATAACTAACAATCTTTCCTAGAATTCGCACACAGATAACATATGTCCTTCCGCATTTAGAAAGCTATGTTTCCTGAGGCATAAACCTAGAAATTTTCCTCCCAACGTAAAACTATTGACATCTAACGAATCCATCAAGTGAAACCTCGAATATGCTTCGATAGTATGAGATCCATTTACTAAACTTACATTAGACTGTTTTAAGTATTCGCTTTTTCCGCGTACAATATCCGAGTGTAATAATGCTATGGCGTGGTTTAGTTTTATGACATTTGTCACTATTTTCTTATGCATATTTTTTTTGTGATCCGCATCTTTCTGAACTACTGTTGTCAACACATGCCTATCCTGCTTAGACCCTGACAAGGGTCTGCAGTATGTACTGATTACAAAAATAATTTTTATATATCGAATCATGAATACATCGAACTATTTTGCGATCCTTTTCAATTTCCATACTTCTGGGTTCTGTACAAGGCGATTCGTGTGGTTTATCCTAGCCGATGACCTACCCGATCTCAAGTAATCTGGGTACGGGTGCATCTGGGGCAGATGGGACTGAGTCACGTGAACCATAATGTATTTCTCGGCTGATCCCTGTTCCCCAGCACACTCAATAGTAAAACATTTTTGGTATTTTTTTATCAAATTCTCTGCACCCTGACAAGCCTCGTCGCCAACATGCGCATTACATCGTTGAGTGCTCTGCTTTGCCGTCTATTTAGTCGACTTGCAACATCTGCCTGTGATTGGGCTAGCAGGCAGTCGTACCAGGAAATACAATAGGCCTGCGGGTAACATAACACATCTTTGCCGACTCCATTAATCTCCGCTAAGGTGTGCCTGGGAGCCGGTAGTTATACACTTTTCTTTAGCATCTACATCATTTTTGGTGAAGATATAAAAGGCTAAGAAAGCGAGAGGAAGTGTAGCGCTTAGCATAGGTGCCGTCCTCTGGTGCCCAAATAGGGAGGTAATTCAGGTTTTTCTGCCTCTTTAAGACTAGTGTGAAACGCTAACTAAGGTGACCCACAGAATCGAACGAAGAACGTATGTGACCACGCAACCACTACCTCTGCGTGTTCCCTTGTCTCAACAAGGTTGTACGATGCAGCTGTGTTGAAATTATTAACCAGGCACGTATGAACACCATTCGCCACAGCTGCGTCGAACCACATGTCGCTTACGCTTCGCGCTTCTATATTCACTGTCTGTGATATCGCTCGCGTTGACTCACGCAGTCACAACAGCCAAAGTAGAGCCTGTCATTTTGTGATTGTGGCTGTTCTGCCTTCACCACTCGCTGGCTTCTTAGACGTAGCTTTCTCTATTCCGTGGTTACAGCACGATAGTCGGGATACAGAATAAAGGACACAACACACCTCCGTATGTTGGGCTGTGTTTTTTATTCTGTGTGCTGTCGATCGTGCTTTAACCATGGAATACGAAAACCAACGCACGGTCTTTCTTGCGCAGATTACTCGGAGTTGTGGTCCCACTAGGACAGGAGTAGCAGTGACACCACGTGTGTGAGGAAAGACAGTAAAATATTCAAAGTATTAGAGCGCGTTCTGAAGCGCCCTGTAACAGTGGGGCCTGTAGTAATTTTGCCAGTAGAGTGTGTACAGAGGACCCCGGCTGTGGCAGTTCAGGGAATACATTTGCATGTATTGTCATTACCGCGGCTGACTGCTATTCTGTGTCATATTGCAGGCGGCAGCTCCGGTCTCCCATCAGGCTCATGCATTGCTCGATGTCAATGGCAATGGAGGGGGCCTCGGGCAGCAGCACAGCGAGCTCCTGTTGTGCCTTCGTCACGTGGGTGTGAGCCGGGACTACCACCCCGTCTACTCCGGAGCTTGCAGGCGTGGAAGCGGAGGGTGTCTCGGGTGAGGAACAGGGTGGAATGATAACCAGATTTGGGCCCGTGATTTCCCCGTGCCTTTCGATGACATCGCATTTGTTTATGAAGCAAAAAAAAATTAGTGGTGCACTTAAGTCTTCTTAAGCATTTCGAGTTCCGTTGTCTCCTCTGTTACTTAGTAATTATTTACAGTTAGTAGTTTTATCCTCGAGGGGGCCTCGAGCAGAGCATAGCCAGCTCCTAGCTGGCGTGCCTTCGCCACGTGGGTATGAGCCGGGATGCCGACGCACCTCCCAACCTCCCCGTCTTCTCGGCAGGGGAGAGGTGGTTGCCGCAGGTGAGGAGGACTGATACCAGAGTTGCGCTGGTTATTGCCCAAAGCCCTTCGATGATGTCGTAGTTATGTAACAGACAATATAATTACAACCGCTTAACTGCTTGTACGGCCACTGACATAAGAAAAATGGTTTGGTTTATGGGGGTTTAACGTCCCAGGCTACTTGGGCTATGAGGGACACCGTAGTTAAGGGCTGCGAAACATCGACCGCATGAGGTTCTTTAATGTCCACTAGCATCGCACAGTACACAGACCTCTTAAATTTCGCCTCATTGAAATGCGACCACCAAAGCCGCGATCGAACCTGCGTCTTTCAGGCTGTAAATTGTGGGGTTCAACGTCCCGAAGCGGCACAGTATGGACAGTGAGGGACGCCCTAGTGCAGGGCACATGCGCATTTTTGCATGTGGCCTTCATCGCAATGTGGCTGCTGCTGCCACCACTCGATCCTGCGACCTTGCGATCAGGAGCCGACAGCCAAAGCCACTGAGCCATCGCAGAAAGTTCAGTGATATGCACTAGCTGCTTCGTGCAATGATTAACGCAGTGACGTCACGCGTGACGGAACGACGATTGTGTTCATGTTATGGGAAACTTAACAAGTCCTTAGCCTGAGAAATTGTTTGGAAACGCACAGGGGCCCTTTGCAGCACAGCGCGTGTGCGGGCAGCATCCCGAGAATGTTTAGCCTCCACTCGATCCGTCGCTGCATATGTGGAGCGCTCCGAGCATGAGTCTCGGCTGCATCCATTGTCTTCCCGCAATGTGACTTGTGTGTCCTGTAGCCACTGGCAGTTTTTATCGTCACTGAAGCGATCGCGAGAGCGGAGGCGGAAGTGCACCGCTGCTAACCTTAACAAAAATGGCTTATAGACACTTTATGCAGTTCTTGATTGCCTGCCTTCCTATAGATATTTTCTTCTCTCTATTCATAGTCTGTTGACAAAAACCTGCTAAATATTGTATGGCCATTGATCTATAGATTATCTATAGACTGTCTATGTGATTTGTATTGCCTATAGAATGTTGTCTAGGTATTGTATATAGATTGTCTACAGAGTGTCTAAAGAAATTTTTGTAAGTGTTAATTGCGGCTCCATCGAATCGTGCCTCCAAAGGCGAGCGAGAGTCTCCTCACCCTACTGTTTCACCCGACTGCCGCCACTTTCGCCCCCTTCACCTGCTCCCCTTCTCCGCCTTCCACCTTCCTTCTCTCTCTCTCTATTTCTGCCCTTTCCTGTATGGAACGGGGAACTAAAGAAAATACCGGTGAAATACCGGGTGTGTCTGGGGAAGTGCATTCGAACTCAATGCGCAAGTGCTTGCTGACAGATTACTGCACCTTTCCTTCCATAAAATAGCATGAATTCTATTGAGGCCGTCCTATTGATTCTGCCGCTTTTCTTCGTCTTCATTTCCCAAGCTAAATTGGGCAACTTGCAGAACGTACCTCCTAAGTAGAACGTTCTTGTGGGCCAGTTGGTAGATTTGAATTAAAGGTAGAACTGCGCAAATAAGTGCGGAGAAGACAAAAATGAAACCGTTTTCGTTTCTATGTTTCTGGCCATGTATTATTGGCGAAGTTGTACCTTTTGATACCTCCTATCTGCACGGCCACGTGCGACCTCTACGGTGTACACATCAAATGTATATATATATCAGTGTAGGCTGATCAATACAGTAGTGCGCTTTGTTATTTAGACTAGCTTGGGCTGTATTGTCCAGGTGAAGGTGGCTCCGCAGATGCCTGATGCATAACCCATTGTTCAGCAACTCGACATTGTGCGCGCACGCGTGTTGTCGAGGAAATATGGCGCATGTTCCCAAAAATGGATGTCTCCAAAGGAGTAAGAAGAAATAGCCCTTGCTGTCAAACCTAAGATGTTTGACGGCATCCAACTCGAGACATTTTTTCCCACTTCGCAAATGGGGGCGTTTTATTCACACGTTTTCTTTTCTCTGGACCCAGGCACTGCCGTATGGGCAACGTCTCCAGGTGGCACAATGAAAAATTGCCGCCGCAGGTCACTTCAGCAGCGATAAGCATGAGGCAACAATCTAGACGATTAGAGGTGCGTTTTTTATAAGCTTCTTTGCCTAGATGCTCTTGACATAGCCCAGTCACCTGGCGCTTGATACGTGTGGCTAGATAAGTGCGTGGTAGACACTGGTACCTCGTGCCTTCAAGCGTAGGCATATGCGGCATAGAAAAGCACTATGAGACCGCTCTCTCCTTTCTGTTCCTTGCTTGGTCCTCTCGCTAGTCTGTATGTTACAGCGCTGTGACTGACACGGCAAACTATCATTGCAGGTTGCAAATTGCTGCTTAGGTTTTTAGCACTCATTTGTTCATTCTAGCAGCTGCCAGCACGTGACGTGATAGCTGGGATGTGAAGGGTGACCAGATTTGCAAGACTGTACCCGCTCGCGCAACTGTTTCTACGAAATTCGAGATTGTCGTAGATGATTTCATTGCTTCATCTCATAAGTCATTCGTCACCTTTAAATTAGGCGCAGCCAGTGAGCGGCGAAAATTCCGTTCCTTCGTGATCGCCGAGCGCACTTGGTACGTCTGCTCTCGCCGAACGGTTTCTGTTTGGGGCCGCAAGATCGGCCAGTAAGGCATTCATCTTTGACGCAAGCCTGGTCGTCTTCCTTCTCGACTGGCTGGCTTCACCACTGCGTGACAATATTTGAACACCTTAGACTGCTTAAATAGAAAATTTTAATATTGCTGCGCTATTTTATACCTTTTGAGTGTAATAATTCACATGGTAGCCAACACACAGTTTGCTTGGGTACCCAAAGTCTAAGGAAGCAGTTCTCAACGGACGGAGAGCTGTAATAACATTGCGAACTAAATTTTGAAAATTTGCTAATCAGAGCTATAATTTCAAACCAATAAAGTCAGAATGTCGCTGACAGGCTCATTAGTACTCATGTTTTCATGCAGGCTGTTAAAAATGCAACGCATTTGAAATGCATAACTAGGCGCACTCTAACTACAGTGTAAAGAAACTGTGGTTAAATGCTGTGCGTGCGACTGTAGGTGTGGCCAAACGGTTTGAGATTACATCTCCTATGCGGTGGGGGGGGGGGGGGGGGGGGGGGATGCGATGGTCTATGCCTAGTGCCTCCGGGTATGTGCACCACCTGCTTCCAATGGGTAAAAGCCTGGCCTGGTGGTCTGCTTATGTGGGGAGGAGTGAAATAAGGTGTCTGACCCCAGAGTGCACCCACAATATCTTGCGACATTGTGCACTTTGTCAAAGTTTTCCTTGCGCCATATTTTGCGAATCTGTACTGTTCATTCTTCAAAGCTGCCAACACGCAAATTTATCTTTTTGTTTGCTGAGCAAGACGCGAACAGATTTATTTCGATTGATCGCATACAGGTGGAGCTGATTATAGAATGTTCCAGAATGTCGCAGTAATTTCCCACGCCCTGTCTAGAAAGTTTGCTATCAGCTTTAAATTAAGCACGGCCTTCAAAGGCGGGCATTCTGTTCGATGACCGCCGAGCACGCTTGTTGCTTTCGCCACCGCCGAGTGATTCTCTCCATTGTGGGCTGTTACGACTGTGGTAGCGGCATACCACCGATGACAACCAGTTGTCGTGGGGAGCTGGCTAACGTGAACCCGGGCTCCATCTGGTAGCGTTTCCAAGGCTTCGGGCTGAGGAAAGATGGAACTTGATCTTTGGGAAAACGAAAACAAGCGGGTTTAATGGCACTTCGACAAAACTTTTTACATGTGAAGGAAAAAGCAAACAGTCAGAAATTTAAAGTTCATGCGTCGAACGACTGGATCAGCCTTGTCGCCAGGGCCCAGAGTGACCTTTCTCACTCAGCACGCTTTGTATATCACCTAAGGTTCCGCCCCTTCATCAGCCAGTGGCCAATCCAACACGAGGCACATTTGCTGGCTGGTTCATCATTTCAAAGCCCCCAGAGCCCACACACAATTCTTTTGCACTTCCTGAATTCTGAACGGCCCAACGGTTTAGTGTGATGCCCCAAGTCAGAACTCGTATAGTTAGGGGTATTAACCCGTGGGCTCCGGATAGCTTGGGAACTCGCACGTGGTCAGAACTTTCTGGAGCTTTGTTCGCGATGCTAAACTCACTCCCCTTATGGCGCCGCACTGACTTGTACGCAATCAGCTTTCAGCTAAGGCAATAACTTCGCCCCCATTTTGTGCATACCCATGAATTTCAGCTGCCCAGAGGTGCAGCGAGGAACCGGAGCAGTACAGTCCCTGCCATTCCGTCGTTTGCATTTCAGGCCCCGCGTGAGCGTCGTGGCAATGGGAGACCGTGTCCTGCAGTGGAACCAGCCTTGCAAGAAGTGTGGTGCTTCGTGGAAGGTGACTATCTGCGTTTCTTTTTTCGAGTGAAAAGCTTCACAGCGCCAGCTAGCGGTGAAACCATGAGCAAAACTGGTTGTATTCAGGTTCGACACATGACGGCAGCTACAGCAGGCGACACTAGTGGCTGTTGCACCATCTATCTCACCTTTGACCTTGACTTTCGGTCAAGCTCAAAAGCCTCTACCGGCATCGCATGCGTAGGCCATGAAAGTGGATTCTGCATAAAACGCCGGTGCATTTTGATGTGTTCAGCGGAACGGTAGCTGTGATTGATGCACTCCTGCCGTGGAGAGCGGCAGAAGTGCGCTCCATCACCGTGTTGCGGAGAGGAAAAAAGGAGGCATCCAAGGTATGCTGCCTACTCCCTGCGTGACGTCACACACCTTGACCATTTCTCCAAGGTGGGAAAAGTTGCACAGCACGTAGCAAGCGGAGTCACTCATTGCAGAGACAACCCATGCAAATGGGCGAGAAGAAATCGCAAGTCCGGCGCTATTTCTTACTGCGATGCAAGCTGCAACATATCCATCAAAAACACCTGTGTTCCCTGCGGCGCCGCGGGCCTCAACTGCGGCGAGAACTCTGCGGTCGGACACGGTTAATAACTTGACGTGCTGTCCTTTTATTCCCCCGTTGTCTGTCCATTGTCGGTCGCTTTCCCAGGCGTCCTTCTTGCTGGGAACCAGGTAAAGGGGAATGTCATTCCGACGTAGCCAAGCGCGGGAAAATTCCGCCGCTAGGCCGCCAGCTGGGTCGTGACAGGACGCAGTGCAGCCCCAGTAAAGCTTACTTTTAGAATCGCTTTTGGCCGTCTTCCTCACTGCCTGGACTCCCGCCACCAATACGTGACAGCACAAAATAATCTTATTCACCAACGTTATGCGTTCAGGTGCTGGAAACGTCTGAGCTGCAGCGATGTCGCTTGGGGCACCAGCCGAGCAGAGAGATTGAAATCCATGCTCAGATAGGGCAAATTTGCTCGGTTTTTGACTCGCATTGGCACGAATGGGCTATCAGTGTATGTACTTTCTAATACTCTGAGTCGTGCTACACTCTAGCTTGAAGATTATCCTGCCCCTTGTGTAATTTAAGGCCATTAGCTGTTAAGGCGAAGGTTTGGTTAATGGGTTTATGGGGGTTTAACATCCCAAAGCGACTCGGGCTATGAGGGATACCGTAGTGAAGGGCTCCGGAAATTTCGACCATGTGGGGTTCTTTAACGTGCGCTGACATCGCACAGTACACGGGCCTTCAGAATTTCGCCTTCATGGAAATTCAACTGCCACTGCCGGGATCGAGCCCGCATCTTTCGGGTCAGCAGCCGATCGCCATAACCACTGAGCCACCGCGGCGCCTAGCAAGGTAAAGATTCCAGGTCTACATGTATATATTCAGGGCTGCCAACATCCAAAGTTCGGTGGATGCCTCAACCGCGCCATGAGGGAAAGGAAGAAGTAGGAAATGAAAGAAGGAAGAGAGAGCTAGAGACGTACTGCAATTGGAGAGCTTCCAATAAATTTCAACTTCGTGGCGTTTTTTAAAGGGCAACCTGCTTTTTCTTTTACATTTTTCAGTCGATAACATTGCATTCTTTAGAGTTCCTTTTATCCGGCAAAAACCGCTTTTCAAAATACAGAGCAGAAGAACTTTAATACTGCAAAAACCAGGAAATCTAACTTCGGTCTATACCAAACAGTTGTCATGATAGACGTACCTGTGACGTCACAAATACTGTCGCAAATTGTTTGTGTGCGCGTTGATTGGCTAAACTGGTGATTGTAAGCGACAGCTGGGGTTATTTTTTGTCTGAAACGAATAAAAACAAGCTGGAAATCGTACTTCAGGAAGCGCAGAGCTAATATCGACCGGGACACAGACTCGCACTGTGCGGCATTTCACCTCGCTGCTTTAGGCGAATGTACGCAGTCAACACAGAGGATCGGTGCTCATGTCTCGACCTATGCCCCGGAGTCGCCATGTGCGGTTCACGCTCGCTTCATTCGCATGGAGGAATGACGTCGCAGAAGATGCTCGGGGGAATGACGACGCTTGTAAGCGAGCGGCCAGGCTCGCGAAGAGCATATCGGAGAAAGGGCCGCTGCGCCCCTTGGTGTGCTTTATTTACAAGCATGAGACAGTCAATTACTTGAATCTCTCAAAATTTGCGACGAATGGTTCAGCTTCACTTTAAGAAACCAGTACAACCGCTTTTACCAATCAGATAACCATCGCTTGGTTACTTCTACCCGCTTAAAATCTAAGTAACAGACAAGAGTAACAGTGACACCTGCTGGGAGAGGGAGGTCAATAAAGTATTCAAAGTAACAGACTCAAAATAACTCAGCGCATTTTGAAGCGCACTCTAAGGGTGTGCTCTACATTTCGGCAAATGGGTGTAAAGAGGGGAACGTGGCCATGGCAGTTTAGGGAATACTCTAACATGTATTGTCAATTACTGTGGTTGACCGCTATTCTGTGTGATATTGCAGGAGGCTGCTTCGGTCTCCCGTCAGGCTCATGCATTGCTCGATGCCGACGGCAATGAAGGGGGCCTCGGGCAGCAGCACAGAGAGCTCCTGCCGTGCCTTCGTCACGTGGGTGTGAGCCGGGGCGCCGTCCTACTTCCCAACAGCGCCGTGACCACATCGGGTTGCGTGCGCGGGAAAGGTGGGTGTCCCAGTTGAGGAGGAACAGGAGGTCTGATACCAGAGTTGCGCCTGTGATTTGCCCATCCCCTTCCATGGCAACGTAGTCATTTTAACAGGCAAAAAAAATTACAATCGCTTAACCACAGGATATGGCCAGCAATATTATAAAAACAATTTTAGTTTATTTGAGCTTAACGTCCCAGAGCGACTCAGGCTATAAGGGACGCGTAGTGAAGGCCATCGGAATTTTTGACCTCATGTGGTTCTTCAACGTGCACCGACATCGCACGGTACCCGGGCCTCTAGAATTTCGCTTCCAACGAAATGCGACCGCCGCAGCCAGAAGCCAACCTGTGTCTTTCGGGTTCTAGACTATGGGGTTTAACATCGCGAAGCGACACACTACCGACAGTGAGGGACGCCCTAGTCGAGAACTCCGGATTAATTTTTGTCACCTGGGAATCATTAACATTGCATTGACTGCGTACAGAACACGGGCCGTTTTGTATTTGGCCTTCATCGCAATGCGGCTGACAGGATTGGATCCTGCGGCCTTGGGATCAGCAGCCGACGGCCAATGGCACTGAGTCACTGCGGCGGGTACAGTAATATGCGTTAGCTGGTTTGTGAAGTGATTAACGCGGCGACGTCACACATGACGGTTATGCTCATGTTATGGGGAACTTAACGAGTCCCTCATAGCCTGACGGAAATTGGCTGGTAATGCATTGGGGCCCCGTACTGCACAGCGCATTTGCGGACAGCGTCCCGAGAACATTTGTCGTCTACTCGATCTGTCTGTGCATACGCGCAGCGTTCCGAACATGAGCCTGGGCTGCATCCATTGCCTTCCTGCAGCGCGACTAGTGTGTCTTGTAGCCACTGGCAGTTTTTATCATCATTAAAGTGATTGCAAGTGGAGGGCGGAAGCACGCCGCTGCTAACCCTTACAAAAATTGTCTACAGACAGTCTGCAGACTTCTTATAGACTCTGTTGCCTTCCTATAGCTATTCCTTTTTGTTTATACATAGTCTATTGACAAAAATCTACTTAAAGTGTATGCCCATAAACCTGTACTATATATAGGCTGTCTATAGAGTTTGTATTGCCTATAAAATGTTTGTCGCTGGATTGTCTATGGAGAGTCTATAGACTTTATAGACAGAAATTTATGAACAGTCTATAGAGTGCCTAAAAAAATTTTTGCAAGGGAACTGTGGCTGCACCGAAACATGCTACCAGAAATCAGCAAGAGCCTCCTTTCACGAACCCCTCTTTGCACACGCACACGTGCTTTCACCTCACCACCTTTGCCTGCTCCCCTTCTCTGCCTTCCACCTTCGGTTTCCTTTTATACCTTCCATTTGCCATACGGAACCGGGGACTGTGAGAAAACATCGGTGAAATGCAGGGTATAACTGCAGAAGTGCATTAGAACTCAATGCGCAAGCGTTTGCTGACAGCCTGCTTGAAGCATCTGTCCAATTTTTGGTGCATAATGGCTTGTAATGTTTTTCTTTTTTTAACTGGGATGGTGATATGATGCATTTATTTTGTATAAGAAAATATAATTTAAAACAAAACATGCTTCCTGAAGGCTTTGGTTTGTAACATAGTGCACAAGTGATGCTTATTTTTTTTACTATGATAGCATATTGATTAGTGTAATAAAGTACGTCATGTACAGGGAACATACTACTTTTGTGTACTTTCCTGTAATTGTGTCTAAGGCAATGTACTAAGAACTGTGGCAAAATTAGATTCACATTGTACCCTGCAGTGCCTGGGCTAAATAAGATTAGCGTGCAGAATGTTCTGTCTATGCTTGAAGCCTCTGTGCATTTTTTGGAGCATAATGGCTTTCACTTGCACAGTTTAATCAATATGTTCCAATGGTTTTTTGACGGGAATGGTGGTATTATGCATTTATATTGAATAAGAAAATATAATTTAAAACAAAACATGCTTCCTGAATGAAGGCTTGGTTTTGTAACAGTGCACAACTGATGCTCATTTCCTTTACTATGATAGCTTATGGATAAGTGTAGCAAAATATGTCAAGTACAGGGAACATACATACCACTTTTGTGTATTTTCCTGTAATTGTGTCTAAGGCAATGTACTAGGAACTGCGGTAAAATTAGATTCACATTGTACCCTGCAGTGCCGTAATCACTTGGGCTATATAAGTTTAGCGTGCAGAATGTGTTGTTATCAGCCAAGTAAGTGTAATTGTAATTTGATTATTTCATCAACTAGCACATCATAGTCTGTACCTGTTCGCTTTAGCGGGTTGCTATAGCTAACAGGGCAGTCTATCTGTATATACACTGCACATATGCATAAACACACCACCCATAGTACTATTATATCGTGTAGGACGACTCCAGCAATACAGCGGACGACGTGCAGAAGCTGAGCTACCACCTGTGCCACACATACGCCCGATGTGCAAGAAGCGCGAGTGCCCCAGCGACCGCGTACTACGCTCATCTGGCCACATTGCACGCAAAGCACCACATTGCCAGCAAGGTGGACATGTCCAGCTCTGTCAGCGAGTCGTCCGGGTGCAGCAGGGACGCAGTGTTGTCCACCGTCCAGTACGTGGAGGCCATCAAGGTGTGGGAGGCGCTGCAGGCCACCATGTACTTTGTCTGGAGGAGGAGCTTCTCCACTGTTGCTGCATTCCAGTTCCGGTGAGTCTGGAGGCATATTCACTCATTTCATTCATTCATTTATTCATTCATTCATGCATATAATTTGTCACTCGTAAGTGATAATAGAGTCCTTCTCATAGGCTAAATAAATGTTCTGTCTATGCTTGACGCACCTTTTAGGTAATTGGTTAGATGATGATTTGTGAGATAATGATAAAATTGGTTAAATAATGATAAACGTCACCAACGGGGGCCCCGCAAGGGCACAAAGGCGAATGCGCAAGTCTAAATCTGTGGATGTGTGCCGGAAAACGGCCGTGGCACGTAATGAGTGTCACGGTCGGGCGCAGTGTCGGAAAGCAGTCTGGGATGGAAAGGACATCGGGCACCCAGGAAAAATTCCTGTTCCCTGGTTGTTCTCACGCCACCAGACCGCCCACGTAGCCCTGACAATAGAGCGGAAAGAAGCCCAGACGGTGACCTTCGAGTGGAGCACCCGCCGAACGCGAGAGAACGGCTAGCCCGAGTGGCCATGATATCCGCCAGCTCATTGCCGAGAATGCCGGCGTGACAAGGGACATGGAAAAGTGCGAGGGGTCTGCGCGACGCCACTGATGTAAGTGTGGCCTTTATGTGATCCACAGCCGAATCGCGCAGTTGTATGCAGCAGGTGCCGAAAGGAGCGAAGACAATCGGTATATAAATGCACCGGCGCCGTTCCCCTTCGGGAACGGACGTACTCCACCGCCTCCGTAAAAGCCACCACCTCCGGGGGCTACGGACCCGATGCACCGTCGACCCGAAAACGGCCAGCCGCCCGGAGGACTCCGCGCGATCCGGACGCCACAAAAGTGGCGCCCGCAGCTACAGAGGTCTATGCACCATCAATGTACACGTAATGCGCCGGCGACAACGCCGCAGCCATCGCCCCATCCACGTCCAACCGACAGTGCGAGAAAGCCACGACCTCCAAGGGATGCCGCGCGGCAACATCAAACGGCTGTTGGACCTCGACAGCTCGGATTAACCTTGTCCCAAAAGCGACGCCTCGGTGATGGGAAAAGAGGTGAAATTCCGCGTTTATTCTGTCGAGGTCTATCGCTTACGAAGGGGCGTGCTCAAGGATCTGCAACGCCCACGTGCTCGTCGTAGAATAGGCCCCCGCCAACGCCACCAGCGGGGACCTCTGCACAGACGCGAGGCGAGTTCAAAGACCCGAATGAGGACACTCAGTCCACCAGACGGGTGAAGCGTATGCGAGGGTCGGGAGCGCACCCGGGCGGTAAAGCGCCCTCATGCGGGCAGGCGCCGGTGGGCCGTTAATCCGCAGAAAAGTCGCAAGGCGGGCGTAGAGCGTCTCGGCACGCTCCTTGAGTCTTTCCACATGGGGAATGAACGAGAGAGTGTGGTCAAAGACGATGCCCAGCGCCTTGGAGGCGGGCCTGAAAGGCAGGCAGGCACTGTCAATGCGAACTGCACGCATGGTGCGCTCCATTCCCCCCTGCGGGGGGGGGGGGGGGGGGTAGCGCACACACTGTCTTATCCCGTGAGATGGTGATTCTCACATCCCTCGCCCACGCTGCGACTCGACCGAGAGAATCTTCCGCCAAACACTCGAGCTCCTTTGTGTTGGATCCAGGCACAAGGACGGCCACATCGTCCGCATGCGACTGCCTGGTGGTGGCGGTGGAAAATGTATTTACTGGTCAGGTTGTGGGGGACTTCGGTCTGGGAGTGGAGTCCTTAGTCCGGGGCCTCAACGGCCCTGGTGGCCACCACAGCCCTGGCGACGAGCTGATCAACCACGCCTGGCGACCACAGGACATGCTCACAGCTACATTCGGAACGCAATGGGCCGGAAGGCTGGGGTGGTATGATTTAGAGTTATATGCTCCCCGCATAGCGGGACATTGGCGCTGCAGCGAATAGGGTGAACGCGGTGGTTGCGCGCGAGGAGAGGTAACGGCCGGTCCATAAGGGTAATGAAGTGGATTCCAAGAGAAGGAAAGCGTAGCAGGGCGCGGCAGAAAGTTAGGCGGGCGGATGTACGATGGTTGTACATCAACATCGTGCATGTGCACAATATCATAGAACAATGTTGCCCAATGCAGCTATGTTCAAATTATTAAACAGGCACGCATGAACACCATTGGCCATAGCTACCTCGTGCCACATGTAGCTTATGCTTCGCGCTTCTCATTCACTGTCAGTGATATCACTCGCATTGATTCACGGAGTCATTATAACATCTAAAGTACAGCCTGTGGTTTTGTGATTGTTGTTGTTCTGTCTTCACCACTTGCTGCCTTTTTTGAGCGTGGCTTTCTCTATTCCGTGGTTACAGTTCAATAGTAGGGATACAGAATAAAGGACACAACGCAGCTCCGTATGTCATGTTGTGTCCTTATTCAAAGTCACAGCACGCTTTCTGAAGCGCCCTGCAACTGTGGGGCCTGCAGTAATTTTGCTAGTAGACTGTAAACAGAGGACCCCGGCTGTGGCAGTTCAGGGAACATTCTTGCATGTATTGTCATTACCGCGGCTGACTGCTACTCTGTGTCATATTGCAGGCGGCAGCTCCGGTTTCCCGTCAGGCTCATGCATTGCTTGATATCGGCGCCATTGGAGGGGGCCTCGAGCAGCAGCCCAGCCAGCTCCTAGCTGCAATGCCTTCGTCACGTGGGTGTGAGCCGCGACGCCGACGCACCTCCCAACCGCCCCGTCTTCTCCGCGGGTTGCGGGCTGAAGAGATGAGGGTGCCTCAGGTGAGGAAAAGGGTGGCCGTGATTGGCCGTGATTGGCTCTTGCTTTCGATGACATCGCAGTTGAAGCAAAAAAGGTTAAGGTGTGCTTAAGCCTTCTTTCACGCCGAAATGCGATAGCATGCATTTTGAGTTATGTTGTCTCTAATGACGGATATAACCAATCATAGATGGCATCTAAGTAATTATTTAAAATGGACAGCCAAGTAATCTTACTAAATTTGTAACTGATTAACACTTATTAGTCATTGCTTGTTAATTAGTTTTAATTATTGTTCAATTTTTATTAATATTTTGGGCGCGCAATTCTTGTTTAACCAATTTCGTGAATTTCTCGGTACCTTTTGTACGGGCCGACGGCAAAACATTTGCTGACAAGATTGGGTGAAAACGTAATCGTTACACGCATTCATGCACTAAAATTTCGAAGTGCTAAACCCTGCGCCGTAATGTGCAGAACTCGGCGAAAGCTGTTGCCTTCTTGGTGGCTGTCCCTTCAGAACGCCTACAGTAAAGCAGTAAAGTCTGAGACCTGGATATTTTGTGTCAAAACCTTTGCTACTACAGTGCGCAGTCACGTGACGGTCACGTGTGCGGATGTCGACTGTGTAGGAGCGCACATTAAGCATCCGCCGGGACGGGCTCCCTATAAGAGCTCTTGCAGCAAAACCCGCAACTAAAAATCTGGTGTGCGTACCTAAGGCTGATCTCCCTCTTAAAGACTCCGACATTTATCTTTTCGCATCGCGGAGGGAATTATGCTGTGTGTGTTCTCTTCGGGCAGTGAAGAACGTCGTAGTTCTAACGATGCCCAGAAATATCCGTGCACCGCCCTTTTTCTATTTCGGCTTCACTGAAATACCGCGAACAAGCCCGTGATTTCTGCTCTCGATAACCGAATTATATACTGCTGAGGGTCATCAGTAAGACGAACATGAAATCGTGTGCATAGATTGGCTACTGACCCCGAGGTTGTGGGATATTGGTTGTCCTCCTTTGTCTTTGCGTCTATGCCACCAACTCACGTTTTCCTTTCGTTTGGGTGCCTGTCATTGTGAAACTTGTCTATCAGGGCAAGCGCAGCTACAAAGAGTGCCAAATCCTTCACTGCATGAGCTTTTTTTATCGATAGCACGCGCGCTCTTCAGCGCAGCCGTGGGAAATAAACATTTAGACATACCCACTGTGGTGATGAGGCGCAGAGCTGCGGGAAAAGAATCTACGGATACGTAAGAGCTTTCCTCACAAATAGAACGGCTGCAATAGGGCTCGAGGAAATCAGGTCCAAGAGCTTTCAAACGCCTATTAAGGGAACGCCGCAAGGGTCAGTGATTTCACGCATACTCATTAACATAGCAATGGTTAAGCTCGCTAGACAGCTAGAAACCATACAAGGCATAAGGCATGCAATGTATGCGGACGACATCACTGTGTGGGTCACTGAGGGCTCACTCAGCGAAAAGGAAGCGAAACTGCAGGCTGCTGCAACGTGCATTGAAACTTACGTCAGAGACAGGGGCTTGGCTTGCTCGACGGAAAAATCAGAACTACTAAGGGTCTGGCGAGGTAAACTCAACCGATCCGCACCGGAATCAAAAGAACTAAAACTAATTGTTTATCTAGAAGGGCAACTCATACCGGAAAGAACAACCATCAGAATATTAGGGATGTGGATTCAATCACACCAAAGGTGCACGCAGGCGCTCGGACTAATACAGAACTCGGCGATACAGGTCGCCCGCATGATAACCAGGGTCTCTAGGAAAACACACGGCATGCAGGAGAGCGACACGCATAAGCTTGTAAAGAGCCTAGTGGTTAGCCGAATTACATACAGCATACCGTACTACAACTGCAACAACGCAGAAATAAAGCTAGCGGACACGATACTTAGGAGAGCATACAAAACAGCGCTGCACCTACCGCAATCAACCTCGACGGTGAAGCTAATAGCTCTAGGTCTGCATAACACCTTTGAGGAGCTAAGGGAGGCCCAACTCGTAGCTCAGCTCCAGAGGCTAAAAAAGACCAAAACTGGGACCGAGCTGCTCAAAAGATGCGGCTACGAGGTTGCACTGTCAGAGAAAAAAAGATCAAAACGAATACCCGGTGAACTCCGGCAAACAATTAGAGCAGCACCAATTCCCAAAAATATGGATCCGAACCTGCACAAAGAGCGACGAGCAGCTAGGGCACAGTATGTGCAACAGAACCTAGCCAACAAAGAAAACATTACGTACACGGATGCGGCTGCATACGGAAGAACTAGACAACATAACAGAAATAGAGCGGTTGCAACGCCAATTAATCATGAGCTCAAAGAAATAGCCAGCGCAACTATCAGGGATGGCACGATTGAGGAGGTCGAAGAGGCTGCCATTGCCCTAGCGACGGCAGAGGGCTACCGTTCTCAAAGGTTCCTAATAACTCTAACAGACTCGCAAACAGCGTGCAGAAACTACATGAATAGCAAAATAGGGGACAGCGCTCCACATCCTAAAGACAGCCAAATTACCGCCGAAGGAAAAACAATTGCAACACATAATAATGTGGGTACCGGGACACACAGGCATCGCAGGGAATGCCGAGGCGGATAGGAGAGCTCGAGAGCTTACAAACCTAGCCTCCTACCAAACCAGCCTCGAGCAGACTGACGCGGAACCAGTGCCCTTAGCATACTCAGAAATTCTGAATTACTATAAGGGGGTTCAGGATTAGATATCCCCCACCACACGAAAATCTCCACCAGCAGGAAGCGGTCTATTGGAGACAACTACAAACGGGAACTTTCCCGAATCTAAACATACTAAGCAAGATCCACCCAGGGCTATATAACAGCAAATGGCCGTGGTGCGAGGACAAAGCCACAATAATTCATATAACGTATTGTGAAAAGAGGACAAATGCGGCTGCAATAAACAGAATCCCGAGTGCGGAGCATTGGGAGAGGATGCTTTCCAGCGAGGATCCGGCGGTCCAGGCAGGACTGGTCCGGAAAGACTACCTGGCGGCAAGACTCAGTGGGTCCCTGGACTAGGGGCTCTAACCCTGCCACAAGAGCCACAGACCACATCAAAAGATGTGAAGAGTGTCTCTACACCGAGACCCACCCATATATTTCTATGATTAAAGTTATTACTACTACTTCCCCTTCTGAATTTCTTCCTTCACATGTCTGGCCTGGCAGCTTCACCACTGTGCCCTTCTTGTGCCGAACCTGAGACAACAGATCACTTCCTGCTGTTGTGCCGCCGCTTCTCTCATTTGAGGAAGCATCTTTTGCAAATTCCATTTCATCAACGGGGCTTGCCTGTGTCCTCCGCGGCTGTTTCCATTGGCGCTTCTTTGCTAGGACGAAGCGACAGGAGTGTGCGCTCTGCTGTTCAAAATTTTCTTCAAGAAACGCGGCGACTCGCATTATAATTTTTTTCCCGCTCTCAGTCAGTACGACACTGAAACATTACAGGCATTGTAGATTATTATGCACATTAAGCCATTGTCCCATCTTCGATCTCTAAGTTCACAGGACCCCTGTCCTTCCCTCCTCCAAACTATCAGACTGCATACTATTACCACTCCTTTTCCCCTCGAAACTTTCCTGTATCCAGTAATAACCCCCTGTGTCTTTCCCACTCCCCTGTATTGGGTATGTGCCAGTAATGTCTGAGGCCTGCCTTCCTTCCTTCCTGCAGTGCCGGTTCTCTGCCGTGAGCGTTTTAAAGCATCCTCAGTCCGAGGCTGCTGCGGTGGATGCCCACCGAGGACCAGGCGGATCCACCCAGGGGACTGAGCCGGCGCCGCCCTTGTCTGCACCTCCGCAAGGATCGTTCGCACAGGGCATCCAGGATGGTGTGTACCCAACGGCGACGCAGCTGCTCCCTGCCACCACCAGCACCAATGGCGCAGCCTCCTGCTCCACCAGCAACGGCCACGGTGATGCCACAGCAAGTCTCCCCAGCACACGCACCCGGGCTCCCTCCAAAAATACGCCGGCCGCAGACATCTCCTCGAGGAGGTTCACTCACCTCCGGGGGAAAATCATCGGCACGGCCGCCATGGAGCGCGATGAGGAGTGGCAACGAGTGCTTGACAAAATGTTCTTTGAGGAACTCCGAGATGAGCTGGACCAGTGCAATCTTGAAGGCAGCCGACGCGCCGGCCATTAACCCACGCGGCGATGTTTCTGCTGGAACGAGTCTGCTTGGTATACGGAGTCGCACCTACCTGAGTCATCGTTTATGGATGGACGGGCCCAGTTAAGATCACTGGGAAGAAGCATGATCAAGAAAGAACTCGGTGCCACGTGTCGCCAGGGTACAAGAAAACCTGTCGCCGCCAAGGTGAAGCTCAGTCTGCTTTCATTAAACGCCAATTATTATTATTAAACAGTTTTCACTACCTTTCTGCGTGTATTTTATGCGCTCCGCGTCCGCGTGCTTCTGTGCTCACCGGTGGCATGTTGTGGTTTTACAAGGATAGTTGGTCAGTGCTTCTGCCGAGATTTTAATCTCGTGGTTGCTTGTGTCACTGTCCATATAGTGCGTTTCACCGAAAAAAGATCGTAGCTAGGCACTAACCACACGCAGCTACGATGAGGCACGCACTTGACATGTCCTGCCCGAACCGTGCCGTAAGGACAGGGATAAAGGAGGGAGTGAAAGAAGAAAGAGGAAAATGAAAATTGGATTTTGATGAAAGGCGCGGCGCAGCGGCGGAACACCTGTGGCTCGGCGCTACCAATAGCTAATACTAAAGCTGGCCAGATTTTCAGCGACTCTAAAACAGCCATTCGGAATTTGGCGAGGGGCAGAAATATCTCTCACAGCGTCACGGTTGCTAAATCTGGCCACGGGGCCAGGGACTACGGAGGCGGAAATTGTCTGGGTACCGGCACACCCTGAGAACGGTGCTGCTCACATGAGTGCTTTAGGTTTCGTCAGCCAAGCAGGTCAGCCAGACGTTTCGGGGAGGTCCACGAGAAATGGGCTTTTTGTCTTTTCACAACATTACTAACCATTACAATCTTGAGCGGAGAATTTACCCGCCCCCGGACAAGCAATTGGTGAAGGCGCAGGAAAGCGTCTTGCGAAAATTGCAGACGAGATCTTTAACTTATACGTGTTAAACAAAATCTACCCGTATGTTCAGCCGAAATGCAAGTGCTGTCAGGAACTGGAAAACTATGACAACATATTATGGAGCTGTAGCATGGCGCCGCCACCGGCGGATATTAAGCGTGATCATTCTCTCGAGCAGTGGGAGGCAGGCCGTGTTGGCGAGCTCAGACCCGGTCGTCCGGACCAGGGCCGTGGAGTGGGCCACCCAGGTCGCCGTCAGCAATGGGTTGATGGTCATCTAGCACGGAATCGTCCGCACATGCGTTCTGACGAAAATGAAGTTTTTCCATCCATGCGGCTCGGGGCAACTATTGACTAGCGACGCTTACCCGAAATGCGCTGCTGACTAGAGAGAGAAAAATGAAATGAAAAATGTTTTTTTTGGAGGGGGAGGAAATGGCACAGTATCTGTCATATCGGCGGACACCTAAACCGCGCCGTAAGAAAAGGGATAAAGGGGAGTGAACAAATGAAGAGTCCGTAGAGGAGGGCTCCACAGTCTGGGAGATATGCGACCTATATCCCTAATCTCACGCGCCGGAAAAGACGCGGGTTCGATCCCGGCCGCCTCTGTCGAATTTTGATGGAGGTCAAATGTTGGAGGCCCATGTACTGTGCGATTTCAGTGCACGTTGAATAACCCCAGGTTGTCAAAATTCCGGAGCCATTTGCTACGGCATCCCTCATGACCTGAGTCACTTTGGGACGTTAAATCGCTCTAAACTATAAACCGTAAACTGTTGGAGCATGTCCTCAACATGCTGAGTCGATACATGGTCGAACAAGGGCTGTCCGCACACCATGCTCGGCTATCAGTTTTGAGGAAAGGAAATAGCGCTATAACTCTCTCAGTTCTCGATGGATACCTGAACCGCCCCTTGAGAAGAGATAGAAACGTGGGAGTGAAAAAGAGAAAGATGTGCTTTAGTGGAGGGCTCCGGAATAATTTGGACCACCCGTGGATCTTTAACGTGCACTGACATCGCACAGCCGACGGGCGCGTTCTGCGATTCGCATCCACCGGAACGTGGCCGCCGCGGATGAGGGGTGGAGCTTCACTACGACGCCTCTTTCTCTCTCTTCCTTCTTTAACTCTCTCCTCCATCCCTTCACTCACTGCGTGATTCGGGTAGCTCGGGTGTCTGATAGATGTGGGACAGTTATTATTCCTTTCCTCAAAGCCAGTTTCCTTTCCTCAAAGCCAGAAGGGAAGCAAGGATGTGGAACCGAAGACTGACGCCAGAGAGAGCATGAGACGTAGTAAAAGAAGCAAGGGAATCACGTGATCGCGCGGTGCTTCGCTGACGTGGCCTTCCTTCCCACAATGCAACCTGTGCGACAGCCGCTGAACCAGACGGGTCTGCAATGTCAAACCAGGAGGCCAGCGCGCATTGTCCGGGGCCCGATGCCAGCCTTCATTGAAAAAGGCGCTTAGGGGATTCCCGGAAGCTACCAGAGACACTGAATGTGGAGTATACCTGGGGCTAAAGATGAGACCGGCAGCTGCTTTCCACAGAAGCAGTAAGTGCTGTGGATCGACACGACATCGCAAAAGGTGAGGACTCCAGGGTCCACTAGTAATGGGAAATGATATCAACAAGGTGGGCCCGCAACGAAAGGAGGTTACTCCGGGGAAGTATGGTTTGGGCGTCTGGGAACCATTCAGCAGCCTGCATTTTTGCCTGCTGCGTTTCAGAGTTCGGTGTGCTTCTCTGCTACTTTAGCCGATGAACTCTCTGCGTCTGTCTTTGTCTATGGCCGGTAAGAAAATGTAGCCTGCATTTGCGTGTGCGACCTGATTCTGGAATGCGTGCTTCAGCTGCGAGCTATTTTAACGGGGGTTCGAGGCTTTCGTTAAGCCTAACGGCTTAAAGCGGTGAGAGATGGTGGCGACTCACTTTCCCGCATGGTCGGGTAGGCTATTAGCCTCTATAGGCCTAGCGTCGAGGACCGCCGCGTTCAAGTGAGACGCCAGAAACGCTGCCCGTCGGTGTGCGTCTGTAGAACTTCGTGTTTAAACATAGCAATGGGATGGAATATATGCGTTTCGGACGCTGCAGCCTCTGGCCAGGCCTTTTCCTGGACGCTGGGTTGCCCCGCCGCTCCGTGGGCTGAGTGGTTCAGATTGTGCGAGATTTTTACGACTGAATCCTGCTCCTCTATAGGTCGCTCCTTAAATACAGACGACCTTCATTATATGCACTGTCAGGGAGAAGAGTGTAAGTGCATTTAATATGAAATAACGGCTGAAACGCCCGTCGTCCGGTTGGGAAGACGGCGACGCCGATGCATGGAAGGCGTACGACGCTGTTGCCACGTCCGTTGCATTAGTCGTTTCCATCACCGCGGTTTGTGAACAGCGGCGGCTGTTCCAACGAGGCCATTAAGTAGTTCAGTGCACTGCTGTGCCCGTGTAGACTACTAATACGTCTCAGGCGTTTCATAGTAGCGTGCCGGGGAGTGACTGGTGCTGGATGGATCCCGTTCTCCGCGGCCGTTCCCATTACACTGCAAAGTGAGCAGACGGCTAAGTTCGCGGGCGTCTCGATATGATATGTTCCCTGTATTGGTTGTCTCGCTGTCGCCGCAAGTGATGGGGACGCATGTCCAACATTCTTGGGCAGAAATTTTTAATGCAGGAAACTTTAAGGTACTGATATAGACATATTGCGGGTATTCGTCCATTCTTCCTATATGTATCAAAATCATTCTTTATGTTTCCGTCGCTCACATCGAGCACATATAACTGCCATAGAAAACAGATGGGGGAACGTTTTTGACGACAGCAAAAACGTTTAATAGCTAACAAATCGTCCAGTCGTCGTGTGTGTGCGTCTTTTCGCTGTGTTCGTTTTTTACTGTTTTTTGTTCGTGAACGCGTACCAACTGACCCAGATTTACACTCTACTAAAATTTAAGCTTGCCAATGCGAGTTCTGCGGATGTATTGATGGTTATATAGTTAAATCTTACAATGTACGTAAATATTGCCTCCACCGAAACGCTGCCGCTGCGGTTGGGTTCGAAGCCGGGTACTCCGGATCAGCAGCCGAGCGCCCTAACCACTGAGTCACCGCGGCGGGGGTGAGCATGCAATGTCAATTGAGACGGAGACGGGGGTTGAGAATGGAACGCCACTGACTGAAAGTGAAACGCTATCTCCTGAAACAGACACTATCGAATTTTGAACGCTGCCGACAGTGATTGCATTGAAACGCTGCCAATCTGGAACAGACGCTCACCGATCCTCTCTTCCTGTCCCCTCACCTCTTTCATTTCATTTCTCCATTCTGCCTGCTATCCTTTATTTCCGCTGCCCCAGCTCAGGTGCTTCAGTATCGATGGCAGATGCCGGGGCTAGCAAAAATCTTTTCCTTCCTTTTTACTATTATTTTTAATAAAACCACTACCACCAGTCCATGTTTTAAACATAAGTAACCAACACCAGCGGAATTGGAGTGGAGCGGTATACTAGCGAGATGTACAAATGAGCGTCGGGCGGAAATACCAGCACGCCACATTTGCTGACATTAAGTGATAAATAAATTTGGTTAAACAAGACTTCAATAGCATTCAGGTATGCTTGCAAACACTCGTATAGTGCATGAATATCCTTTGCTGATACGAAAAAAAGCTATATCATCTGCGTATGCATAAACTGCAATGTATGGATGAATGGGTATGTCCCGAACCAATATGTTGAAAAGCAGTGGAGACAAAACAGATCCTTGCGGCACACCTCTTGATTAAACATAGGTATACTAGAACAGAAAGATCTGTCTGTACAGAAGAAAAATCTATCTTTTAAAAATTCACAAATATGAGCATAGATGTAGTGCGGTGGATGTAGCTGAGCAAGATTGTTAATAAGGACAGTGTGTTCAACGCTGTCATAGGCCTTAGCAACATCAAGTGTCAGCAAGGCCGCAACTTCTGTCTTGCGCATTGATAGTCGTATTCGGCTCTCAAGATCCACATGCGCGGACCATATGGAACAACCGCGGCGAAAGCCAATGCGGAGCTGAGGTCGTTAACGTGATGAACATGCTCTGTGAGACGACTGTGTACTACTCTTTCTATTAGCTTTACTAAATTTGAGGTTAAAGCAATCGGCCGAATATTAATTGTCTGAATAATAATAATAATAATTGGTTTTGGGGGAAAGGAAATGGCGCACTATGTCTCATATATATCGGTGGACACCGGAACCTCGCCGTAAGGGAAGGGATGAAGGAGGGAGTGAAAGGAGAAAGGAAGAAAGATGTGCCGTAGTGGAGGGCTCCGGAATAATTTCGACCACCTTTGGATCTTTAACGTGCACTGACATCACACAGCACACGGGCGCCTTAGCGTTTTTCCTCCATAAAAACGCAGCCGCCGCGGTCGGGTTTGAACCCGGGAACTCCGGATCAGTAGTCAAGCGCCCTAACCACTAAGCGGCGGGTGAATATTGTCTGAATGAAATCCATTCTCTGCGTTTTTCAAAAGTAAAATTATTTTCGCAATTTTCCAACTGTAAGGAATCCAAGAGTTTTCCAATGACGCATTTACAATATCCAGAAGGTGAGTTGGAAAGTATTGCGCTAAAATCTTTAACATGCCCACAGTAATCCCATCAGATCCCGGGGCAGCAGACTGCATCGAGGAAACAATTAGGAGTTCCGTCATGTCCACCTCGGGATAGTCCAAGCTGGCGGTGAGAGTGTGCAAAGGTTCCGTTTTCTGCACTTGGAAACGTAAAGCCAGCCCCTGAGCGATACGTTCAAGGTGTTGCTTAGCTTCCTGCGGAGACAATACCATTGACTTTATGCGGTTGGAGGCCGGAGAGTTGTTATTCTGCGCCATGAATCTATATAGCGCCTTCTTATTCTGAGGTTTAGAGAGATATGTGTTTAAATTTTGATTAAAATCCTCCTCTGCTTTTTTAACAGCTCTTTTGAAAGATGCAGAGTAGAACTTATAATTTATCCAATTAGCTGGGCTCTGATTATAGAAAAGGCTTTTCCATGCCGCTTTTCTCACACTCCTCCATCCACCAAGGAGACGGCTGTCTGGCAGGGGCAGTAGCGCACACAGAGAATACAGAGCTCTCAGCAGCATCTTGCAGAAAAGAAATTGCCCGCTGAGCTCTTTCTTCTCGACCTGAGCTAACTATGAAGGGAAGCGAGGCATAATAATAATAATAATAATAATAATAATAATAATAATAATAATAATAATAATAATAATAATTGGTTTTCGGGGAAAGGAAATGGCGCAGTATCGTTGGACACCTGAACCGCGCCCTATGGGAAGGGATAAGGGAGGGACTGAAAGAAAGGAAGAAATAGGTGCCGTAGTGGAGGGCTCCGGAATAATTTCGACCACCTGGGGATCTTTAACGTGCACTGACATCGCACAGCACACGGGCGCCTTAGCGTTTTTCCTCCATAAAAACGCAGCCGCCGCAGTCCGGTTCGAACCCGGGAACTCCGGCTCAGTAGTCGAGCGCCCTAACCACTGAGCCACCGCGGCGGGTGGGAAGCAAGGCAGATAATTTTTTACACGTAATTTTTTATTCGTAATTTTTATACGTAATTTTTATACGCCGGAGCTCTCCACTACAGCACATCTTTCTCTTTATCACTCTCCCCTCAAGGCGCAGTTCAGGTGTCCATCGAGAACTGAGAGAGTTATTGCGCTATTTCCTTTTCTCAAAAACCGATAGCCGAGCATGGTGTGCGGACAATCGTTGGTCGACTGTATATCAGCTCCGGAATTTTGACCACCTGGGGTTATTCAACGTGCACTGACATCGCACAGAACGTAGACGTCTAACATTTCACCTACATCGAAATTCTATACCCGCCGCGGTGGCTCAGTGGTTATTGCGCTCGGCTACTGATCCGGAGTTCCCAGGTTCGAACCCGACCGCGGCGGCTGCGTTTTTATGGAGGCAAAACGCTAAGGCGCCCGTGTGCTGTGCGATGTCAGTGCACGTTAAAGATCCCCAGGTGGTCGAAATTATTCTGAAGCCCTCCACTATGGCACCTCTTTCTTCCTTCTTTCACTCCCTCCTTTATCCCTTCCCTTACGGCGCGGTTCACGTGTCCAACGATATATGAGATAGATACTGCGCCATTTCTTTTCCCCAAGAAACCAATTATTATTATTATTACAGACGCGGCCAGGTTCGAACCCGCGTCTTTTCCGGCGCAGGAATTAGGGATATAGGTCGGATATCTCCCAGGCGAGGGGTTTGCCAGGCTTTGATACTAAAGTACTTTTGTCGTGTTCTCAGTGGACCCGCCGCTGTGGCTGAGTGGTTAGGGCGCTTGGGGACTGATCTGGATCAAGTTCCCTGATTCAAACCCGATCGCGGCGGCTGCGTCTCGATGGAGGCGAAACGTTAAGGCGCTCGTGCGCTGTGCGATGTCAGTGCATGTTAAAGATCCCCAGGTGGTCGAAATTATTCTTAAGCCTTTCATTATGGCGCCTCTTTCTTCCTTCTTTCACTCCTCCTTTATCCCTTCCCTTACGGCGCGGTTCAGGTGTCCGCCGATATGTGAGAATAATACTGCGCCATTTCCTTCTCCCCCCTCCAGAAAAAACAATTTTCATTTTAATTTTCTCTATATATACAGCGGCGCATTTAAGGTAAGCGTCGCTAATCAATCGTTGCACAAAGCCGCATGCATGGAAACACATCAGAACGCATATGCGGACGATTCCGTGCTAGATGGCCATCAACCCGTGGCTGACGGCGACCTGGGTGGCCCATTCCACGGCCCTGGTCTGGACGACCGGGTCTGAGCTGGCCAACACTGCCTCCCACTGCTCGAGAGAAGGATCACGCATAATATCCGCCGGTGGCGGCGCTATGCTACAGCTCAATAATATGTAGTCATAGGTTTCCAGTTCCTGACACCATTTGCATTCCCGCTGAACGTCCGGGTAGATTTTGTTAAACACGTATGTGTTATAGAAAGATCTCTGCAATCTTCGCAAGACGCTTTCCTGCGCCTTCACCATTTGCTTGTCCGGGGGCGGGTAAACTCTCCGCTCAAGTTTGTAATGGTTAGTAATGTTGTGAAAAGACAAAAAGCCCATCTCGCGTGGACATCCACGAAACGTCTGGCTCACCTGCTCGGCTGACGAAACCTAAAACACTCATGTGAGCAGCACCGTTCCCAGGGCTCCCAGAGTGTGCCGGTACCCAGACAATTTCCACCTCTGTAGTCCCAGGCCCCGTGGCCCGATTTAGCAACCGTGACGCTGTGACAGATATTTCTGCCCCTCGCCAAATTCCGAATGGCTGTTCTAGAGTCGCTGAAAATCAGTTCAGCTTTAGTATTAGCTATTATTGGTAGCGCCGAGCCACAGGTGTTCCGCCGCTGCGCCGCGCCTTTCATCTTCTTCTTCTTCTTCTTCTTCTTCTTCTCCTCAAGTAATATGGCACATACCCACGTGGGGGGGATTGGCCAAGGTATAGGGTAGAATGCCAATGAAGCATTTGCGCGGGGAAGGAAACGTCAGAAGACTGAATCAAGATAAAAAAAAATTGGGAAAAATAAAATGAATTCAAGAGGTATGAGTCATCCGGAATAGAATCAATCTAGCCTTTTTTGGACATGCGAAAGAATTTTGTGTATAGCTAACAAGATAATCGATTAGTTGCACTTATGTAATCGTGAAGGTAGCCGCATACACTGCTTAACGGGAATCCCTTGGCACTCGCACCGAACGATAGAAGAACTGTAAGAGACAGAGGCAGTCCTAGTCTCGAAAGAGGAACCTCCAGATATTGCTTTCTCTGAACCGCGAACCGCCGGCAAGAGAGGAGAAAATGATCGATTGATTCAACTTGCCCACATGATACACAAAGGTTTGTCGCAGCGAACCCGCACCTGCATAAGTACAAGTTTAAGTGAGGTATTCTACATCGCAGGAGCGTCATGGACACTTCACAAAGCCTTGACTTACACCACCGGATATTCCATGGGTACTTTAGGTGTTGAAAGTCCACGGTATTCAGCAACGGATCACTCAAAGTGGCTGAAATATGTTGAAACCGCTGGAAACGTGAAGCTGCTAACAGAATGAGGTGAGGGACGGGATATATTACAGGTGCGCTGAGAGCTGACCTTGCCAATAAATCAGCCACCTCGTTAAAATAGACGCCTGAATGCCCAGGTACCCAGACCAAACGGATCTCGCGCACTGTGCTCGGAACAAAAAACCTAAGTGAACGAGTCAAGAAAGATTTTTCCGAATTTTGGAGAGAGACAATAACTGAAAGGCAGTCTGTGAGAATAAGAACCCGTGCGACATGTCTGGGAATTTTGAGAATTAAGAGCCAAACCAATGGCCAAAAACTCTGCGAAGAATATAGGAGTATAATCAGGGATACGAACGGAGTAGCTCCAATCTAGATCCTGCGAATATATGCCAATCGCCGCCTTCTCACAGCTGCCGGAGGCATCAGTGGAGAGAACAGTATGATGTGGAAAATTCTGTAGGTGTTCAGAAAGAAGACCATTTAGGGTATGTGCGGGCATATGCTTCGCATGGGACGGGAAAATAAAGTCGTAATAGAAGACGGGATCAGCCTGCGTGTCAGCAACTCGTTGCAAGGAGATCAGATCAACCTGAAGCGGAGCTAACAGATTCTGCGTGAACCTAACTTGCGGAAGCTGATAACGTGGCCAGTGATTAGTCAAAAAAAGGTGTGGTTGGGATACAAAAATTGGAATACTAACGCCTGGGGCCGGGTCAAAAGACTTGAGGAAAGTACGCACTGTTAGAAGTTGGAAGCGGGAATAGAGGTTGGGGATACGCGCTTCCAGATAAAGGACAGCGTTGGAAGCTGATTTTGGGAGCCCGAGGCATAGCCGTAGGGCACGTCTTTCCAGTAAGGCTAATGGCTGCAGCTTGTAGTTCGCGCTACCAGAGAACAAGGGGCAACCAAATTCCAGAATCGGTCTCATATAAGCCTTATAGAGCAACAGTAGCGTGTCACGACGCATGCCAAACTTTTTATTGCCAACTCGGGTCAAACGGCCCAGTGCACGTTCCCCTTTAATAACAATATTCTTAATATGGTGTCGCCAGTCCAAATTTTGGTCATAAGTAACACCTAGGTATTTAACCGACTCCACCTGCGGAATTGGAGTGGAGCGGTAGGCTAGCGAGATGTACATAGGAGCGTCGGGTGGAAATACCAGCACGCCGCATTTGCTGACATTAAGTGATAAATTGATTTGGTCCAACCAGACTTCAAGAGCATTCAGATATGCCTGCAAATACCCGTAGAGCACATGAATATCATTTGCTGATGCGAAAAAAAGCTATATCATCTGCGTATACATAAACTGTAACGTTAGGATGAATGGGGATGTCCCGAACTAATATGTTGAAAAGCAGCGGAGAAAGAACAGAGCCTTGCGGCACACCTCTTGATTGACCATAGGTATTAGAACAAAAAGATCCGTCTGTACAGAAGAAAAATCTATCTTTTAGAAATTCACAAATCCAGGCGTAGAGGTAATGCGGTGGTTGTAGTTGAGCAAGCTTGTTAATGAGGACTGTGTGCTCCACGCTGTCATAGGCCTTCGCAACGTCAAGCGTCACCAAGGCCGAAACTTCTCTCTGGCGCATTGAGAGTCGTATTCGGCTCTCGAGATCCACATGCGCGGACCATATGGAACAACCGCGACGAAAGCCAATCTGTGCGGGGCTGAGGCCGTTAATGTGATGAACATGCTTTGTGAGGCGACTGTGTACTACTCTTTCTATTAGCTTTACTAAATTTGAGGTTAAAGCAATCGGCCGAATATTGTCTAATTGAAATCCATTGTCTGCATTTTTTAAAAGTAAAATTATTTTCGCAATTTTCCAACTGTGAGGAATCCAAGAGGTTTCCAATGACGCATTTACAATATCTAGAAGGTGAGTTGGAAAGTCGTGCGCTAAAATCTTTAACATGCCCACAGTAATCCCGTCAGATCCCGGAGCAGCAGAGTGCATCGAGGAAACAATTTGCAGGAGCTCCGACACGTCGACCTCAGGATAGTCCGAGCTGGGGGTGAGAGTGTGCAAAGGTTCTGCTTTCTGTACCTGGAAACGTAAGGCCAGCCCCTGCGCGATGCGTTCAAGGTTTTGCTTAGCCTCCTGCGGAGACATTACCATTGACCTTATGCAATTGGAGGCCGGAGAGCTGTTATTCTGCGCCATGAATCTATAGAGAGCCTTCTTATTCTGGGGTTTTGAGAGATACGTGTTTAAATTTTGATTATAATCCTCCTTTGCCTTTCATCAAAATCCAATTTTCATTTTCCTCTTTCTTTCTTCTTTCACTTCCTCCTTTATCCCTGTCCTTACGGCGCGGTTCGGGCAGGACATCTCAAGTTCGTGCCTCACAGCAGCTACAGCAGCTGCGTGTGGTTATTGCCTACCTACGATCTTTTTTCGGTGCCACGCACTATATGGACAGTGACACCAGCAACGATGATATCACGATCTCGGCAGAAGCACTAACCAACTATCTTTGTAAAACCGCAACATGCCACTGGTGAGCACAGAAGCACGCGGACGCGGAGCGCATAAAATACACGCAGAAAGGTGATGAAAACTGTTTAATAATTATAATAATTGTCGTTTAATGAAAGCAGACTGAGCTTCACCATGGCGGCGACAGGTTATCTTGTACCCTGGCGACACGTGGCACCGAATTCTTTCTTGATCATGCTTCTTCCCTGTGCTCTTAACTGGGCCCGTCCAGCCAGAAACGATGACTCAGGTAGGTCCGACTCCATAGCCCAAGTAGACTCGTTCCAGCCGCAGAAGCATCGCCGTGTGGATTAGTGGCCGGCGCATCGGCTGCCTTCAAGAGTGCACCGTGTTGTGTGCCAAAAGCAGCGGCGTACCGTGCGTGTGTTGGCAACTGTGGACACAAGCTGCATGCGTGGGCCCTATTCTCGACAGAAGCGTTTCGGTGCAGGTGGGCTGGAAACGCTGATTGGTCGATGGGATGCGCTTCGCCGTGACGTTTTTCTGCTTCTCCCTCGTTCTCAACCGGACGTGGGATCGCCGCGCCTCTCTCGGCCTGTCCCTAGAGTGCCTAGGGAATCGCTAGGGCCGGCTGGCCGGCCGCCGGGCGTGCGTGGTCTGCGGGCATTCTCTTCGTGAGCGCAGGCGGCGGCGCGCGCGTTTCGGTAGCTGTCCAGGTATGGCTTTTTTTTTTGCGTGGTGCGCTCGTCGGCGCAGCCAGCTGAAATTTCTGTACAGTTCTTGCTTCCACGACATTGCGACGACCCCCAAAAGGCGCTGACCCGCGAGAAATCGCCAGCGACATAAAGGTACGCATTTTATCTCAAATTTCGCTTCATGAAGTGCTGTACCGCTTACCTACATGCCTTGCGCATTCCAGGACCTCGTTTTCCTGCTGCAGGAGCACGTCGTGCTGGTGTTCAAAATTTTGCAACTCCATTACGACGACCCACATAAGGTGCGGTTTGAGGACCGCCGGCGTCGCCATCTGAACCGCCGTCTGACAGCCACGATGAAGCGCTTGTCTGGCGTGCACGTTCTCAATCACGAGGTAAGGGTTGAACAACGTTTTCGCAAGTTTTCTCGTGCAGAACTCGCCAAATTGCGGCGCTTGTAACGTAACTTTTTTTGCAGCATCGTTTCCTGGATGCTTCTGGCGAGCCGATGCTGTCCTTGTTTGCCGCAGACCGGGGCATCGACCAGATGTCAAAGATTATCGTCGCGGCCCTCGTCAAGATCTACGGACCAGGGATAGCGTCGGCTTCAAGGGCAAGACCAGGAGAGGTGTACGTCGTGCACCGGTGTCGTCGGTGCGGAGCCAAAGGGCACAAGACGGACCACTGCTGGGCCTACTGCTCACCGCGCCGCCACGCCGCTGCAGGTCGCGGTTGAAGTGCTCCTGCAAACGGCCCTTTTTAGGGCCACCTCATTGTTTCCTGGCAGATCGCGAGCGTCCCGTTTCGTGCCCGTATTCCCTCTCTGTCGAAATCGACGCCAGACATCAAAATCGCGCGGTGTGAGCTAGTAAATCGCTGGTAGAGACAAAAACTCGTGCTTGTATACAGACTTACCCATCTCCAGTGCGCCTTTGTTTATTTCCGTAGGCACTACTCGCGCTTTGTAGAAATCGACGCCAGCCGCGAAATTTTGCATGTTAGACCTCGCTACAGCATTAGCGCAGCGTGCCTTCGTCTCTTTACGTTTCAACTTTTATGCAGCGCACCTTTGTTTGCTCGTTACTTTTGTTCTTTTCAGTCGTTTCCTGAATCCGTCCAAAGAGCCGGGCTGAATGGATGATTATGGAACCACATGGCGATTGCACTGCATACAGCACGACTTTGGTCCCTGTGTTTTTAAATAAAAACATCAGATGTCGAAGGTCATGGTCGTGTCCGAGGATGGCTTCCACAGCTGGGGCCTAACCATAGGGAGCGCACACGCTTTGTCGTCGTTGCCAAGTGGAGAGGCCCAAGATGGCTGGCATCCTTAATAAAGATCCCTTCTCGGGGCCGCTTTAGTGTTTCCTGGCAGATCACGCGCTTTCCACCCTGTGCACATGCTCTCATTTCCAATTAAAAAGGTCCTTTAATAACAAGATGTTGCATGGTACTTGAACAATAGCGGCTACAATGACAAAGGTGAAGAAGTGCTGGAGTTACACGGAAATAAAAAAGGTTGGGGGTGCCCACATAACAACCTGAAATGGTTTTGGACAGGACTCCTAGTTAATTGCATTTGGAAGAGAAAGACAAGGTTTAATTTTGCAGTGTAAGCTTGCTTCTCTAGAATGAACAGAGAACGTTGCCTCGCACTGTTTGGGCCACCTTCCTTGACCCCATGAAAAAAAAAAAGGATGCCTCTGGGAAACTATTTGCGGAATTTCCGCCCCCCCCCCGCCCCTCATTCAGAAGGGGAAGGGGGGGGGGTGACGGCCTTTTCTTTGTCGGGCTCGGCGCGACGCACGATGGACAAGACGGCGAAAGGAAGGGGGCTGTCAGTGACGCATGTTCCGCGCTCTTCGCTTAGCCAGCGTACAAGTCCCTTCGACAGCCTGAAATGCCTTCGGTGGGCATCGTCACGCATGTCGAAAGGATTGTCATGCACGTGCGACCGCCGATAACATTCCTTGCAAGCTTATTCATTGCCGTGAAAATCGGGCGGTGAGCATTTCTGGTGCGTAGTGAAGGAACTTAGTAAGGTCTGCAAGGAAAGACCTTACGCAACTTTACTGGGGCATAGCCGCCTTTCCGAAATTAACCGTGACAAGTGCCTAGCTGTCTTTGGATTCCAGCGAAGTTGCAGCTGTACCTCCGAATCCTCCTCGCCCGTTCCCACGCGGCTTCGCATGCCATGTCGCCATGTGCGGTAAAAAGAACAGTTTGCAGAGTTTAAATGGTTCAAGTATGAAGCTATGCAATGAAGCCAATTACAGACTTCTGTACAACAGCTAGAGGAATTTCAAGAGCATGCTGTGTGATGGTAGTCAAAACTAATGCAGTCAACTATTATTTCGTATTTTTTTGACCAAACAGACATGAAATGTCTGAAGATGAATGTGTACCAAACACATCGGTGCATCAGTTAATTGTGATGCGTGAAAAAAATTGTACTAACATATAAATGCCCATATGTCGTCATAATCAGGAATACTGAAGAATTAAGGAAAATAAAAGGTTTTTTTTTGTTCAGGCTCACACACCTGCTACAAACATCTTTATACGCGTACGTAACAATTTATGACTCTGTAAGAAGCATTTTGGGTAAAAGGTACAGTATGGCAGAAAGGAGTCTTTAGGAAATGCACTGTGTAGAAATAGCCATACCAATTTCATGTGATCGTTCGATAAATGTAACAAATACCGTGCAAACAAGCTCGCTGCATAGTATAGTTTTTTTTGCAAGTTACTGGTTGCAGACCGCTCTGCAGTCACTGGACTGTGATTGTGTAAGTACTGCATGACAGTGCATGGATTGCACAGCAGTTGCTTGTTCATTTCGTTTACCACCATCATTTGTAAGAAGGGGCCATTTCTCATATACATGTGTTTCTCTGCGAGTGTCGTTCTGCGCAGCGAGCGTTCTTTTGTGCCCGCATGTGTGCTTTCGGTGCGGGAGTGCGTCCTTGGCGGCACCCTCCGTTCTGCGAACGGACCGATGGGCGCCCGCTTCGTTAGCTTATTGGTGTGGTCGTTAGGGCCGCGGGAAATGCCGCCGCTGCCAGAAGTACGAACCGGAGAGCCGTGCGGCGTCTCCTTTCAAGTGGACCCATGCACGTGTGCGCGTGAGAGTGTGTGTGTTTGTGTGTGTGCGCTTCCGGTGCACTGCAGGTGCGCGGTAGCCTGCAGCGCTTGGAGGCGACTCAGTCAAGTGACAGACGACAAGGAACCCGTGAGAGTGTGTCTGCGATGGTATTTTAGCTTGTAAATAAGTTTTCGTAAATATACCCTTTTGTATTTCCTTCACATGAGAGTTTAATCGTTTCATTTCTTCAGCGCGTATTTGTAACATTAATTTAATCTTAAGCCTCATTTCAAACACAATGAAACAGGACGTGCAACTTTTTGACATGTTCCTTTTTGGCAGCCTCTAAAAATATTTCCGCATGAATGGGCTAGCTTAATTGTTTTGCAGCAATATAACCACGGGACTGCTGTAACTTGCAACACTTTCAAATTGTGTGAGTATCACTGCATGTGAGGGGTCACAACCATATCCTAGCTGTTTCTTGAAGGTCCCGTTGCTTTGATGGCAATGCTTGGACAACCATGACCATCTTCCGCATTCATGCGTACATGGTATGCCCATTACGTGCATGCCTTTCTACCTATTAATGCCTTACAATGCAAACAGACAACAAATAAAAGGAAGAGCACAAGTACAGACAGTGTTCGTAGCCCACACTCTTCTTCTTCACGTCAGTAAATATATATGGCACATACCCACGCGGGGGGATTTGCCAAGGTACAGTGGAGATTGCCAATGAAATATTTGCACGGGGGAAAAAAAAGACGTGAGGCGGCGGCGTAGAAGACTGAATCAGAATAAAAATTGGAAAATTCAATAAAATTTAAGAAATATGAATTACCGAGAATAGAATCAAGCATTTTAGACATGCAACAGAATTTTGTATGCAGCTAACAAGGTGTCCGATCAGTCGCACTTATGCGATCATGAAGGTAGCCACAAACACTGCTTAACGGGAATTCCTTGGCGCTCGCACCGAACGAGAGAAGAACTGGAAGAGATAGAGGGAGGCCTAACCTCGAAAGAGGGACCTCCAAATACTGCTTTCCTTGAACTGCGAACCGCCGGCAAGAGACGAGAAAATGACCTATTGTTTCAACTTGCCCACATGAGACACAAAGGTTTGTCGCAGCGAACCCGCATCGGCGCAAGTATAAATTTAAGTGAGGGATTTTGCATCGCAGAAGCGTCACTGACACCTCGCAACGCCTTGATTTACACCACTGGACATTCCATGGGTAATTTAAGTGGTGAAAATCCACGGTATTGAGCAACGGATCACTCAAGCTGGCTGAAATATGTTGGAACCGCTGGAAACGTGAAGTTTCCAACATAATGAGGTGAAGGACAGGAAAGATTACAGGAGCGCTGAGAGCTGACCTTGCCAATAAATCAGCCACCTCGTTAAAATAAACACCCGAATAGGCAGGTACTCAGACCAAGTGGATCTCACGCACTGTGCACGGAACATAAAACCTAAGCGACCAATTCAATAACGATTTTCCGAAATTTTGGAGACTAGAACTGAAAGGCAGTCTGCAAGAATGAGAACTCAAGCTACATGCCTGGGAATTAAGAGAAGAGCCAAAATAACCAAAAAATCTACGAAGAATATAGGAGTATAATCAGGGATACAAACAGAATAGCTCCAAGCCAGATCCTGCGAATATATCCCAATTGTAATGTTTAGTAGCTTCTTCTGAATTTAAAAGTAATGCTACTACTTTGAACTTTAAACTTTGGGGGTTCGAATAATAGCTGATAAATCACAGGGGGACAAAAACTGAATAACGGTAACAGAAACTTTGGCTATATTCAAGAAACATTACAAATGTCTTCCTTCGACGATTCTTCTTCCCGCACTGCCCCGTCCACCCGTTTTCTTCAGCAACTCGTTGCAAGGAGATCAGATCAACTTGAAGCGGAGCTAACAAATTCTGCGTGAACCTAACTTGCGGAAGCTGATAGCGTGGCCAATGCCTCCCATGCCTACTACGGATGGAATCAATACAAAGTCGAAGAAAAAGTATACCGCAGCACACATGATTGGAAGTGAAAGACGAATTTTGTTGATGTTGTTAGCCTATCAAAAGATGGCACATACCTACACTGGGCGATCAGCCAAGAATCCGGTGGCTATTCACCTGTACTCAGTTAAAAAAAAGAAAGCCGCGCGGGAACGCAATACTGGTAGATGTGCTGAATTTCAGGAACAAACGTATCGTGCAACAAGTAACAAAAATATTCGTGAATCAGATTTTACATTGCATAATGAACCATGACTGCACCATCCTCGTCACTCTAAAACAAGCATCCCATACTCTCAGGCACATCGATCTAAAGGAATATGTTCCCAAGATGAAGACTTCGTAAAAAATTCCAAACGCATGCAAGAAGTCCTCATTAAGCAGCGATACCCGTCGCCATTGCCGACGATGCCATTCAAAGGACATCTAAACCCAACCGAGAGCAAATACTGGAGTGACGTCGATACAGCGAGCAAACAGACCATCAGGCAAATCTCGTACTTCCCTTCACCAGTAACCCAGCCGCCTAACGTACGTAAACAAAATCTTCAAAAAAACATTTCAACATTCTCAAACAAAGCGAGCTAGCGCCTCGCCAAAATTTTCACTGCTCTCCCTCATGCAGTCTACAGACGACCGAAAAACATTCGAAACATTCTAATACACTCAGTCACATAAAGAGCCGGTTTTGGGGTGTCGACCTTGTGGAAAAAGTAGATTCCAGGTCTGCAAACACATTACAAACATCAAGCTGTGAAATAAGCACAGCTTCAGGATTCAAATGGAAAATTAATGACAACTCTGATTGGGATTTCTGCAACGTAATATACCTCCTAGGATGCAGTGTGTGCAGTACGCAGTACATTGGGCAGGCCGTTAACTTTATACGAATTCGCTTTAATAACCACCGCGCGCATATTTTATCCCTACCTCCCCTTGTTAAAACACATATATTAATGAGAAAAACGACCCATTTGATGCAATTAAGTTAACAGTCCTACAGGGTGGGTTCCACAACAAAGAGATCTCGAGCAACGCGAGTCGTACTTTATTTACAAACTTAATAACAATTCCTCACGGCATTAATGAAAGTCCGGGTTTATTGACCTCCATCGCCCCTTGCAGAGCCAATGCTGACCTTAGGAATTCCGGCGCGACAAACCTCGGTCGTTTGTCGCCAGCGGCATCTTTTTCAAACTTCGCTGCCCGCTTACACAAAGCTCTGAATTCATCCCCCACCCCTGTCTTGCCAGTTCGACGCACCACCTTGCCGAGCGGGGTGCAATTGAAGAACCAAGAACCCTTGATGGGCACAAAAGAAAAATACTAGAAAAAGGAGAAAGAAATAAAGAGAAAAAGAAAAACGCTTTGTCCCCTGCCGCCCAGCGAGCTTGCGCGGGAGGCCAGCCCGGGGAAAAAAAGGAATAACGAGGGGAGGGAGGGCATCCGGGCCCTCAAAGCAACAATGACAGACTTTGGCGGAGTCCCGGAGCAGATAAGAATCATACATGCATGTACTGCCCGTGCCGCCGGCCAAAACGAGCAAACAAATAAACAATAAATTCAGACAGGGCAGGAGACGTTCCAGGAGCGTCTTCGGTACGAATAGTGAAGGCGGAATCAGCGGCGCAGTTAGCTTAACTACACACACGTGCACTGTGCATGAAACACACACACAAAAGAAAAAGAAAAAGGCGGCAAAACATACGAGTTCGCGAAAGTGTCCTGTGGGGGGGGTAAAGGTGAATGGCAGGAGCATTTAATCAAGGGTTCTTGGTTCTTCAATTGCACCCCGCTCGACAAGGTGGTACGTCGAACTGGGAAGACAGGGGTGGGGGATGAATTATGAGCTTTGTGTAAGCGGACGGGCAGCGAAGCTTGAAAAAGATGCCGCTGGCGGCAAACGACCGAGGTTTGACGCGCCGGCACTCCTAAGGTCAGCACTGGCTCTGAAAGGGGCGATGGAGGTCAATAAACCCGGACTTTCATTAATGCCGTGAGCAATTGTTACAAATTTGTAAATAAAGTACGACTCCCGTTGCTCTCTTTGTTGTGGAACCCACCCTGTAGGACTGTGAACTTAATTGCATCAAATGGGTCGTTTTTCTCATTAATATATGTGTTCTGACAAAGGGATGATGGGTAGGAATAAGATATTTACTTATGCAAGAGTGACTAGCTATGCGCAAAAATTTCCGTGTTTCAATTTTCAAAACTGCGAACTTTGACCGCAGCGTCCCGGACAAATAATTCCAACTCCCGACCGCGTTTTTAAATTCATTCTAAACGGGGTACGTGTTTACTGGTACCTACAGTGGTCGGCTGCGCAACTATATATATAAGCTATCGCGTGCAGCTGTCATATTATAAAAGAAAATCCGCACAAAACAAAAATTACGCAGCAACGGGCTGTGGCGAATGATTGCGCGCAATATTTTTTCGCGGGTTAGTGAAACAAACAGTTTTGTTTTAAATCACGAGAGTTGTATCAAAAGCCTTTATATGTCGTCATTAATTACGATAGGTACGACGACACAGTGAATAGGAGTTTATATAGACTGTCGTCCTTCAAAGACCCAATGCTTTTCTCCTCCAAAACGTCGTGTAGAACAAAACCGGACCGCCAAATTTTGACACGGTTGTACGAAATTTCTGCACTAACGAAAGCTATGAGTGTAGTCTCCTGCATGTAGAGAATGTAGAATACAAGGAAAAATTATAATATGTATGCTCTAGGTCAGGTTCATAGTCCTACAGCACTCGATTGTAAATGCAGGCACTCGACGGAGCGCTGATAGACGGGCGTGGTCACCTGTAGGCGCATTTGCGTGGCTTTGCATGGATAGTACGTGTTTAACCTCTCAGGTCTGCAAAAGCTGTATCGGGTCCGCCAGGCAGTGGCGATTATAATAAATGCACAACGAAGCGCGCCGTTCGAGCGCACTAAAATAATACACCAGCAGTTCAAGGATATCATATATAATAAAAATATAGAAACGCGCATGCAGTGTGTGAAAGCGCGGCGCATCAGGTGCGCTTTTTGAACCCGCGCGCGCTGTCAAAAACGTGGGGAATTCCGAGAAAAACCTAGGGAAAATATGTCTCTTCCCAACCGGACACGACGTCATTAAAAGTCACGTGGCCATGACGTCACGTGACGTTTTAAGCGTGACGTCACAGTTTGTTTGACCAATCAGCGTTTTCAGCCCACCTGCACCGAAACGCTTGTTTCTCGACACGCATGGCCGCCGTTCGCCGCCATATTGTCTCTCTGATTGGCTTATTGGGCGATCACGTGCAAGTCACGAGTTTTAAATTTGTGGCGCGAAACTATCAGGCTTCGAAATAGCTTTCTGCCGTGACGTCAAAATGACGTGTACTTGAAGACTGATTTTTAGCACAGTTATATTTTGTGCCGGGTCGGTAAATTTAAATGTCTGTGGAGGAAAAACGAAGCTACAGCTGGCATGGAAGAAAACACTTGGCTCGTTTTAGCAATTTTGAGAAAAAAAAGTTCGTACTGTGAGGGTTGCTTCCTAGAATGTGATTGGCTGGAGGAATGTCACGTGATTCACGTGATACGCAAGCATAATTCAGTGAGGTCAAAATGACGTTTAGTGACGCAAAGGAAATGCTGCCATTGCTGAAAAATGCCCCATTTGGCCGCCATAATTTGAGACGGCCGCATGATGGTCGAATTATGGTGGACATAGTCGAATTATGACCACACTGATTTATACGGCTGTTAGCTCACCGTAGTTTGGTAGGCGCTTATTTGAAGTAATAAACTGTTCCGAAACATGGTTGTTTTGAATGTAGAAGCATTGAACGGCGTTGTAATGGTACCTCTTAATTAAGCAGCCTTTTAGAGCCTTAATTATCAGAGCGTAATTTTACACCCGCGTGAGGTCTCTAGCTGCGCTCCCGTTTCAAACGCTTCTCTCATGATAAGAAATTATCGGTCCGCGCGGGGACGGCGCGGATATGGCGGCGTCCGTAGCTGCCGTTTGTTGTCACGGGCTGCGAGAAGCGAAGCATTCGTGAGTGCGCCTCAGTGTTTTCGAAGGACTGCCCGGTTCGTGAGTGTGGCTGCCTGGCCAGCGATATATGGTGTGGTGGCTGTGCAAGAAGATTTGCGGCAAGAGGCAGCGCGTGAGCACCTTGGTCTGCCTTAAACATGGTATTGTAGGTGCTCCGGCCGTTACTCTGATCCTGTGTTTCAAGGCGCGATCGGTAGCTGTGAACGTCTGGACACCAATTAGTTCAGTGTTTGCCTCTATTTACACGCTGTCGCTGACCTGATATTCTACTGCGGGAGTGATGAGAGGGTGGCACAAAGGGTTGTCTGCCGGCTGAGCAACATGCTTCCAGAATGTGTTCGGCTTGTCGGCGGGACTGTGCTCATCAGGAAATTGCCATCATCAGTGCATCATCTGTGTGCTCAATTTGTGTGCATCAGTGTCTGTGTGCATAAGGGCAGTTTCTGAAGACAGCGGTGTCAGCAAGGCAGCGTACATGTGCCAGGTACATCGTCTCGAGTATCGATGAGGTAAGGGAAACAGCAACGAAAAATTGCTGTTGACTTTCTTCAGATGGCTGCATGCAAAGTTCATATTGATGGCTGGTGGCTTTCTTCGGGTGTGTAATAACAAGTCCCTTATGTTCCTGCCCTTTTTTGGTCACATGCAAACAGCTGTGAATCTCGTGGCACATTTTTTTTTTATAGTAGCCTATTAAGCGAGGAAGCCTTGCGCAAATAAAAACAGCATTTCAAAATAGTCTTGTCTGTAAAGTAAAACGCACAACGAGTTTTCAGATTACTACAATATGCGGATGTGGGTGACTCGTAGGGCGTCTGCATGTCTATGGTTTTCTTTCATTGCACACAAATGCAATGGCTTGGCATCTGTATTTTGATAAATGCAGTTGCAAAAGCATTCGTGTAGTGAGATTTTAGTGCAGTTCAATATTCTGAGGTAAAGTTAACCTTGGACTTCCCCTACAATGTGCCTTGTAGCAGTTGCCTTCACTGCAACACAATAAAAACAAATATGTAATAATTATTTATACCCATAAGTCTGGCTGTAGTCAAGCTGTTTTCACAGTTTTGTTTTACTTCCTCCATCATTTTGATAGAGATGACCAATAAAATATAACTGTTACAAGAGCAGTTTATTTGAGTAGTAGTTACAGTCATACATGAAAATTTAGTTTGATAATTACAGCCCTGCGATGTCTCGTATTTGAAAGTCTTTTCTCTTGTGTGTATGAAACTTGCATTGCACTCAAGCTCACGCACTAAAGACAGTGTTGATTGCCTTCCAGGTGACATGTGTATAATGTGCCTCTTCGATGCATCACTGCTATCCTAGGAAGTCATGTGCTGAGGAATGCTGCTGCAAGGTTCAACATCATGCACCTCTCAGCTAGAGTGCTTCTCAAGCAAAGAATCATTCTTTGGAAGGGTTGCATTGGATGTCTTCACAGGTGTCAAGTGCTGTACATATGGAACAGGATTTTTTTCAAAGGCAATCACAACTTGCACTGTGCGACACATTGCATGCATCCGCACTTAGCTGCAGGACTCACTGGCATAGTTTTCACCTGTAGTCATACTATGATCAGTCTATGTAAACATTTTTTGTGCTTCAAGTTTCATTGCACACAGCAAGAAAGCAAGTCTGTGATTTTTGTGCTGCTCTTTAAACAGGACCAAATTTTCCTTTCAGTTTCTCACTAGTGTGTGTAATGACAGGTGTGTTTGATGTGTAGAGTAGGCTTTTCTCTAATGCTGCAGTTCTTCACGTGACAGGAAGCGTAGAAGAAACTTTAATCCTACCATCTGCAAATTGGCCGGATGTGTGCTTATACACATGCTTTAACGCTACTGAACAGTTGCTAATTCTTAATGTACTGCAATGCTGTGTGCTCTCTTTATGCAGAATGTGCATGTTGGTGCTTTAGTGCAGTGAAACAGAGGAAGTCACCAAAATGTTTTTCTCCTGCCAGCAGAGCTTTGAACCAGTACTTCTCTTTGATTTCTGTTAAAAGTTTGTGCTCCATGACGTGATTACTGCTTCACTGAAATTTCTTGACATGCACGAAACATAGGGATGTGTATGCAGTCATTTATCACATCTTGCTCAGGGCGCAGTCTGATTTTGTAGGCAACTGTTCGTCCGATAGGAGGTCCCTAATGTGTCATCTGTGTGTGCTCACAGAGCAGAGCAAGCTTTGTCTCCTGACATTTCTTTGCCTCTGTGCCTGTTTTCTACTGTTGCTTTTAAATGCTATGTGTAGTGATACAGCAATCCACTAGTTTTCCTCTGAGCAAAAAGTGAGGCAACTCTTTCATGTTTGCCATCTGCCAAGCTTGTATGAATGAAAGACAAGGCAGCTGTCTGCTAGTTCGATTAGTTTCGCTGTGTAACGCCCCGCTTTTACCAACCTTGTTGCTGGCACTTTGCTTCTTGGCTGCTGCTAATGCTCTTAGGCAAATTTGACAAAAATTCCAGACAATCTGTTCAACCTATGTTTCTTTGGTAAAACTGGGGCATCAATGGATGCATTGCTATTTTTTTATTCAACACAGGAATCTACTGGATTTGGCACTTCGTGAAATGGGCATTATCAATGTGCACATATACCGCATCACACTTCTTTCACACATTGCAACTTGTCTTGTTACCGGAGAAATCTGCCTCTGTGACCCTGATGTGTGCGGGATTTTACCACTTTTGCTGTGTGGCAGCAGCAATCGGCTCATTACTGTCATTGCCATCACATGTCCTGCAGCAGTCATGAAATTTTCTTTTGTATCAAGAACAAATGTGTTTGTTGTGATACTTTGCAGAAAGGAAGTTTGTTCTACAGCTGACTTGCTCCGAAATTTTGCTTGAGCTTCAAAAAAAAATTGGAAGCAAAGCAATTATTTTTTTAAAACAAGCTAATATTTCAGGAGGCTCAAATTTTGTGCAATATATCTTCCAGTGCACTCAATTTCCACTAACATATTGCAGTTTTCTCTGCCTTTGTATTACAGTTGATTTGTTTAGTCAATAAAATACACCAGTTTCACTTACATCTATCCTGATCACCAGTTTATTGTCTACTTTACCCAGTACTCAGGCCTTCCCTTGCGATTAACTGTGTCAGTGCCACCAATGTCTAATCCCACCTCTGTGTAAAATTATCTATGCATGCGTGGCTGTGCTGATGTTCGGCAAAAAAAAGATGCAAATGACTAAATGCATGAGAAAATTGCATTCAACCCTTTAGGGCACTTTGTACACAACTGCGTACATTGCAAAATAATTTTTCTCGTGGTTTGCTTTAGTTGTCACTGATTTATTCATTCCAATCCCATTTAGCATCCATCGTCCTCTAAATAGGGTGCTTTTTATGGTTGCAGCACATATTTTTCTGGCAGAATACAACAGCATAGCAACTGCTCCAGTATGTATGTTTGTAAACAATGCCTAGATCAAAAATTGGAATGCTTGTTCTGCTTTGTATTTGGCATTTCTGTTTTGGTTTTTAATGGTGCGCCAGCTGTCTTCAATTGTAATGAATTCCAGGGTTGTAGTCAAGTCTTCAGGCCACATGGTCTGCTTTTGATCCCCGAAGTGCAAAACTCAGTATTCTTGAAGCTTAAAGGGCCTTGAAAGGCTAAAATAAGGGTTTTCCTCACCTCGCAGAAGTTTATAGCATGATGGGTGCCTAGAATAGTCCACTACACAGCTAAAAAGTGAACCCTGTGGCGTGAAGTCTTCACGTAGGGGTCTACATGCACCGTATCGTTGCAATTCCTACTGCTGACTTCTCCTTTTAGCTGTGTATTGTATGGTGCTGTGAGGATAATTTATTTCGTGTTGAACAATCTCCTGTGGTTTATTAATTATCATGAATACATCCTATGTGGTGCACACATTAAAAACCTACCGGAAGCCAGTGGCTACCGTCGCTGGCTAGATTGCTTTTTGTGCATCCTGGAGACTTTTATCTTAATAGTACCCTAACCAGAACACTACCGCTGTCTGTATTGGTGCCTCCCATATGTTGTCCTGAGGGCGACATCAACATTGAATGTCTTGCCTATTTTCTGTCTAATCTTACGTTTTGTTTTTCCTGCCATGTTCCTACCTCTATTGCTGCAATATTTGGCTGTATTAAATTCAAAAAAGCAGTTACCAATTTTATGTGTTCCCCCACTCTTCTTTGTATACTTCCGGGCCTTCAGAGTATGGAAATAAATTAATTTCCTCCTTGTCTCTAGTGCTCCTAAGTTTACTGTCATGTTTTTGTTCTCCTTCAGCTCTTCGGCTCATGGTGCCACTTAGTTGTCTCTTTAAATACTGCGTGCAAGACCAACCGGAATGCTTGGCCCCAAAACACATGTTCGGGCTTTGTGTGACATGTACTAGGCAATGAGTGTGCATACATGAACATTAATTTAAGTTTTTTGAATCATACAAATAAAGCTGCCGCGGTGGCTCAGTGGTTATGGTGGTTGGCTGCTGACCCGAAAGACGCAGGTTCAATCCCGGCCGCAGCAGTAGAGGCCCGTGTACTGTGCAATGACAGTTCACGGCAAAGAACCCGAGGGGGTCGAAATTATAGAGAGCTCTCTACTACAGCATCTCTCATAGCTTGACTCGCTTTGGGATCATAAACCCCATAAAACAAAGCAAATAAAGCAAATATCTTGCACATTGCATGTGTCTTACTGTAATATGGTGTCGGCACCGATATTTACTCTCTACCTCTATGTTCCTCCCCTGCCCCTTTGTGGAATAACAGGTGAAGGAACTTTTCCTTATCCGACCTCTCCACCTTTTCTGGCATATATCTTTCTCTCTTACTTGGAAGCTTGCTGTACTGTACTTGATCAGGCATCTAAAGGAGCTGCTTTATTTTATGGTAGGTGCATAACTGTTATTCTACAACGAAGAAACTTCAAGACGCTGCCTGACTCGTGTTGCTTGTGTGGACAGCAAGGGAGGTGAGGCGGCCTGTAAGTGCTCAAGAAAATAATTTTGCCCCACCTCACAGAATGTTTTGCTTACTTGCATCGCACATATAGTGTAGCTGCTTCTGTGTGGTGGTCGTGAGTGTTACGCATTCACTTGAACAAGTAGAAAAAATTTATGTCTTTCTAGGAAGGGAAAAACAAGCAAAATTGCTGACAACATTTGTAATTTTTATGAAGTAATATATGTGCCACTTACATCACAAAAGTGCATGCGTTCCGGCTTGCGAGGCAAAATATGAGTACATCACTGAATATTGTGAGGGTACGCTCTATTCAAATTATGTTGTGTGTGTGGGGGGGGGGGGGGAGTTTTCGCTTTGTTTTATGTTGTTTGTTATTAATGCAGAAAAGAATCTTTTTTCCCCGGCTTTGCACATTTAAGTTGATAATAAGGGATGCGCACTCGGTGTGTTCTCCTTGACGAGATTTACTCCGATATTCCGCGCTTTGCAGTTTCGTTTCGTGCGCGGGTGCATGCAAACATGACTAACAACAGAGTCTGGTGCAACGCGTTGCCTAAAATGTGCACATCGGCTTGCCTTGCCAAGCATGCATTTCAGCACTAAACACATCTTGGAGGCCTTCCAAGCGCACACAGATACAACTCCGCTGCACCCCGCTCTCTTTTAAAGCCGATACCTAGCGATTAAAAGCTTTAGCACCTTTGCTGACCTGACGGTAGCTGACGCGGCGCCTAGGAAACAGTGGGTTTCCGCAGAGTTTACAACGCTAAGTATGCGAGCGTTGTCCTCAGACAGGGACTGCTGGCCTGCGCGTATTTAGGCGCCGTTTCGGGCGCCTTTTCAGCACTGGCGGCACCACTCTAAAAATATAGCTCTCGTTGCTTCCTTTCCTGGCCTGGACGAGATGACTTTTCCCTCAGAAAACTGCCTTAGTCTCAGTTCCTGCATTCAACTGTAGCTGGTAAGCAAATGTGCGAAGCTGTCGTCGATCGTTATAAGGAGCAATGCCACAAAGGCATCATGCCGGCCAAAGCTTTCACTTTCCGCTCCCATTCGGCACGTACGCCATTACGAATACCCTGGCCCCGTTCCTGATGTTCGCCAGCTTCTCTGGGCAACAGTACGCACGCGTGTGGCGCCGCTCGTGACTCGCGGGTACGCCATCAGTTCACCTCGACTGAAAAGTCGTCTAGGCTGCGCCCTCGCTCGCACCGCCGCATCGAACTCGATGAATGCTTTGACAACCGACGTGCGAGTCTTTCGCACTGAGTAGCCTAAGTCGGTCTGCCCTTAGCTGCTGCCGGACATCCGACATGATACTCAAGAGGCCGCAACATATTTCACTCCTTCGCACTGCCCCTCGACGCGTATGCACCGAAGATTGCAACGCAGAGGCTCAGCGCAAGCTCCCGAAGCGGCGTTCTGTTCCGTACTTGGCGCCAATAGTAGCAGACGACGGTATTTATTTCTAGATCAGTTTTTACTTTTTTTCTCTCTCTTCACGTAATCAGATTCTGTGGATACGTAACCTGGCACCGCCTTGATGGTTACGTCACGCCAACGTCACAATTTGAACAAAATGGCGAAATGTCGAGAATAGGGCCCCGTGTGTATTGACGCGGCGTGTGTGTGGTGCCGGCGGCATGGCTTCAATGTTGTGTGTCAGTATTGTACCATGTTCTTAGTTGTGCAATAAATGAAGTGCAGACACAACAAATGGCGACGAGGACCGGATCAAGAACGCTCCAAGAACGGCCTGAAGATCACATCAAGCGACAGTAACTGGCAGCCGCAAGAAGAGCATTGACAAACACGAAGTGTCAGGCCTAACTCTGCGAGCCCTACGCTGGGCGGGAGAACAATGGCAGCTCAAGCAGCGCTAATCGGTAAGCTCGACAGTTTCGATGACACTGTTGAAAACTGGTCGTCGTATATAGAAAGGGCGGACGAATACTTCGCGCTCAACAGCTTACCGGAAGAGAAGAAGGTAGCGGCTATAATTACAAGCATGGGAGCGAAAACTTACGCTATCCTTCGCAAGCTGACCACGCCGAACAAACCCTCAGAGAAAACGTACGCAGACATTAAAAAGTACCTGGGAGACTACTTTTCACCTGTGCCTCTTGAAATGTCTGAGCGACATCGGTTCTACAAGAGACTTCAGAGAGAAGGCGAGTCTGCTAACGAATATATGGCAGAACTGCGGCGGCTTTCACAGAACTGCAACTTTGGGTCATTTTTGGACCAGGCACTGCGGGATAAATTTGTGTGCGGTCTTCGCTACGTGCAAGTCCAGCAGAGATTGCTAACCGCAAAAAAGGTTACGCTAGAGCACGCCCTTGACGAAGCAGTAGCACATGAACTTGCCGTGAAGGACATCGCCGAATTCAAAAGCAGGGAAGAAGTGCCGGCTTCCGTGGCTCATGTCGAGAAGGAAGCACGACGATGTTACAGGTGTGACCGCAAGGGGCATCCACCGTCGAAATGCAAGTTTCTCACAAGTGTTTGCCACAAGTGCAATAAAGTTGGCCACATTAGTACCGCGTGTAAAAGCAAGTCAAGCGACGCCAATAGAGCACCACGCCGGTCAAGCCTTACAAGAATAGGCAGGCTTCAAAAAGTCAAGTGCATGCCATTGAACAAGACAGTGATGCATTTGAACTTCTGGCACATGTCGACGATGGGAACAAAAGCAGTCCGGTCTGGCTGAAGCCACAGATTGAAGGGCACACATTGGAAATGGAGGTGGACACTGGATCCAAGTATTCTCATGTGCCAAGAACCACGTACGAAGCGCATCTCTCTCATCTGCCTCTGGAGGGAACTTCAGTACGGTTCAAGACGCTGACTGGTCAAGCTTTCAGCCCTAACGGTGTGGCAACAGCCAATGTCACGTTTGGGAAGTCAACGCAACGCGTGCAGTTCTTTGTAGTCGACACTCCAGGACCTCCGCTCTTTGGAAGAGACTGGATTAATCGTTTCAACCTTCTCGAGCTGAGCAGTGTATTGAGGATCGACAACCAACTGGGGCCACGTGCAGATCAACTGAACAAGATCCTCGCAGAACACAGGGACGTCTTCGATGATAGCATTGGAAAACTCAAGCACATCAAACTGAAACTGCGTCTTCAAAGTGGTGTGCAACCGAAGTTCTGCAGGCCACGACAGGTGCCCTATGCCTTGAAGGAGAAAGTGAACACTGAGCTTGAACGGTTGGAAGCAGTCGGCATCCTGACAGAAGTGAATCACAGTGATTGGGCCACGCCCATAGTGCCTGTAGTGAAAGCAAATGGAACTGTTTGCATATGTGGAGACTTCAAAACCACAATCAACCCTCACTTGGTGGTGGACCAGTATCCCTTACCCCGCATTGAGGACATCTTTGCAAAGTTAGCAGGAGGACAGAAGTTTTCAAAGATAGATCTGAGACAAGCCTACCTACAAATGGAAGTAGACGATGAGTCCAAGCCGCTCTTGACCATCAACACAGAAAAAGGGCTGTATCAGTACAACAGAATGATTTTTGGCATCTCTTCTGCGCCAGCTGTGTGGCAGAGAACAATAGATCAAATCCTGCAGGGAATCCCAATGTGCCATGCTACTCAAGATGACATTCTTGTCACTGGTGAGTCATAAGATTCTCATCTCAAGAACCTAGAGCTAGTGCTCAGAAGACTGCAAGAGTATGGGCTCAGAGCTAACCTCCAGAAATGTTCGTTCTTTGAAGACTCCGTAACATACTGTGGTTACAAGCTTGATGGAACCGGGTTACACAAGACAGAGGACAAGATCAAGGCAGTGATACGTGCCCCTACACCCAAGTCCACGTCTGAGTTGAGGTCATTCCTTGGCCTTGTGAACTATTACGGGAAGTTTATTCCAGACAGTGCTAATCTTCTCAGACCACTGCATGCACTTCTGGAGAAATCATTACCATGGAAGTGGACAAAAGAATGTGAGGTGGCATTTCAGCAAGCAAAGAAGATTATAGCCTCAGAAACTGTCCTTGTGTACTACAACCCAAACCTGGAAGTACGTCTAGCATGTGATGCTGGCCCCCACGGACTCGGAGCAGTCCTTTCGCACAAAATGCCTAATGGGAGTGAAAGACCCATCGCATTTGCATCTCGAACCTTGAAGGCTTCGGAAAAGCAGTACTCTCAGATAGATAAAGAAGCACTAGCCATTGTCTGGGGTATACAAAATTTCTATGCATACCTGTATGGAAGACACTTCAAGCTGATCACAGATCATCAGCCTCTGACACATATCTTTGGCCCAACCAGCAGTGTTCCTGCGATGCAAGCTGCACGCATTCAACGTTATGCCTTGTTTCTAGGTGGGCTCGACTACGAGATTCAGTACCGCAAGTCATCGGATAATGCCAATGCAGATACATTGTCACGCCTTCCTCTTCCAGACAGTCCTGAATAAACCAGATGAAGCTGAACTTTTCTACCTGAACCAAATGGAGCAACTACCTGTAACAGCTCATCAAGTCAGACAAGCCACAGAGCGTGACCGTCTGCTATCGAGAGTCCGCTACCATGTTTTGAACGGGTGGGACTCGTGCAAACAAGACAACGAAATCCTTCCATTCTACAGGCGTAGAGATGAACTCTCTTTACACCACGGCATCATTTTTTGGGGCATAAGAACTGTCATTCCAGCTGTATTGCGAGAAACAGTCCTCAACGACCTGCACTCAGGACATCAAGGCACTGTGAAAATGAAAGCGCTTGCACGTTCGTTTGTGTGGTGGCCATCTGTTGACACCGATATCGAAGCCATCACTAAGAAATGTGCAGGGTGCTCCAGCGAGAGCAACATGCCACCAAAGGTCTCTCTGCACCCGTGGGAAGTGCCGAGTGGACCATGGCGCCGAGTTCATTTAGACTTTGCAGGGTCATTCCTGGGCAAAATGTTTCTTATCGCTGTTGACTCATTCTCAAAATGGCCTGAAATACATGTGATGAGTTCAACTACGGCAGAGTGCACCGTGGAAGCACTGCGTGTTATGTTTGCATCTCACGGCATTCCAGAACGCATTGTCACGGACAATGGTCCTCAATTCACATCGGAAGAGCTTCGGACCTTTCTCATGCAGAATGGTGTGCGACACACATTTAGCGCGCCATATCACCCGGCGACGAACGGTCTTGCAGAAAGGTTCGTGCAGTCCTTCAAGCACAGTATGAAGGCCATGGAAGGAGAGGGATCCATCATCAAGAAGTTGACAAACTTCCTTTTGGCATACCATACGACACCCCACTGTGCTACTGGTGAGACACCAGCAAACCTTTATCTCGGGCGCGAGCTACGCACTCGACAGGCACTATTACGCCCACAACCCGGTGGACGTACGTATGAGAAACAAGGGTCATCTCAACCAAGTAAGCCTCAGCGCTCCTTTTCTGAGGGGGAAGAAGTTTCTGTGCACTCTTATAGGGGTACAAGTAAATGGGTGCCCGGAACAATCGCAACCAGAACAGGGCCTCTATCATATGAAGTGGAAGTTGGAGGTACAACCTGGAAACGTCACACTGATCAACTGCGCAAGGGTTACACCGACGACAAACGCCATCTGGATTCGGAACCTGAATTCCTACCCAGTATGCAAACCTCCCCGGACAACGAGACATCACCTGCTTGTGTTCCAGATGAAAACAAATCTGCATCACCTCGACGTGATCCATGTGTGAGTGCACCAGAAGACAAATTTAATACTCCTCGGGTAGCAGTTCCCGTGAGCCTCCCTGATCCTATCGCAGGTCGCCCAGTGAGGGTACGTCGACCACCATCGAAACTGGACTTGTAAAAAAATTACAAGGGAGGAAGTGTTGTGTGTGAATTGACGCGGCGTGTGTGTGGTGCCGGCGGCATGGCTTCAATGTTGTGTGTCAGTATTGTACCATGTTCTTAGTTGTGCAATAAATGAAGTGCAGACACAACACAACGGTCCAGCTCATCTCGGAGTTCTTCAAACAACATTTTGTCAAGCGCTCGTTGCCACTCCTCATCGTACTCCCTGGCGGCCGTGCCGATTATTTTCGCCCGGAGGTGAGTGAACCTCCTCGAGGAGATGTCTGCGGCCGGCACGTTTTTGGAGGGAGCCCAGGTGCGTGTGCTGGGGATACTTGCTATGGCATCACCGTGGCCGTTGCTGGTGGAGCAGGAGGCTGCGCCATTGGTGGGTGCTGGTGGCGGCAGGGAGCAGATGCGTCGCCTTTGGGCACACACCACCCTGGATACCCTGTGTGAACGGTCCTTGCGGAGGTTCAGACAAGGGCGGCGCCGGCTTAGTCCCCTGGGTGGATCCGCCTGGTCCTCGGTGGGCATCCACCGCAAAAGCCTCGGACTGAAGACGCTTGAAAATGCGGACGACAGAGAACTGGCACTGCAGAAAGGAAGGAAGGACGGAATTAAGGCCTCAGATGTTGCTGGCATATACCCACTACGGGGCAGTAGCCAAGACACAGGCAGTTAATTACTGGATACAGGAAAGTTTTGATGGGAAAGAGTGGTAATAGTATGAAGTCTGATAGTTTGGAAGAGGAAAGGACAGGGGCCCTGTTAACATGGAGATCGAAGACGGGACAATGGCTTAATGTGCATAATAGTATACAATGCCTGTAATGTTTCAATGTCGCACTGACTGAGAGCGGGAAAAAGAAATTATAATGGGAGTCACTGCGTTTCTTGAAGAAAATTTTGAACAGCAGAGCGCACACTCCTGTCGCTTCGTCCTAGCAAAGAAGCGCCAATGGAAGGACAACCGCGGAGGACACAGGCAAGGCCAGATGATGAAATGGAATTTGCAAAAGACGCTTCCTCAAATGAGAGAAGCGGCGGCAGAACAGCAGGAAGTGATCTATTGTCTCAGGTTCGGCACAAGAAGGGCACAGTGGGGAAGCTGCCAGGCCAGACCTGTGAAAGAAGAAATTTAGATGGGGAAGTACTAGTAATAACTTTAATCATAGAAATATATGGGTGGGTCTCGGTGTAGAGACACTCTTCACATCTTTTGATGTGGTCTGTGGCTCTTGTGGCAGGGTTGGAGCCCTTAGTCCAGGGCCCCACTGAGTCTTGCCGCCAGGTAGCCTTTCCGGACCAGTCCTGCCTGGACCGCCAGATCCTCGCTGGAAAGCATCCTCTCCCACTGCTCCGTACTCGAGATTCTGTTTATTGCAGCCGCATTTGTCCTCTTTTCACAATACGTTATATCAATTATTGTGGCTTTGTCCTCGCACCATTGGTATTTGCTGCTATATAGCCCTGGATGGATCTTGCTCAGTATGTTTAGATTCGGGAAAGTTCCCATTTGTAGTTCTCTCCAACAGGCCGCTTCCTGCTGGTGGAGATTTTTGTGAGGTGGGGGATGTCTAATTCTGACCCCCTTATAGTAATTCAGAATTTCTGAGTATGCTAAGGGCACTGGTTCCGCGTCAGGCTGCTCGAGGCTGGTTTGGTTGGAGGCTCGGTTTGTAAGCTCTCGAGCTCTCCTATCCGCCTCGGCATTCCCCGCGATGCCTGTGTGTCCCGGTACCCACATTATTATGTGTAGCAATTATTGTTCCTTCGGCGGTAATTTGGCTGTCTTTAGGATGTGGAGCGCTGTCCCCCCTATTTTGCCATTCATTTAGTTTCTGCACGCTGTTTGCGAGTCTGTTAGAATTATTAGGGACCTTTGAGCACGGTAGCCCTCTGCCGCCGCTAGGGCAATGGCAGCCTCTTCGGCCTCCTCAATCGTGCCATCCTTGATAGTTGCGCTGGCTATTTCTTTGAGCTCATGATTAATTGCCGTTGCAACCGCTCTATTTCTGTTATGTTGTCTAGTTCTTTCGTATGCAGCCGCATCAGTGTACGTAATGTTTTCATTGTTGGCTAGGTTCTGTTGCACATAGTGTGCCCTAGCCTCTCGTCGCTCTTTGTGCAGGTTCGGATCCATATTTTTGGGAATTGGTGCTACCCTAATTGTTTGCCGGAGTTCACCGGGTATTCATTTTGATCTTTCTATCTCTGACAGTGCAACCTCGTAGCCGCATCTTTTGAGCAGCTCGGTCCCAGTTTTGGTCTTTTTTAGCCTCTGGAGCTGAGCTACGAGTTGGGCCTCCCTTAGCTCCTCAAAGGTGTTATGCAGACCTAGAACCATTAGCTTCTCCGTCGAGGTTGATTGCGGTAGGTGTAGCGCTGTTTTGTATGCTCTCCTAAGTATCATGTCCGCTAGCTTTATTTCTGCTCTGTTGCAGTTGTAGTACGGTATGCTGTATGTAATTCGGCTAACCACTAGGCTCTTTACAAGCTTAAGTGTGTCACTCTCCCGCATGCCGTGTGTTTTCCTAGAGACCCTGGCTATCATGAGGGCGACCTGTATCGCCGAGTTCTGTATTAGTCTGAGCGCCTGCGTGCACCTTTGGTTGGATTGAATCCACATCCCTAATACTGTGATGGTTGTTCTTTCCGTTATGAGTTGCCCTTCCAGATAAACATTTAGTTTTAGTTTTTTTGTTTCCGGTGCAGATCGGTTGAGTTTACCTCGCCAGACCCTTAGTAGTTCTGATTTTTCCGTCGAGCAAGCCAAGCCCCTGTCTCTAACATATTTTTCTACGCACATTGCAGCAGCCTGCAGTTTCGCTTCCTTTTCGCTGAGTGAGCCCTCCGTGATCCACACAGTGATGTCGTCCGCATACATTGCATGACTTATGCCTTGTATGGTTTCTAGCTGTCTAGCGAGCTTAACCATTGCTATGTCAATGAGGATGGGTGAAATCACTGACCCTTGCGGCGTTCCCTTATTAGGTGTTTGAAAGCTCTTGGACCTTATTTCCCCGAGCCCTATTGTAGCCGTTCTATTTGTGAGGAAAGCTCTTGCGTATCCGTAGATTCTTTTCCCGCAGCTCTGCTTATCTCGACAGCGGGAATCTCTAAATGTTTATATCCCACAGCTGCGCTGAAGAGCGCGCATGCTATCGAAAAAAAAAGCTCATGCAGTGAAGGATTTGGCACTCTTTGTAGCTGCGCTTGCCCTGATAGACCAGTTTCACAATGACAAGACACCCGAACGAAAGGAAAACGTGCTTGGTGGCAAAAGACAAAGGAGGACAACCAATCTATGCACACGATTTCATGTTTGTCTTACTGATGACCATCAGCAGTATATAAGTCGCTTATCGAGAGCAGAAATCACGGTTTTGTTCGCGGTATTTCAGTGAATCCGAAATAGAAAAAGGGCGGTGCACGGATATTTCTGGGCATCGTTAGAACTACGACGTTCTTCACAGCCCGAAGAGAACACACACAGCATAATTCCCTCCAGGAAGCGAAAAGATAAATGTCAGAATCATTAAGAGGGACATCAGCCTTAGCTACGCACACCAGATTTTTAGTTCCGGGTTTTGCTGCAAGAGCTCTTATAAGGAGCCCGTCCCGGCGGATGCTTAATGTGCACGCTTACACAGTCGACATCCGCACACGTGACCGTCATGTGACTTCGCACTGTAGTAGCACAGGTTTTGGCACAAAATATCCAGGTCTCAGACTTCACTGTTTTACTATAGGTGTTCTAAAGGGAAAGCCACCAAGATGGCAACATCTTTCGCCGAGTTCTGCACATTACGGTGCAGGGCTTATCACTTTGAAATTTTAATGCATGAATGCGTGTAACGATTACGTTTTCACCTAATCTTGTCCGCAAATGTTTTGCCGTCGGCCTGTACAAAAGGTACCAAGAAATTCACGAAATTGGTTAAGCAAGAATTGCACGCCCAAAATATTAATGAAAATAATTGAACAAGAATTAAAAACTAATTATAAACATTGACTAATAAGTGTTAATCAGTAACAAATTTAGTACAGATTACTTGCCTGTCCATTTTAAATAATTACTTAGATGCCATCCATGATTGGTTACATCCGTCATTAAAGACAACACAACTCGAAATGCATGCTTTCGCATTTCGGCGTGAAAGAAGGCTTAAGCATACCTTTACTTTTTTTTGCTTCATAAATAACTGTGATGTCAACGAAAGGCAAGAGCCAATCACGGCCAATCACGGCCACCCTTTTCCTCACCTGAGGCACCCTCCTCTCTTCCGCCCGCAACCCGTAGAGTAGACGGGGCGGTTGGGAGGTGCGTCGGCGTCGCGGCTCACACCCACGTGACGAAGGCATGGCAGCTAGGAGCTGGGTGGGCTGCTGCTCGAGGCCCCTTAGAACGGCGTCGATATCGAGCAATGCATGAGCCTGACGGGAGACCGGAGCTGCCGCCTGCAATATGACACAGAATGGCAGTCAGCCGCGGTAATGACACCACATGCAGGAATGTTCCCTGAACTGCCACAGCCGGGGTCCTCTGTTTACAGTCTACTAGCAAAATTACTACAGGCTCCGCTGTTGCAGGGCGCTTCAGAAAGCGTGCTGTTACTTTGAATAAGGACACAACATGACATACGGAGCTGCTTTTTGTCCTTTATTCTGTATCCCTACTGTTGAGCTGTGACCACGGAAAAGAGAAAGCCACGCTCAAAAAAGACAGCGAGCGGTGAAGACAGAACAGCAACAATCACAAAACGACAGGCTGTACATTAGATGTTATAATGACTGCGTGAATCAATGCGAGTGATATCACAGACAGTGAATAAGAAGCGCGAAGCATAAGCTACGTGTGGCTCGAGGTAGCTGTGGCAAATGGTGTTCATGCGTGCCTGTTTAATAATTTCGACATAGCTGCATCGTACAACATTGTTGCATGTACAATGTTGTTGCACAACCATCGTACATCCTCTCACCTAACCTTCTGCCGCCCCTGCTACGCTTGCCTTCTCTAGGAATCTACTCCGTTACCCTTAAGGACCAGCGGTTGTCTTGCCTCGCGCACTACCGCCGCCTTTACCCTACTCGCTACAGCGCCAATGGCCCGCTATGCGGGGAGCATGCAACTCTATTTCAAGCCATCTCGACATGCCGGGCCATTCCCGTTCCGATTGTAGCCGGGAGCATGTCCTGCGGTCGCCAGGCCTGGTTGATCAGCTCGTCGCCAGGGCTGTGGCGGCCACGAGGGCCGTTGAGGCCCCGGACTGAGGACCCCACTCCTAGACCAAAGTACCCGCGAACCTGACCAGTAAATACATTTTCCACCGCCACTACCAGGTCGCCTTCGCAAGCAGGTGCCGAGAAATGAGAAACACGATGTAGAGCGAGTACCGCCTCCAGCATGGAGTAGAGACAGACCTTCGCGACGGCTTTGAACAGTCGGAAGCAGAGAAGGCCTGAGCGTTGTTTGACGTTGATCAATTGGTCAGCCTCACTGTGAATGCATCGAGAGACAAGCGCAGCGAAACGAGCGTATGAATGTTTGTTTACTCACAAAGCTAGGCTAGCATGGGGCAGACCGCAATCATTTACTTTCAAATGATGCGTGATAAATGAGTCCCCAAGCTGAAATCTCCAGCGCCTGGGTCCGTCGGAAGTTGCTGGTGTCTTGCGAGCACCGGCTGCGAGAATCAGACGAACACGTTCGCTATCGTTCGCTGAGAAAAGTGCTCTAAAAACAGCGGCCCGTGGCACAGTCACAGATCGTAAGAAAGAATGGCCCCGGTGAAACGAACAGCCAAGCGGAAATAAATGTGGAGAAGACGTACCGACAGGTACGATAGCGAGGGCTATTTCTTCTTATTTCTTCTTTGGAGACATCTGTGTTTGGCAGCGCGCACCATATTTTCTTAACAATACGTGTGCGTCAGCACTGTCGAGCTCCTGAATGATGGGTTATGCATCCGGCATCTGCAAAGCCACCTTCACCTGGATAATCCAGGCCCAAGCTAGTCTAGATAACAAAGCGCTATACTGTATTGATCAGCCTACAACTGATATATACATAGATGTGCACACCGTAGATTTCACGCATGAACGCGTAGATAGGAGTTATGAAAGGTAGTACTGCGCAAATAATACAGGGCAGAAAAGATAGAAACCAAAACGCATTCCTTTCTATCTTCTCCTACCCAGTCTTATTCGCGCAGTTCTACCTTTTATTGGAATCAACCAACTAGTCCACAAGAACATTCTAAGTTGTCCAATTCAGCTTGGCGAAAAAAAAGAGGAAGAAAATAAGCAGAATAAATAAGGGCCTCAATAGAATCCGTGCTCTTTTTAACGGAGCTATCAGTATATAACAATTTGAGAGGAAAGGTGAAGTAATCCGTCAGCAAGCGCTCGTCCCGCAGTTACACCCACATTTCACCGGTATTTTCTCACAGTTCTCTCATTCCTTACGGGAAGGGGCAGAAATAGAGGGAGTGGCTGAAAGTCCATTTTCAAGGCGGAAGAAGACGACCTCATCCTACCATCCAGCTCTCCCTCTCAGTCGAGAGATGAGGGCCAGGAGGGATTGGGGTGGACAGGGTCGCCATGTGAGATGCTGGCCTGGATTTCCCGAATCCCGACGGCCTCTTCAGCCAGTTGGAGGGTGAGGAGCTGGCGCTCAGGGTACGAGCTACGTAGCAAGGTCACCTAGGCGTCTCTACAATCTATTCAGTTCGCCCTGCCAGGAGATTGTGTGCACTCCCAAATAATATGATCGAGGGTCCCTTTCGCTCCACATTTCTCTCATTTGTCATCCTCAATTTCCGGGATAATATGTTTAATTAATATTGGGCGCGGGTAGACGCCTGTTTGAAGGCGTCTCCACGCCACCGATTGGCGACTATTAAGCTTCACACGGGGCGGGGGTAGGTGCCTCGGGCTGCGTTCCCGAGCTCCTGCCTGGCTGTCTGGTTGCTCTCTAGCTCGCGCTTCCCGGCGCGGGCCGCTGCTGCTGCGGCCCGCGCTTTACAGCCCGCGGGGTTCCCCGCTGTCTCCCCTGCTGTGAAACACTGTATTGCGCGGCCTGTTGGCAGTGCGCATGCCGGAGGGTGTGCCGCTCCAGGCGTATGCGGATGACGTTGTCGTCCTTGTGCCTGGATCCAACAGAAAGGAGCTTAAGTGTTTGGCGGATGATGCTCTCGGTCGAGTCGCTGCGTGGGCGAGGGATGCGAGAATCACCATATCACGGGAAAAGACGCATGTGCTTTTTTTCTCCCCCCAGGAGGGGAATGGGGCCCACCGTGCCCGCAGTTCGCAGTGACGGTGCGCGCCTGCCTTTCAGACGCGCTTCCAAGGTGCTGGGCGTCGTCTTTGACCGCACCTTCTCATTCATTCCCTATGCGGAAAGACTCAAGGAGCGTGCCGAGACGCTCTCCGCCCGCCTTAAGACTTTTTTGCGGGTTTTCCGCACACCGGCGCCTGCCCGTCTGAGGGCGCTTTACCGCCAGGTCGCGGTCCCGACCCTCGCATACGCTTCGCCCGTCTGGTGGACTGAGTGTCCTCATTCGGGTCTTTGCGCTCGCCTCGCGTCTGTGCAGAGGTGCCCGCTGCTGGCTTTGGCGAGGACCTATTCCACGACGAGCACGTGGGCGTTGCAGATCCTTATGCACGCCCCTCCATTAGCGATAGACCTCGAAAGATTAAACGCGGAATTGGACCTCTTTTCCCATCAGCGAGACGTCACTTTTGGGACAAGGTTAGTCCGAGCTGTCGAGGTCCAGCAGCCGTTTGATGTTGCCGCGCGGCATCCCTCGGAGGTCGTGGCTTTCTCGCGCCGTCGGTTGGACGTGGTTGGGGCGATGGCTCTGGCGTTGTCGCCGGCGCATTACGTCTACATTTATGGCGCATACACCTCTGTAGCTGCAGGCGCACCTTTTGTGGCGTTCAGATCGCGCGGGGACCTCCGGGCGGTCGGCCGTTTTCGGGTCGACGGTGCATCGGGTCCGTAGCCCCCGGAGGCGGTGGCTTTTACGGAGGTGGTGGAGTACGTCCGTTCCCTAAGGGTAACGGCGCCGGTGCATTTATATACCGATTTTCTGTCGCTCCTTTCGGCACCAGCCGCATGCAACCGCACGATTCGGCTGTGGATCACATAAAGGCCACACTAACATCAGTGGCGTCGCGCACACCCCTCGCACTCTTCCATGTCCCTTGTCACGCCGGCATTCTCGGCAGGTTGCTGGCGGATACCATGGACTCTCGGGCTAGCCGTTCCTCCCCCGTTCGGCGGGTGCTCCACTCGAGGGTCACCGTCTGGGCTTCTTCCCGCTCTCTTGTCAGGGCTAGGTGGGTGGTTTGGTGGCGTGAGAACAACCAGGGAACAGGAATTTTTTACTGGGTGCCCGGTGTCCTTTCCATCCCGGACTCCTTGCCGCCACCGCGCCCAATCGTGACACTCATTACAGGCCACAGCCGTTTTCCGGCACACATGCACAGATTTCGGCCTGCGCCTTTGTCTGTGTGGCCTTGCGGGGCCCCCGTTGGCGACGTTTATCATCATTTAACCAATTTTATCATTATCTAACAAATCATTACCTAACCATTTATCTACCAGATGCGTCAAACATAGACAGAACATTTATGCAGCCTATGAGAAGGACCCAATTATCACTTACGATTGACAAATTATATGAATGAATGGAGTGAATGAATGGTATGCCTCCAGACTCACCGGAACTGGAATGCAGGCACAGTGGAGAAGCTCCCCCTCCAGACGAAGTACATGGTGGCCTGCAGCCCCTCCCGCACTTTGATGGCCTCCACGTACTGGACGGTGCACGACACTGTGTCACTGCTGCCCCCGGACTACTTGCTGGCAGAGCTGGACATGTCCACCTTACTGGCAATGTGGTGCTTTGCGTGCAATGTGGCCAGTTGAGCGTAGTACACGGTCGCTGCGGCACTCACGCTTCTTGCACACCGGGCGTACGTGCGGCAGTGGTGGAAGCTCAGCTTCTGCACGTCGTCCGCCGTGAAGCTCGAGTCGTCCTACACGATATAATAGTACTGTGGGTGGTGTGTTTATGCATATGTGCCGTGTATATACAGATAGACTACTCTGTTAACTACAGCTACTTACTAAAGCGAACAGGTACAGACTTTGATGTGCTAGTTGATGAAATAATAAAATTACAATTACTTAACTGACAACAACACAATCTGCACGCTAATCTTACTTAGCGCAGGTGATATGCCACTGTATGGTACAATGTGAATCTATTTTACCACAGTTCTTAGTACATTACCTTAGACACAATTACAGGAAAGTACAGACACCCTCTCCTTGACATATTTTACTACACTTATCCATATGCTATCATAGTAAAGAAAATAAGCATCAGTCGCGCACTATGATGCAAATCCAAGCCTTCATGAAGCATGTTTTGTTTTAAATTATATTTTCTTATACAATATAAACGCATCATACCACCATCTCAGTCAAAAAACCATTGCAAGCCATTGTGCACCAAAAAAGTGCACAGATGCTTCAAGCAGGCTGTCAGTAAATGCTTGCACATTCAATTCTAATGCAATTCTGCAGTTATACCCACATTTAACCGATATTTTCTCACAGTTCCCCGGTTCCGTATGGAAAATGGAAGGTATGAAGGGAAAGTGAAGGTGGAAGGCGGAGAAGGGGAGCAGGCAAAGGTGGTGAGGTGAAAGCACGTGTGCGTGCGCACACAGGGGTTCGTGAGAGGAGGCTCTCGCTTATTTCTGGTAGCATGATTCAGTAAAGCCACGGATCCCTTGCAAAAATTTCTTTAGGCACTCTATAGACTGTTCATAAATTTCTGTCTATAAACTATAACTCTCCATGGACAATCCCACGACATTTTATAGGCAATACAAATCCTACAGACAGCCTATAACTATAGCACTGATTTACGGCCGTGCAAAAAGGAATAGCTATAGGAAGGCAACAGAGTCTATAAGAAGTCTCTAGACTGTTTATAGAGAATTTTTGTAAGGGTTAGCAGCGGTGTGCCTGCGCCTCACCACTTGCGACCGCTTTAGTGATGGTAAAACTGCCAAAACAAGACACACTAGTCGCGTTGCAGGAAGGCAATAAATGAAGCCCAGACTCATGTTCGGAACGCTGCCTGTATGCACTGACAGATCGAGTAGACGACAAACGTTCTCGGCACGCTGCCCGCTAATGCGCTGTGCAGTACGGGGCCCAAATGCATGACCAGCCAATTTCTGTCAGGCTATAAGGGACTCGTTAAGTTCCCCATAACATGAGCATAACCGTGATGTGTGACGTCGCTGCGTTAATCACTTCACGCACCAGCTAGCGCATATCACTGAACCCGCCGCAGTGGCTCAGTGGCTTTGGCCGTCGGCTACTGATCCCAAGATCGCAGGATCCAATGCTGTTAGTCGCGGCCGCATTGCGATGAAGGCCAAGTACAAAACGGCCCTTTTGCTGTGCAATGTCACCGCAATGTTAACGAATCCCAGGTGATCAAAATTAATCCGGAGCCCTCCACTTGGGTGACCCTCATTGTCGGTAGTGTGTCGCCTTCGGATATTAAGCCCCACAATTTACAACACAAAAAAGGCGGGTTGGCTCCCGACTGCGGCGGTCGCATTTCGATGGAAGCGAAATTCTAGAGGCCCGGGTACCGCGCGATGTCGGTGCACGTTGAAGAACCACATGAGGTCAAAATTTCCGCAGCCCTTCACTACGCGTCCCTTATAGCCTGAGTCGCTTTGGGACGTTAAGCTACCATAAACCAAACTGTTTTTTAATATCACTGCCCGTATCCTGCGGTTAATCAATTGTAATTTTTTTGCCTGTTAAAATGACTCCGTTGTCATGGAAGGGGATGGGCAAATCACAGGCGCAACTCTGGTATCAGACCTCCTGTTCCTCCTCAACTGGGACACGTACCTTTCCCGCACACGCAACCCGATGTGGTCACGGCGCTGTTGGGAAGTAGGACGGCGTCCCAGCTCACACCCACGTGACAAAGGCACGGCAGGAGCTCGCTGTGCTGCTGCCCCAGGCCCCCTCCATTGCAGTCGGCATCGAGCAATGCATGAGCCTGACGGGAGACCGAAGCAGCCTCCTGCAATATGACACAGAACAGCGGTCAGCCACAGTAATTGACAACACATGTCAGAGTATTTCCTAAACTGCCATGGCCACGTTCCCCTCTTTACACCCATTTGCCGAAATTAATGTAGAGCACACCCTTACAGTGCGCTTCAAAACGCGCTCTGTTATTTTGAGGCTGTTACTTCGAACACTTTATTGACTTCCCTCTCCCACAAGGTGTCATTGTTACTCTTGTCTGTTGCTCAGATTCTAAGCGGGTAGAAGTAACCAAGCGAAGGTTATCTGATTGGTGGCTAAAATCAAAACAAGAGTAACATTTCACAAGTCATGGCCAGGTGGCTTGAACCACCGCACGATTTAAAGGGTTCAGCCTTATCCATCTATCCATCCAAGCGCGAAGCATCCATTTCACGTGGTGGGCTCCAACTTCGAGAGGTCTGCACAATGAGGATTCGAAAGCCTCCACCGCGTAGGTGTGAGAAAGCTGCAAAACTTGTTGTGCGAGTTGTACTCTGTATTCCATGGTTACATTGCAACAGACAGGACACAGAATAAGGGATGCAATATAAAAGGCTATGTTGTGTCCTTTATTCTGTATCCCAACTGTCATGCTGCAACCATGAATTAGAGAAAGCTGCGCTCAAAGAATGCAGCAAGCAGGAAAGACAGCACAGTCACACTCAAGAAACAACAGGCATACTTCAGCTGCTAATGAATGCATGAGTCAACGCGAGTGATATTACAGCCACTGAATAAGAAATGAGAACCATAAGCGAAATGTTGATCGTTGTAATTGTGGTGAATGGCATTCATTCTTGCCTGTTTAATAATTTTAACATATATGTGCTTCGTACAGTGTAGTTGAGACAAGGAAGCACGCGTAGATAGCAGAGCGTGATCACATACCTTCTTCGTTCGATTCTGTAGGTCACTTTAGTTAACGTTACACAGTATTTAAGAGGCAGAAAAGCCTCAATTATCCTCTTATTTCGGCACCAGAAGGCAGTACATTTGCTATGCACTACATTTCCTCTTGCTTTCTAAGCCTTCTATCTTTTTCAATCACTGGCTAACACTAAGGTGATGTAGGCTCGGAAGAAAATAGGTAACTAGTGGCAGCCAGACAGACCTTAGCGGACATGCTAATGTTATCGCCAAGAAGTAAAATGCCACCCGCATACCTACTGCAGTTCCTGGTATGACCTGTTACGGAGTCATAGGCATTTGTTCGAACTTGCCGAAACTGACCATGAAAGAGAGCACTCAATAGTGTAAGGCACATGTTGGCGACAATCCTTATCAGGGTGCAGACACTTTCATAAACAAAATACTAAAAATTTGTTTTGCTAAGTGTGCTGAGGGACCGAGATCAGCTGAGAAATATAAAGTTCACGTCATTTAGCCTGGTCTGCCCGAGATGCATGTGTGCTTAACGGCTGAACGCCGCCGCCACCAGCAGTTCCCCCTCTCTAGACAATGATCACCCACTCACCGAGAAGTGCATCGAAGCAGGGGGGGGGGGGGCGTGAATACCTCCTCCTCCTCGGCCGTCCGCACGCGACGCTGGTATTTCACACAACTCAGTGGGGTTCCCCACTGGCCAGCCTGCACAAGGTGAATCTTAACATGAGCCTCCGCCATATCACTGCGATATATATCAACCTTGTCGACGTAGCCATTAAATGCCTCGAACAACATGCACAACTTCAGCTGCTCTTCAGTGCCTGGGATGAGGCAGCTCTGAACCTCATCCCGACAGTGGGCATCTCCAACTTTTTCTTTGCCACGGCTGCGCTGAAGAGCGTGCGTGTTATCGATAAAAAAAGCTCATGCAGTGAAGGATTTGGCACTCTCTGTAGCTGCGCTTGCCCTGATAGACCAGTTTCACAATGACAAGGCACCCGAACGAAAGGAAAACGTGCGTTGGTGGCATGGACAGAAAGACAAAGGAGGACAACCAATATCTCACAACCTCGGGGTCAGTAGCCAATCTATGTACACGATTCCATGTTCGTCTTACTGATGACCATCAGCAGTATATAAGTCGCTTATCGAGAGCAGAAATCAAGGTTTTGTTAGCGGTATTTCAGTCAAACCGATATAGAAAAAGAGCGGTGCACGGATATTTCTGGGCATCTTTACAACTACGACGTTCTTCACTGCCTGAAGAGAACACACACAGCATAATTCCCTCCGCGAAGCGAAAGGATAAATCTCAGAATCTTTAAGAAGGACATCAGCCTTAGGTACACACACCAGATTTTTAGTTGCGGGTTTTGCTGCAAGAGCTCTTATAAGGAGCCCGTCCCGGCGGATGTTTAATGTGCATGCCTACACAGTCGATATCCGCACACGTGACCATAACATGACTGCGCACTGTAGTAGCACAGGTTTTGGCACAAAACATCCAGGTCTCAGACTTTACTGTTTTACTGTAGGCATTCTAAAGGGACAGCCACCAAGATGGCAACAGCTTTCGCCGAGTTCTGCACATTACGGTGCAGGTTATAGCACTTCGTAATTTTAATGCATGAATGAGTGTAACGATTACGTTTTCACCTAATCTTGTCCACAAATGTTTGGCCGTCGGTTTGTACAAAAGGTGTGGATTTTTTGCTAAAGGCAATTATGTTGCTAGCTACACCGAGAAATTCACGAAATTGGTTAAGCAAGAATTGCACGCCCCAAATATTAATGAAACAATTGGAAAACAATTAATAACTATTAGTCATTGACTAATAAGTGTTAATAAGATACAAATTTAGTGCAAATTACTTGGCTGTCCATTTTAAATAATCAAGTAGATGCCATCCATGAATAGTTACATCCGTGATTAGAGACAACAGAAATCGAAATGCATGCTTTCGCATTTCGGCGCGAAAGAAGGCTTAAGCACACCTATACTTTTTTTGCATCATAAATAACTGCGATGCCATCGAAAGGCAAGAGCCAATCACGGCCAATCACGGCCACCGTTTTCCTCACCTGAGGCGCCCTCCTCTCTTCCGCCCGCAATTGGCGGAGTAGACGGGGCAGTTCGGAGGTGCGTCGGCGTCGCGCCTCACACCCATGTAACGAAGTCATTGATGCTGGGAGCTGGCTGGGCTGCTCGACGCCCCCTCCAACAGCGTCGATATCGAGCAATGCATGAGCCTGATGGGAAACTGGAGCTGCCACCTGCAATATGACACAGAATATATAGAAGTCACCCGCGGTAATGACAATACATGCAAGAGTACTCCCTAAACTGCCACAACCGGAGTCCTTTGTTTACAGTCTACTAGCAAAATTACTACAGGCCCCACTGTCGCAGGGAGCTTAAGAAAGCGTGCTGTTACTTTGAATAAGGACACAACATGACATACGGAGCTGCGTTGCATCCTTTATTCTTTATCCCTACTGTTGAGTTGCAACCACGGAATAGAGAAAGCTACGCTCAAAGAAGGTAGTGAGTGGTGAATACAGAACGGCAACAATCACAAAACGACAGGCTGTACTTTAGATGTTATAATGACGGCGTGAATCAAAGCGAGTGATATCACAGACAGTGAATATGAAGCGCGAAGCATAAGCAACATGTGGCTCGAGGTAGCTATGGCCAATGGTGTTCATGCGTGCCTGTTTAATAATTTCAACATAGCTTCAACGTACAACCTTGTACGATATTGTGCCGATGTGCGATGTTTCGCAACCATCGTACATCCGCCCACCAAACTTTCTGCTGCACACTGCTATGCTTGCCTTCTCTTGGAATCCACTTTGGTACCCTTGAATACCAGCGGTTATCTTTACTGGCGTAGTACCACCGCCTTTATCCTATCCGCTACAGAGACAATGGCCCGCTATGCGGGGAGCATGCAACTATTTCACACCGTCTCGACCTGCCGGGCCATTCCCGTTCCGAATGTGGCAGGGAGCTTGCCCTGCGCCAGCTGGTCGTCCGGGTTGTGGCGGCCACTAGGGCCGTTGAGGGCCTGGACTAAGGGCTTCACTCCCAGACCAAAGTCCCCCACAACGTGACCAGTAAATACATTTTCCACCACCACTACCAGGCCGCCTTCGCAAGCAGGTGCCGAGAAATGAGAAACAAGAAACACGATGTAGAGCAAGTGTCGCCTCCAGCATGGAGTGCAGCCGGACCTTCATGACGGCTTTGAACAGTCGGAAGGAGAGGAGGCCTCACCGTTGTTTGACGTTGATCAACTGGTCGGCCTCACGGTCAATACATAGATAGACAAGCGCAGCAAAGCG